>NC_140966.1:93368684-93378684 GCF_056783735.1 Eptatretus burgeri | reverse complement strand
TTTAAAGTATTAAAAACGACTTTGACAAATGCATAATGTACTAGTAATGAACACAGAACGCTTCGATAACTTATACATAAGTTATACCAACGATTGTTGATCGTGTTTTAGTGGTCCACAACCTATGCCCAACGATAGTCTTGCGTATGCATAGCGTAATAATTTCCAAGCACGTTATTGATAGGTTATAAATAAGTCACGGGTACCCTAAACATTACTTTGATGCGTTTTGACGTATGAGGAACTTTCAAGTAGCGTGTTGCGAAGTGTGAAGAACGTTCGTGTAGCGTGCTTACAAAACGTTACTCATAGGTTAGAAATAAGTTTCGGGTACGCGAATGTTACCTCTACGTGTTTCAACTTGTGAGTAACATACAATTAACGTGTGTCAACGATCGCATAACGTGCCTACAACTTATGGCCAGCGGAGCGGAACGTGTGAGCCAAACGCCGAGTGCATCGTAAAATTTCAAGCATGCAAAATTTTTTGGACAACCGAAAAATACAACGTTTTAAACCAGCGTAATACGACCTATGGTAGTGTTTTTCAGCGTGCTCTTAACGTACACAAAACGTACCCATAACGTATTCGACGTGTGGCAGCGTTTTAGACAATTTTTTTCATAAATCGTCAAGGTGTGACAGCCCCTTTAACAGGGAAAGGAGATTAAAGTATTCTGCTGAGAGCCACACATTAGCTGCAAGAGTTTAGCATTAGTTTGCAAGAGTGCAATTAGCATTAGTTTGGAGAGCAGGGCAGGATGCCAGACTGTATCGAAAGCTCGAGATGTTAAGATAGACAGCCCTGATGTTATATCTGAGATTGGGGGCCCCATCCATTGTTGGGTGAGCAGAGGCAGCATGTCCAGGGTAGATTGACCGAGTCTCAGTCGAAATTGGCGATTTGAAATGTGGTTGTTGGAGAAAAGGAAGGCTCTCACATCAACTGCAATGATGGATTCCATGACCTTGCTGATTGGAAGTAAGTTAATAGGTCTGTGGTTAAGGTTCTGATTTTTTTGCACCTTGTTGATGTAATTTGGCCATGTTGGCCGACTTCCAAGCAGATGGAAGATGACCTAGGGCAAATTATAGGGTGAACAGAACAGAAAGAGGATGGGTTGTTCGGACACACGAGCTGATGCCGTCCTGTCCAGTTACAGAATCAGAGTCAAGGGTTGCGAGAAACTTATCTTTCTCAGGTGCAAAAGATACAAGAGTCCACGAGCAGTCGAGATACTTGGGTAGGGTAGGTAGAGAGAGCGAGGGGTTAGGTACATGAGAATTAAACAAAGGAAATACAAAGGCGTGACAACATAGACTCAAAGACCCCCGCATTTTCTTCTTTTCGCGTGAGGGCCAGTGGGGGAGAGATGGTGTAGCGACAGATCAAGAGCACTGCGTGCCGCTCTTTTTCCTCTTTTCGCGCACTCTCTCTCCCAGCATTCCCCACGTACCAACAGGGTGTGCCAGACTATCCTAGGTGCGTACCTCAGCTCTTGTCCGCTCTAGTTGTACTGCACAAAGTGCAGCCATTGGCGTGCGGCCCGTCTGTGACACACACCCATCGGTCAATCAAAGTAAAAAAAAAAAAAAACATTTTTAAAGACAAAGAGACGGATGTACAATGGGGCAAAGAAGATAATTCATGCGACAGAAAGGAGGAGCTTAGACACATACATGATGGGCTGGGGGAGGGGGACGAAGTTATTTCCAACACGATTCCATTGACACGCCTAACAATGTGGGAACTAGAAGGTCACTCAGTCGAGCATATACCTCCGCCACATAATGCCTGATCCATGAGAACATATCGAGCCCAATACATTTTTGAAATATCATGTTTCTACAGTAGTGTATCGTTTTACAGTTTATACGTTTTTGGCCCCATCTCTCAATGGCGAAGAATCACTTTAAAAAAAATAAATAATTCTCGTGTCCACCGAACATGTCCGCAAAATTTCATCCAGATCCGTTGACAACTTTTTGAGATATCCTGTACACAGTCAAACAGACAGACAGAAAGAAAGGGGTGAAAACATAACCTCCCTTACCTTCAGTGGCAGAGGTAAAAATAGCACATTTACAACAACACTTACGAAGAAATAACTTCTACTCAATCCCCAATTATTCCCTTAACCCGAGACCATTTCCATTAAAGTATCGATTGCGCAACTACTTCAATGACTGAGGTTGGGGATGAAAAAAATTGAATAGATATTAGTGAAGCCATTTCAACTAGTCTTTAAGCATGGCACAAATGCTGGTGTTGATTTTTTACTCAAAATATCAGAAAATACACAGGCGACAACAGAATGAACAACACATCCATGTCTGTACCGCAAGGATAAATGTTTAAAACGAGGTAAACCAGAAAAACAAACAAACAAACAAATAAATAAACAAGCCGGGAGGCAACATGGGTGGTCGCTATATAATTGCATTTTAGTCATACAGTTTTTGACGGATCGGGCTGAAAATTTTTGACAAAGAGGTTGATTATAGTGCGCATAAAATCACGGAAGCCTATTTTTGATTTTCGATTTTTTTTTTTTTTAGGAATTTTACAAAAATTTCAAAGTCCCGTTGCTAGGCAACGGTGGCATCCATAGCAACGGTGCTCAAAAGCATACAAGTTTCATCAGTTTCATCTGTCAAGTTTCATCAAAATCGGTTGACTTCTCTGGCCTCCAGAGCTGTCCATTACAAACAGACAAACAAGCCGGTAGGCGACATGGGTGGTCGCTACATAATTGCATACTAGTCATACAGTTTTTGACGGATCGGGCTGAAATTTTTTGACAAAGAGATTGATTATAGTGCGCATAAAAGCTCGGAAGCCGATTTTTGATTTTCCCCAAAAAAAAAATGTTTTCGGATTTTTTTAAAAAATTTAAAAGTCCCGTTGCTAGGCAACGGTGATGTCCATAGCAACGGTGCTCAAAAGCATACAACTAGATCCTGGTATGAACCTACCAGTCAAGTTTCATCAAAATCGGTCAACTCCTCTGGCCTCCAGAGCTGTCCAATACATACAAACAAACAGACGGAAAACCTGAGAATATGGGTAGTCTAGCGACCACCCAATAAATGAGTCATATCCCAGTGGCTGGAATGGATTTTGGTCCCAGATCAAACGCACGTTTTCTCAATACCTCAAAGTATGGCAAGTGGCACCAGGTAAAGAGCCAAGGGGGAGGATCTTGCAAGTCCAGTTTGTACTTACATGATACAAGGCCATTCAATAAATAAATAAATATGTAACATGGACTTTTACATACTTCCATTCTTTCTGAAGAGGAAAACTGATGAACCACATAAATAGTGGCCGGTGGTGAACGTGGACTTTCTTTTTTACATAAACGAGGTCAAGGAAGAGAATCTTACTTTACAATAAGAGCACAAAAAGCCAAGGATCACAGCACAGGCGACCGAGTGGGAGGACGTGGTCAATAAAAGCCTTGCACACATCTCGATCAGCCTCAAACTTGACCATTTGTATCTCGGCAGGAAAACCTTGCCACTCGACTACCTGCTCAAGGCTGGTCAAAATGAATGCAAATGAAACTTAATGGCCCATGACCTCATGCCATTCGCCGTGGAGGTACGGTGCAAACGGGCAGAGAATAAATTCAAATTCACCGAATGATGAGAAGTTAACACGCAACTTTACTCTTCATCGCAGATGTTTATAGAGGATGTAAATAGGACAAGTAAAAAAAAGACAAAATGTCACAGCCCCTGTTGTTTGAGTAATTTTGCCGCACGGAGTTTAAGGGCTCGCCCATATGAATGCACAGCTAAAATGGCCGCCAATCTACCAATCAGCCATCTTCGATTAGATCGCAAAATAAAATTGAGGTACACGAGTGTCCTATCATGTGCTGTGCTCGTGCCAAGTTTGAACAAGATCGTACCATGCTTGTCTGAGAAATGGTTGGGGACACTTTCAAGTAACAAAATGGCAAAATAACATTCAAGTCAAACAAACGAAAACGATATCAATCGTGGTAGTTTTACCATCTTGAATATGATCTCGAAAAACGACGTGCATATGCAAGCCATCATTCGTTATGAGTGTGCCAAGTTTGAAGAACATCGGTAAATGCACGTCCGCAAAATGGTTGATGATGTTTTCACCATCGGGGTCTTTTTTACAACTAAAATGGCCGCCAATCCGCCATCTTGGATATGAAAATGATCTTTATCATGGATATGATCTTGGATATGAAAAAAATAAAATGACGCACATATCTAAGCCATCATTCGTTATCAGTGTGCCAAGTTTGAAGAACATCGGTAAATGCACGTCCGAGAAATGGTCGAGGACGTATTCAACATCAGGGTATTTACAACTAAAATGGCCGCCAGTCTACAAGTTTGCCATATTTGATCAGATCGCAAAATAAAGTTAGGCGCAAGTGTATGGCATTGTGTACTGTGCTTGTGCCAAGTTTGAACAAAATCGGTCCATGAATGTTGGATAAATGGTTGGGGATAGGTTTAAGTAACAAAATGGCCGCCAGTCGGCTATCTTGAATCTCATCTCGAAAACAAAATGACATGCTTACGTACACCATCATGTCTCGTCTTTGTGCCAGGTACGAATAAAATCAGTCCATACATGTCCGAGATATGGTTGCGGATGCACGCAAACACAACAATCGAGACCAAATCCTGCATTTGACAACACAAAATTTAACAAGACGCACCCAGGGAAAGGAAGCAGAGGCCGAAGACAATGTCTCGGCTGGCAATGACACTGCCAATGACCTTCTGGAATATATCAAGGTCGTTGAAGAGACCAAAGACAGTCTTGAGAAGGTCGGCAAAGCAAGGTGGCTCAATGGGCACGCAGCGATGCAGCAAAGGAAGTGGCTTGCTGAAACAATAGAAAAACGATTAAAACATTTGTTGTTGCTGTTATTTATGCCTTTGCTACAAATTTGAAGCTAAAATTAAAGCCTTGAGCTTGGTCTCAAAGGTGTGAATTTAACATTGGCAAAGTGAATGCATTTGTCATGAAGGAATCAAGGAGAAAGAGAAGGAATAAGTACCTGGGCAAAACAGGCAACTTTGGACACAATCCCCCTTCCATTCCAGTGGCATACTTCTCTGGAGTAACCGAGTAATCGCATAGCAAGGAACCTGGGGTTTGTACAAAACGGAAGGTGAGATTAGGAGAGTGTCTGATACAAAACTTTCGGAAAAGAAAATGAAATCAACAGGATTCTCATGCTGTACGCAGTGCTACATAGTGCAGAAGCTAGGAAAGTTGTATGTTAAGTTAAAGCCAAATTGATGACCACTGGAAGGGGGTCCATGGCATGTGCCCAACGACGGTGTGTGCCTCCAGTGGCTTGAGGAAAATTGCGTTAAAATGGGCAGTTAATGCAAATCATTTTGGAAATAACTAGAATGACACTCAGAGCGCATACCTCCCCCAAACTGGACGGTTTACCTTTTGTATCGCACTGACTGGCTGGATATGGATCCGGACCTCAACCAAAATCTAATTGGCTTATTATTGTCACCTAACCAACTCGTTTTTCAGGAACCAGTTACTATACCTCTGAGATCGCACACAAGAGGATGCAAACTTGGAACATAGGTTTATTCATCAAGTGGTTTAATTCCAGAAACTATGAGCGCATCCGAATAGGAGTCGAACTTGTTACTGAGAACAATCCTCATTGCTCTTTTTTGGATTTTCTCTCGGTCTTTAGTTTGCCCTTTTGTTAGTCCAGGATGCCATTCTGGTGCAGCATATTGAAGTGTTGGCTGGATGTATGACTTGGAGATATTGACCTGTTTCAATCTACTCAGCAAATGCACTCTCGACTTGCTCTTGGTCATAATTTCCTTTCGTTGCCCATCCCATTTTTGGTCATCTTGGAGCCATACTCCTAGTACTTTGGTTTCCTGTGCAACATCGAGGGTATTGGTTCCGAGGTTGAGGACAGGTGGTTCTGAGGACAAGCAAAGTTGCAGCTGTTTGAATTTAGCTGTATTCAGGTGAAGATGGTTCTCATCAGACCATTCACTGAGTTTGGTGATTGCGTTTTGTATTGTAGAGGGGGCTCTCGCTGCTCTCACCTATTCGATACTCAGATCATCGACGTACTTCCATTTCTGCAACTCTGATGAATCCATTGATCATGGCAAGGAATGCCAGAGGACCAATCATTGTTCCCCGTGGTACTCCACAGCTCGATGATTTCCATTTTGATAGAGTGCCTTCGTATTTCACCCTCTGTCTTCTGTTTGTTTGAAAATCTGCTATCCACAGGATAATTTGTCTTCTGACTCCTAACTTGATGAGTTTTATGACAATTGTATGATTGATGGAGTCCAAAGCTTTTGAAAAGTCTGTAACAACAAGATTCCCAATGGTATCAGTTTTATCAGGGCCCTTATAGAACCACGGGATAATTTCTCTTCTGACTCCTAACTTGATGAGTTTTATGACAATTGTATGATTGATCGAGTCCAAAGCTTTTGAAAAATCTGTAACAACGACATTCCCAATGGTATCAGTTTTATCAGGGCCCTTATAGAATTCATGCAACATTTCAACCAAACAGTGTGTGGTTGAAGACTCTAGGACTACCAAGCTGATGCCCATCAATATTGGGTATCATATCTTCCTGTATCCATCTGGTGACAAATCCATTGCAAACCTTCACGCACTGGAAATTAGAGCAACTGGTCTCAACTTTTTGAGAACATCTGGCTTTTCCTTCAGTACAGGAATCACATCAGCATCTTTCCAGATTTGTGGAAGTTTGCCCTCTCTCAATGATCAATTGAATATATCAGTGATGGGAATACAGAGTTCACATGCAAACTCCTTGAGAAGTCTGTTTGGAACGTAATCAGGGCCAATGGCTTTCCTCGCATTGATCTTGCTCAATTCATGGCACATCTCCCACACTTCAAGTTGAGGTGGTTTTTCAGCAGGTAGATATGACGGAAGTTCATAAAAAAGTAGGGGTGGTTGGCTTTGTGATGTCGAACAAAATTTGTGGTTGATTGCATTAGCTATTTGATCATCAGTACCTTCAGAAATTGTTGGCACAATGATAGGAGAAGGTATCCGGAGCCTGTGGGCAAGCATCTGGATACCATGCCGCCACCTGAAAGGATCAAATGTTCTTAGATCACCCAGTGAGTTCTCGTAGAAGTTCAACTGAGCTCGAGCAATCTTCTTTGCAGCCAAGTTCTTATTGTACAACTATTGGGTCATTGAGCGACTTGCAAATGCTTCTTGGCGATGCTTGATTGGAGCTTTCACTCCTGCAGTCATCCAGGGTTTATCGGCTAAATGTAATTTGGCCGTTTCTCGTTCAAAATGTTTATCAACAGCCTCTTGGAGCGACTTGTAGAAGGAATCAGACTTCAGTTGGGTATCTGATGCTGCGAGAACCTCATCCCAAGTCTTCGATGTAATCCATTGCCCAAACTCATAGTCGTTTTGGTACGTCAATGGATGTGAGGTTTTCCTGATAACCCTGTTAACTCTCTTCATCCCGTTTTTGGGAATCCACAAAACCGTGTTATGGTCACTCAATCCCATCAGACGCGATCTCCGGTCTCATGGAATGTGTATGAAAATTGGTAATAATCAAATCCAGTACAGAATCACCTCTAGTAGATTTATATACCACCTGTTTAAGACCATGTACCCTCAATAACGGTTCTACATCTACTCTGTTAAAATCACCCAAGATAACATATCCACAATCTACATACATGATGGCAAGCATATCAATCGTGGTAGTTAAGTGATCAATCAAAGTAGCATGGTGTGAAGACCCTGGGGACAATATACACTACACAGACAACGATACTTGATATCAACATAGGCAGCCTGTACGGTCTTCGTCTTAACAATACACAAATTCACTAGGAACAGAAATCATGGGTAGAGTATGAACTAGCAAGTCTTTCTTCACATATAATGCCACTCCACTGCCACGATGTATGCGGCGATGGTTTGTGAATATAAGACAATCATCAAGTGTCAATTGTTCATCTGAAATATCATGTGTTTGTGAAGTTTCTGTTATAGCAGCGATGTCAATATCACTGTCGAAGTAGGACACTTAATTCATCTGTTCGACATACAATCGATCTGGCTTTTGCCAAAAACCCTCGGCAAAGAAGGACGAGCAGAATTGTTCATTTGCTGTATGCCGACTGGAACGAAGCACCGCACTCTGGGTTTACGCAGTCTATCAATGGTACTCCTGTTACCAATGACAATACCAATCTTTCGTCGGAGATGTCTTCCTCCCAGTCCACTCTTTCGTGGCCTTTTTCCCCGCTATACCAAGTTGTCTGATCAATTGCTTCGTTTCGCAATTGATATCAATAGTTGGACCATTCAATACTCGCAGCTGGTTTTCCTGAGTACGACAATCTTTTTGAACAATTCGCTTGAATATGTGGTATTTCATCACATTCATCAGGAGTCTGAACAGTACTAGTTTTCATTGTCTGTGGAACATCCCTTCGTGTTGTCTGGGTATTCTCTAGCGTGTAATAAAACATCTCATCTGTATGTCACGTGGGACAAGCGCCCCTTACAGTTCAGTCTTGGATGCATGGAATAAGTACGGCACCCAGTGCCCGGACCATCTCCACACTCCGCAGGGTGCAGTTCCAGGCATCGTAACGAGATACCGCTCTGACCGAGGCTGCAAAAAAAACCACTCTGTTCGAGCTTCTACGGTCACTGAAACGTGACCTGCGCCTGTCCACCGCCAGCGTACTGGGCCAGGTGCTCACCCCGCACAATCGGTAGGGTCACGCCGTATGGTCAGGGAGATCCAATGCGAGACGAATGTTGACAACACCAGGTAGTTAACCAGCGATCAGCGAGGAGATGATCAAAGAACAATGACCGTTGTGCCTCTCTTCCATGTGATGGTGCACCAGTCACACAATTAAAAGTTAGCACAGGCACGCGGGAACAACCCCCACTCTACAAGTAGAAGAAGAATGGTCGGCTATCGTCCACAAGATAAAAACAAGAGGAAGGAGAATAATCTTCCAATGGGTATCTGATAATGAAGTCGCTGGAACCCAAAAAGAAAGACCAAGGGACTCAGGAAAAAACAAACAAACATGGCCACCTGCAAGGCGCACAGACAGAAGCCTGAAAGGCACATTTCACCGAAATCAAATCAATTCTTCCTCGTCACACACCCAATCTGTCTGAGTTTCATCCTAATCCATCCACAAGGTTTTGAGATATCGTGCTGTGTATCATTTTTGGCCCAATCTTGATATGGTGAAGAATCGCTAAAAATAAATAATAATAATTATAATTCCAGTATCCGGATCCCAAACAAAAAAAAAATGTGCATTGTGGTTCTTGGCCGGTCACCTACGTACACATACACATGAAAAGAAAAAAAAAATCAGAACGATGGCTTCAAAACTGTGGACAAACATAATGTGACAAACAAGCAAACAAACAAACAAACAGACGCTACAGACCAACATACAACTCCACATTCCAATATACTTTCACCAAGTTAAACAAATAATCAAGGGCGAAAACACCACCTCCGTCCACCTTCGGTGGCAGAGGTAAAGAAAGATCGGGAAGATGCATGCTCAAGTGTTTGAGGCAAGGCGATATCAGCTGCGGAGAAGGTTGGCAATAACTCTCACCATTGACGCTGGCAAACTTTTGTACTTCAGCAATCGTGGAAAGTGATGTTTCTGGGCAGCGTGCCACACACAGCGAGAGAGAGCGAAACCGCAGATGCACGGTGTCCAAGTTGCACACATCGATAAAGAACACGTACCTAGGACAGGAAAGCATGTACACAATCTTCAAGGGTCACCATTCTCACAAGATCAAGATACAAATCATTTACTCCGGGGATGCTTTGCCAAAAGAAAGAAACCCGATTTGTTGTTGCCATGTAAGGATGCAAGGATCGGCTCAAGTAACGGCTTCCATTTTACACATTTTATTCAACTACAG
>NC_140966.1:93266184-93363684 GCF_056783735.1 Eptatretus burgeri | reverse complement strand
GTAGAACATAGAACAGATCAGGACATAACAGAACAAAAACAAGAAAAAGATAAATCAGAGATTGCAGACTCTCACCAGGACTTCTTTTTTGGGGTGTGGTGTGTGGTGTTGGTGTAGTTTTGTGTGGCGTTTGTGTACTGATGTGTTACGTAATTAATAAGAGACCGAATTAGAACTGCCACTTTATAACTGCTGGCAGTGATGACCGGGTCCCAAGACATCGTGCTTTGATCGGACACCTGACCCTGACTCATGACAATTTTTATTACAATTCAATTCAAATAAAATGGAAGACAAAATCGGTAGTCCTGCAATGGACCATCATCAGCCTACCAAATCGGTAGTCATCAGAAGGATCCCAAACAAGCAAAAAGCAATGATTACATCATCAAGAGGAACCTGGATAGGATAGCATTTCAGCTGCTACTCCTCTACCTCTCAATCCCATCCAGGCACAGCCAAGTAAGCCTTATTCAAAAATAAATAAATAAAAACGGATCAAAAATTAAATAAATCTGGCTGCCAGACCATGTGTCCAATCAAGTTGAAATTTAAAACATGTATTCCCAATCACTATTTTTGTGAAGTAGTGAAGTTTTGGATCACAATTGTGAAGTTCCACATCGATTGATTAAGCGTCTTATTAGACCAATGCCACAATAGGGGCCTTTCAGCAGCATCAGGAACTACTCTCGGTGAGTCAGCTGAGTGTAAACAAATTAATTGAGATCCCTCATGTGCTGGTTTGTAATGTGCCGGAGAACAGGTGTGTGTGTGTGTGTGTGTGTGTGTGTGTGTGTGTGTGTGTGTGTGTGTGTGTGTGTGTGTGTGTGTGTGTGTGTGTGTGTGTGTGTGTGTGTGTGTGTGTGTGTGTGTGTGTGTGTGTGTGTGTGTGTGTCACAAAGTCAAAGGAACTGTCCATATAACTCCGAGATATAATTGTGAGGAGGCATAGATCTGGGGAAGGGTGTAAAACAATTTATAGAGTGTTGAAAGTTCCCAAGAGCACAGTGAGCTCATTAGGAAGTGGAAAGAATATGGAATTACCCTGACGCTTCCGATAGCTGACTGTCCTACCAAACTGAGCAACCTGGAAAGAAGGATCTTGGTTCGGGAAGTGACCAAGAACCCAATGACCACTCTGACAGAACTACAGAGTTCCTTGGCTGAGATAGGAGAACCTGCTGGAAGGACAACAGTCTCCGCAGGACTTCATAAATCTAGGCTTTATAGGAGATTGGCCAGACAAAAGCCACTCCTGAGAAAAAGGCACGTGACAGCACACCTGGAGTTTGTAAAAAGTCACGTGAAAGACTGAGAGCATGAGGCAAAAGATTCTGTGGTCTGATGAGACGAAAATTGACCTCTTTGGCCTGAATGCAAAGTGCTATGTCTGGCAGAAATGGAGCACAGCTCCATTTGTCATTTAGCATTCATATGTCATAATAGACATCACCCATCTAACACCATCCCTACTGTGAAGCATGGTGGTGGCAGCATCACGCTATGGGGATGCTTTTCAACGGTATGGACAGGGAGACTTGTAAGGATAGAGGGAACAATGAATTCATTTTTTGTATACCATTTTGAGGCTTGTGTAAGAGCTAATACACAGAAACATATAACAAGGCAGGAGACAAGAGGGGCGGGAGAGGGAAGCATAAAATAGTGGGGAACAGAGACAATAGGAGATCTACGGAAGGGAGAGGGATAGGGCAGGGTACACAAGATGGTACTTCAGGGACTTTCAGGAAGGAAAACAGGGAATTTGAAGGAGGTGGGTTTGGGGTGGATTAACGAGGGTAGAAAATATCAAGATTTTGGATGGGGGAAGATAAGAGATGGTGGTGAAGTTGTTATGAAGAAAAGGAGGGAGAAGGGGGATTGAAGAGAGAGTTGGAGTTTGTTCCAGAGGTGGGAAAAAAAGAGGAATGAAAGAGTGAAGGTGAACAAATTTTTTTTTTTTAATATGAATGGAGCCAATCTTTGAGGAGAACCTGCTTCAGTAGCGGGGCAGATAACAGCAATTTTTGAGAGGAATCGTGCAAATGATGATACAAGCATCAAATTTGGCACCTTTGTTCTCCAGGGGATTCTAATCAAATCTGCCTGATTGGCCATTTGAAAATCCAAATTTTGAAATGAAAAAAAAAACTGCAAAAAAGTCAAGATCACGAATCAATGTTGGATGCTGGCTGAGATTGGTGAATGTTTCAGAAACATCATCAAAGACGTTCCAAGTCTGCCATAGTCAGCCTGCCAAGACCCGAGAATATGCTTTTAAAAAGTTTTGATGGCATCGCTTGTTGATTTTTGGCCAATGGCTTAAAATGAAAGACCATACCATGGGGTCTCAGAATCATCCGGTGGCCAACCCGATTTTTGACCTTTTTTTTGTCAAAGGTCAAATGGGTGCAAAAAAATTTTTTCCCCAAAAATGTCCAGAATAATGTATTCTATCATTTAAAAGCCTTAAAGAACCAAAAACACAACAGTAATTTCAGTATTTTACCATTTATTGACTAAATTTATAGGAAAACAGGAAGAAATCTGAACCAAAAACGTCGAATATCTCCATAATGGTTGAAATGACAGAAAACGCATGAAAAGTCTTTACAAACCAGTTTCAAATACAGTGTAGACCGCTTATAAGAATCACTTCGGGCCAGCCTAGTTTGATTCTTATAAGCGGTCGATTCTTTTAGGTGATCTAGGCGTATGCCGGTCAAAAATCATAATGCCTATGGTTGGGATTGCTGAGAACGTGTGAAGGATGATGAAACCCTACGTCTTGAGTTCTAGGTCATGTGTATTGAGTAAAAGGGCCCAAGCCTCATTTTGCTCTGGGCCCCTACCCTTCCTTCCTTGACTGCACCGTTGCCGTCTTTTACTGCTGGTCGGTCACTTTGCTGAAGGCAACACAATTCCTGGCCTGCTCAAGCAACTGATTGTTTCGCCTTCCGATTTTAGCTAACGCACAGAAAAATCCAATTCTCACCTTCTTTTCTTCTGTAAGAGCATCGTAAGCCGCCAGCAGTTGCTTTTTGTCACAGATGGACATTGCTTTTCGCTTCTTACCCGTCGAGGACATACCTTTTAGTGATAAACCGAACCTAACATACTTTTATACATGAGAAAATGACTGTGGATTTTCCAGAAAGTGTTAGTTTCGTTTTCACATCTGGGGTCTTTTGATTCTTATAAACGGTCATTTTTAGTACTACTACATATGGAAGAGATTCGATCCCTGCTGTTTTGATTCATATAAATGGTCGATTCTTATAAGCGGGTGTCTTATAAGCGGTCTGCACTGTACCCTGATTCTGGTTCGTAAACTCCTTGATCATCAACATACACCCATTTTGCATTATTTGAGTATATTGTACTTACTTTTGTTGCAGTCTGACCTTGAAATATTGAAGGTCAAACCGATAGTACAAATATTTTTGGCTGACCAAAACTACATTGTACCTAAGGCATATTTGACATTTACAGCTCATTCACACGCACCTTTCTGAACTCCAGTATGAGTTAGTTTAACTGCACTTTTGCTTTTTAGTTGTGTGGTGGTGGAGTATATGTCTTAGTGTCTGCACATTTGCTTCAGGATGCAAACATGGCTGAGAATGATCCTCAGCCAATCACAAACTTGAACCGACAAAGAGACAAGGGTGTGAACTTTTCCCGTTGCCTTTTCTGCCAAGAAAACAAGAAAAAAAGATGAGTTGCGCTGTGCAACTGATGATGGGAGGAAACAAGTCCAGAATGCCATGAATGAACGAGAACGCTTGGGTGACAGAGGATCAATCATGATCACTGACCAGCTCAAGAAACTGTCTGCCGAGGACTGGGAAACGAAAACTCTTATGTGGCATCGTAACTGTTACACCAACTTTGCCTCGGTCATTCGTTTAGAAAGACTCCGCAACAAAGCTACCAAACTTAGTCCTTACCCCAAAAGAGGAGGAAACCGGGATGAAAAAGGTGTTGAGGGTTGTCTTTCTGCAAAACAGTCAACTCCAACTGACTGGGCAAAATGCATATTTTGCCAGGAGGACACAGAGGAACAAGTTCATAGCGTGATGTCGTGGAATGTGTCGAACAGAATTCTTGGCCTCTGCAAACGTGACTTTGTGATGTGTAGTCACACGGCAGATGTAAATGATCTAATTGCAGCAGAAGGAAAGTACCATAAGAAGTGCCTTGTAAAGTTTGAGAGAACGGTGCAAAGAAAAACAAGTAACTTACCAAACATGAATGATTCCAGCCTCATTGGACTTTCAAATGAGTTACTATCTGGACTTGTACTCGAGTTTGTGTATGATATGGGTGATGTGTGGGAAAGGCATCTTTACTTAGCTGGAGAAAATGATACACCTGTGCCAGATTGTTACAACTCCAGGAGACAAACATTCTATACAATGCAGGGATACAGACATCCTCCTCCTGCTCCTTTTTTTTTCCCTTGGAGACCAGTCAGCAGATGTGTGGATGAAGAGTGGAACAAGCCAATCAACCAAACTCTACCACATAAATGCTATAGCACAGACCTTTCCTCGAAATGTTATAAGCAATATCCAAGGTTTCCATTCCCTGACTGGATGCGACACGGTGTCATCATTTGCGGGCAATGGAAAGAAGACATATTGGCAGGTGTACGTACAGCATCCAGAATTTCTGCATGGTGTTGGGCGAGATGGAGATATTGCTGATATTGAACAGTTTGTGTGTCGTGTCTACAAAACTCCAAGTTTTACCAAAGGATGTGACACTGCCAGGCTTGAAGTATTTCAGAAAGGCAAAAAAGCACTGGAAATACTCCCACCAACAACAGATGCATTGGAACTTCACTTGAAAAGAGCAAATTTCCAAAAAAAAGGTGTGGCTTCAAGCAAACAAGACTGAGATGGTCGATGTTCCCGCGCCAGCATCTACTGGGACTGAGATGGAACTTCCCACGCCAGCATATACTGGGGCATGGAAGGAAAATGGTGATGGCCAGTTACAGGTGGTGTGGATAAGAAAACCCTCCGTACCTCAGAGTTGTCAAGCATTGATATCTTGCGGGTGTAAAACACAGTGCCGTACATCTGCATGTGGGTGCAATGGGTCAAAACAGGGGTGCATGCCCGTTTGTGCATGCTATGAAAATGGATGTCTAAATCCACATTCAATAAAGCTCTAATCTTCAAAGTCGTAATATGTGGTTACAAAAGCCAGTTCTCAGGTTTTCAATAATTCTTAATCTCATTTAAAGCTGACGCGTTAGCTTAAAATGCTTGGGCAGCTTAGGCCTAGCTTTGAAATTTATCCAAATGAATACAGCCAAAACACAATTTATTCTCGTTTTTGAACATTCCTTACAAGAATTACTTACCGTACTATACCAAGAGTTACCATGGTGAGTGAAATACAGCACTAGTACTGCACTGAAATGGTATGTTTTAGCATGATGGAATGTCCGTCAATATTTCAAGGTCAGATGCAAGTAGCCTAAATCTGAAAATATACTCAAATAATGCAAAATGGGTGTATGTTGATGATCAAGGAGTTTACCAACCAGAATCAGGGTATTTGAAACTGGTTTGTAAAGACTTTCCATGCGTTTTCTGTCATTTCAACCATTATGGAGATATTCGACGTTTTTGGTTCAGATTTCTTCATGTTTTCCTATAAATTGTCAATAAATGGTAAAATACTGTGACGTCCACGGGACTTGAACAGTCCCGCCAACGTAGAATGAGCCGAAACGATGGAGGCGGTTTATTTATTTATAACCCAAACATCGCGGTTCTAATCGCTCTACCGCAAACGGAACGAGGAAGGTGGCACGAGTCACTTTTCACTGAGTTGATGATGTTTATTCGTTTTTATTATCACCAGAAATAACAAGACTCGGCAAGAAGAGGGATCCGGGGCGATTCGACAGGATGGTGTGGGATCGGGCGTGGGGAAAAACACAGACAATTCCATTGAATATACAGTTCTCAATCCCTCTAAGGCGCCAAGCACACACACACACACACACACACACACACACACACACACACACACACACACACACACACACACACACACACACACACACACACACACACACACACACACACACACCGTAGCTATTTCTGGTGGTCAGGCTGGACCGTGGTGTGGACGCAACTGTCCCTGGATCGGCATCGGACGAGCTGGCCTTGCTCTCGTCAGGGGGGCAGGAGAAACCGTGGTGCTGTCGACCTCCTGGTCTTGGCCCAAGTCCGCTCACAGCCGCCAGGGAACCAGTTCTGGCGCCAAGTTGCGAGCAGGAGAGGGAGGCAGGTCCGCCCGCCGTTCGACCCCGTACTCCGAGTCAGCAGAACCCCAGAGCCAACCAAAGCGAGGCACGAGGCTCGGCAAGGCTCCCAGACACGATCAAGAACACGATCGATTCAGCACAACAACCAGGACGCTCTCTGCCGCCACAGCTTCCACACCAAAAAACCACGATCTTTTGGTTGTAATCTTCTTCCTCTTCCTTTTCGACCCCGAACAGAACCTTTTTATCCTTCTGTCCTCGTCACTTCAATCGAGCCGTTTATTGGCTCACCGCCATCGCTTTCCGCCAATCGTGATCACGGGGCGGAGCCATCCGCTGCACTGTCCTGTGACGTCACGGCCAGTCTCCAGAGAATACCAAAAAGGGGTTTACGCAGACACACTTACCCTATCCCGTGTCCCTATCTAATTACGTGACAATTATAATCTCCCCCCTTGAAGAAATGAACATTTACTAGACAACTTATCACCACTGAATTGCTACTTATTACATCGAGATCCTGGTAAACTCGAACAGCATGGCATACCTAATTAAACATCCTAATTACCCTTTGAATGCATACCCCCCCCCTCAAACGTAACAATACTGAAATTACTGTTATGGTTTTTGGTTCTTTAAGGCTTTTAAATGATAGAACACATTATTCTGGACATTTTTGGGGGAAAAATCTTTTTTGCACCCATCTGACGTTTGACCTTGAAAATTTGACCTTGAAATTAAAAATCGGGTTGGCCACCAGATGATTCTGAGACCCCATGGTATGGTCTTACATTTGAACCCATTGGCCAAAAATCAACAAGCGATGCCATCAGTACTGTTTTCAAGGGTCTTGGCAGGCTGACTATCATGCAGTTTTGTTCCCTTTAGCGCGGAAGGCAGACACAACGTCACATCCAGTGAACGCATGGAAGTATGGGATCCCTCTAGCTTTCTCAGTCCCTATTGCAGAAACTACCTCATGGACTGGAATCCATCGTGCCTTGGCTCCTTGGTTAAAGGCAATCCACATGTTCTCAAGACCTAGTTCCTGTAAGGATGGCAGTACAGATATTGCTATGACTAGTACGTCCGTGTCATTAGCCTTAATGATAATGGACTTGCTACCATCCGTTGCATCCCTGGCTTGTACAAATATTTGAGTGTCAGCTTCTTCATGACAACATGGAGACACAGCATCCAGTGAGTTCCTTGTGTTGCTAATGCACAGATGCCAACCCTCCCGATTTCATCGGGAGGCTTCCGAAAATTCACCCAAACTCCCGCCCTTACGATCACTATCCTTATCCTCCCGAAATTTTGATATTTTTGCACTGTTCACTAATCAGAATGTACTAGTATGAGAATTGAATGAAAAGCATCGTCTGCTACGTATAGCATGTGGTAACTCCATAACGTTCGCTGCTACCAAATTGTACGTAAAAAATTGCAAATTCAAATGAGGAGCAGCGAAACATTGGGTCTGGATCTCGCTTATGCGATCATGCACTGAGATTTAGTGCATGCGGTATGTGTGCAATACAGTGCATGCGGTATGTATGCACAGTGTATATGCATGCGATACGCTCACTGCATGCAGCTGGGCCCCGTACCAGCCCGGCGGTCGCGACCACCGTGCGGTGTTTAACAGCCGCTAGAGTTCTACGAGTCGCGCTGCAGCTGTGGAACATCGACTTCGAAGTTACTGATGCTTCAAGCCCTCGATGTTGATTACGAAATGGCAGAAAAGAAGCTTACGAAGACCAAGAAATGGTCTCAGAAGTACAAGACCGAATACAGTCTCCAATACCCGTGTATTCGAAAGTCTGAAAGAGGAATTCATCATGCGTATTGTACAGTATGCAGCGTTGATATTTCAGTTGAGCACGGAGGTCGCGATGATATTCGGAAGCACGTTGGAAGCAAACGGCACACGGACATTGCAAAGGAGAGATCTTCGAGCACGAGTACCGGTACACTTCTGAATTATTTCACCAAACAAGGGACAAGCGAGGAAGAGGATGTTACCCGAGCGGAACTTCTCTTTAGTGGATTTATTGTGGAACATAACTTGCCCATATCAGTCTCAGATCATGCTGGACCTCTATTTCAAAAGATGTTTCCAGATTCAAAAGTTGCTTCAAAGTATGGATGTGCAAGAACAAAAACTTCAGCAATAATTGGTGAGTTGTCAAATGTTACTGCTTCATCTATTGCCGATATTGCTAGACTAGCTCCATTTAGCCTAGCTACAGACGGTAGCAATGACAGTGGTGAGGCCCAGCTATATCCTGTCCTGATTTCGTACTATGACAACAGTGCTGGGATTGTGAAGCAAGGTTTGCTAAGTTTGCCTGCGTGCAAACAAGATTCCACTGGAGAAAACATTTTCAAACTGCTTGATCATGAGTTCAGTGACAGGAAAATTCCGTGGGGAAATTGTGTTTCCTTTTGTGCTGATAATGCCTCTGTCATGGTGGGCAAGCACAAAGGAGTCGCTGCTTATATCCACAAACAAAATCCAGAGTGCTACATCATGGGATGCCCTCGCCATATGATGCACAATACGGCCAAGAAGGCGGCTCAGGCCTTACCCATTGAATTAGATGACTTTCTCATCGATATTTACTACTACTTGGACAAAAGTAGTAAACGCGTCAAAGGAGTGAAAGCACTGCAAGAACTCTGTGATGCCCCGACACACAAGATTCTGAAGCATGTCGCAACAAGGTGGCTGTCCCTTTGTCAGTGCCTAGACAGGCTGATTGAACAGTGGGAGCCACTTCGCCTCTTCTTCAAAGAAGAAGTACGAAGAAAAATGCAACCAACTGTAGCCAAGACTCTAACAACGAGCAAGAAGGACGGCACTGTATCTACTGCCAGTACTGGCACTGCAGGATCAAGCACTAGTGGAGCAGCATTCACCACTACCACTGCAGTATCTGCTGCGAAGAAGACAGCAGGGACAGCACCAAAACCAATGCTGAGAGCAGGTAGCATCACCGGCCCTTCATCACGTTCATCTACAAAGCAGATCCCTTCAGAGTCGAGAAAGACTGTGATAGTCCCATCTACAGGCAAAGAAGGACCCAAGTTAAGTTCTGCTTTTGCCAAATCACTTGATAGAAGCTCAGCAAAACCTTCGAATCAGAGGTCTTCTTCCTTGGCTGCACCTACCTCAAGCTCTCTCCTCAAACGTAAAATTGGATCTGGTACTACGAGTCTGACCTCTTCTGCTGGCAGTAAACGCAAGTGTGATCGCCCTGCGGCTAAGTGTACTACGAGTTCTACAACTAAAAGCGCATCTTCTTCAAACACTGTGCAGGAATCTAGAGAAAAACGTGTCAACAGGATGTTCTTGTCTCCACAAACAAAACTCTATTGTTTCTTCCTTCGATATGCTAACAAGCTTTTTGAGAAGGGAAATCTTCTGCTCCAAAGAGACGAACCCTGTATTCATCTCCTGCACGGAGAATTGAATGGTCTTCTGAAAGATATCTTCGTACGGTTTTTGAAACCATCGGTGTCATCGGTTGCTCTGGTAAATGTACCCTTCTCTGACAGAAATCATCAGAAGAATGATGAGGACCTCATGATTGGGAACGATGCCAAACTGTATATAAGGGAACAAAGGAGTCTCAAGAAATCCACCTTCACTCTGAGTGAGTCAGACATCCAAGGTTTCTTCAGTGCAGTTCGCTCATATTATGTGAAAGCCTGCAATTACATCTTCAAAACCTGGCCGCTAGATGATGAATTAGCCAAGCATGCTCAGGTGCTGGATGTTAAGCTACACCAAGAAGTGGGGTTTGACTGTGTGGAGTTTTTCATCAAGAAATTCCCCTGTCTGTTCAGTGGCGGTGATAGTGACATAGACAGTCTTGAGAGTGAATTCGCTCACTACCAGGCAGACGCCTCCATAGCTACAATTGCTACTGAGACAGTGAGAGTGGATGAGCAGTGGCATCGGATTTCACAGCTCACAGATCCCTGCACTGGTGCCAAGAAGTATCCTAATTTGAGCAAAGTGATGAAGGGAATCTTGGTCATTCCTCATTCGAACGCATCATGTGAGCGGGCACTCAGTCTTGTACGGAAGAATCATACTGAATTTCGTCCCAATTTGAGTGTCAAAACCCTGGAAGCTCTCTTAATTGAAAAACTAGCTCATAGCACCCCTTGCTACCAGAGAGAATACAGCAAAGACATAATCAGAAGGGCTAAAAGAGCCACACAGCTGTCACTCAGCAAAGCTGCCATGGAAAAAGCAAGCAGCAGTAGTACCAGCCAGTAAGGTAAGAAAAATATTGCTTCTTTTGTGCTTTTTGTTAATCTTTGATTGTCCCCTAACTTACTAATATTAACATACATGTAACATTAAAAAGTGCACAATTTTCCCCTTTTTTTGTTCAAAAAGTGGGAATTCTTAACATGTTAAATGCTCCAAAATAGGGCTCAGAGGGCACGAGAGAGCGTCTAGAACCCCAGAGCTTCCAGGGCCCTAAGGCGGGCCCTGGACCCCGCCGCAAGGGTCGAGCGCTCCGCGCTCGAGATGTGCGCTTCACGCACATTATTTGGTGTCAGTTGCAAATCCTCCCTAATTCTGATTTCCAAAAGTTGGCATCTCTGTAATGGCATCTTCTCCTTTTGCAACAATGACTGTGCTTGTCGTCTGTGCTTCACACATCTTTTCCGCAAGGAAGTGAAACAGCTCAGTCTTGTTGCTGTCATCTCAAAGAAAGCTCCTCCAGTTAGTTGGGGTCTTACTGGTTCCTGTCACTCTTCTTCTGATTCTTTGCCCCCTTTTCGACCTTGCCTCGGACTTCAGACTTAACTTCTTGTACACATCAAACACAACGTCCACCCTCTCGTACCTGGCACCATAGGATTCCACCTTTGGGATGATGTCCTCTTTAGCATAGTCATCAAATATCTTTGAAGTGCATGGAGGTAGGGCATTGATAAGTGCTGAGCCATCAATGATGACTGTATCTCCCCTTGGTTCTCTGTCTGGGATGTTCACTTGCGCTTCAAGAATTTCAGCCAGCTGTGACTTCAAAATTTTTTGAAGTTTTCTTTTTTTCTTCAAATTTTTCTAAATTTGGATTTTCAAATGGCCAATCGGGCAGATTTGATCAGAAAGCCCTGCAGAACAGAAATGCCAAATTTGATGCTTGTATCATAATTTGCATGATTTTTCTACTATCTACTACACTATATGGTGGGAGCCCAACTTGGGCTAGCGGAGTTAGTGGTTCAGATAACTAACGAGTTAAAACTTCAAATTAGGACTTCCAGTTTGCGTTTTGCTGCATGTGCATGTCAGATCGGCACTTCCTCCTTCCAGTTAATCAAAGCTAAGTTTCCCGGACCAGGTACGTTGTGTTTTACTGCTTTGTTACCTCCAGCCGTGTCAGTTTGTTCATCTGTGAGTGGGACATCTCAAAAAGTTACTGGTCCATTCGGACGAAACTTGGTGGACAGGTTAGGTGTGCGCCAAGGACAAAGTTATTCAATTTTGGTGAACATCCAGATACTAGAACTTTCGAAGCGATTCTTCACAATTGGGAGATCGGGCCACAAAGAGATATACAGGATGGTATGATGTCTCAAACTGTTATGGACAGGTTATGACAAAACCTGGTGGATGAGTTGGGTAGGTGACAAGAACAAGCCAATTCGATTTTGGCTAAGTTCTGCATCCAGATGTGGCCCATCAGTCGAATGCAAAACATAAACTGTTCAACCTGGCGAAGGTATGCGCTTTACCAAGTGCTAATTCAGTTTTAATTCCTGTTTCGCTGGTCGTGTGTTTTGGGGCCAGTTTTCTTTGCCAAACCGTATCTTGCGCTGGATCGTCGAGCTTGTGTCCCTGGTAAAGTCCGACCTACCAGTGCTCAATGGGTTGTTGCTTCTGCCTCAGGTTTTTGATGCCACATGCTTAGTTTTTGCTCCTTTTATCCAAGATGGTGTTACTTCTGATCCTTCAACTCAAATCCTTTTCCCCTCCTGGCTCCAAAAAAAATTACAGTCCTCTTCTTCACTCCAAAATAAATAAATAAATAAATAAAACAAAACCAACAACAACATCAGAAAATCAAAAATAAAAATAAAAAAAACTGCATCTGCCTTATAGTCACATTGATGATGATGATGATGACTTATAGTCACGTTTATATTGCTGGGGGTGCAGCTGTGCTGCTAATGCAGTGCCCCCTGTAGATCAGGGCAGGAATTTGGAATTTAGCCAGTGTTCCAGAACATAATAGCACATTCCTGTGAAAGACACCAGGGCATCTTTAACATCCAACAGCAAATACTGGCGGACAGGATAGCCAGATTACCATCACGTCTAATAAATGGCATACTCTGATGCAATCAAATCAATACACTGCCTGCGATATAGCAGCGTCACTTTATATTTGGGTTGAAAATTAACCCCAGACCCAGACTGGAGAGCTCATAAGGGGAGTAATATTATTATTTTTAATAATAATAATACCATTCCTTTCGTGCCGTAAAGGCACATAGGGCTGCCGAGGCAGTTTTATTAGCAAGTACAGTCCTGGACGGGTCGCCACTCCGACGCAGGTTACCCCAATACACTGGTACTCGTTAAGCCGTACTCAGAAGGATGACAGGCAGAGTCAACCCCACCTGGTGTTAATTAAACCGAAGAAAAAAAAAACAGGGGCTCAAAGTCACTTCCTGTATGCAACACTGGGCATTGTGTTCTCCTCGTCTTGTCCACACTCTAACCCTTCCATCAGCAAAAGTTAGTGTGAACCTTGATTCGTCACTAAACACAACCCTATTCCAATCTCGCTGGGTCCATCTCAGGTGCCGTCGTGCCCAAAGAAGACGTTGGCGTCGATGGAAACGGGTTAGAATTGGTCCACGATATGGCCGCCATGCACGAAGACGAGCAGAGCGCAGGCGATTTCGAATGGTTTGGGCAGTCACTCGACCTCCAAACAATTCATTCCCAGTGGATGTGGCAGTGACAAACCGATTACGCAAATGACGTAAGACAATCTGTCGGTCTTCTGCGCGTGACGTAACACGTGGTCGACCAGGACGGGGGCGGTCAGCTGTGGTGCCAGTTTGATGGAGATGTGTCTGGAGGTTATGGATGGTCTGTCGACTGCATCCCATAACCCTCGCAACGTCAGTGACGGATGTTCCCGTATTCAGCATGCCAATGGCACGTTCGCGCTGAATGTTTGACAGTCGTGGCATTGCAAATTAACGAATAATTAACCATGAAACCTTGTTTTTCTGAGATGATACTCTCCTCTGCTACCGTGAGATCAATTGCAGGTGTATCAATAGGCCACGTGACTTGTGTCACGTGGAAACGTGATTTTAGCGTGCAGTGCTCTGTTACGTGCTACGTAGGCCCGACCAGTAGAATGAATGCGTGAAGTAATGCCCTCGACAATGCCTTTAACCATAATCACAACAAGAACTCTTTCAAGAAAAGTTTCTAAACACTATTTGAAAAATAATGAGTGTCAAGTTTTTATTTTTGCTGAGTTTATATTAAAGTACCCCACATACTGCAGCTGTTCTCAAAAAATATTCACCAAGTAAGGTGCTACACCTGCTGTTTGTCACTTTTCAGGTTTGCCTTTTCTATGCTTTTGGACTTTGCTTGAATTACTAAGATTTTGGATTCCTTCAAACATTCAACTACTCTCCATTTGATGTAAAAAAAGTTATTATTATCATTATTTTATCAAGCTAAAGCCTCACATTCAATTCTCATGGCAACGTTAAAGTTCGTCATGAATGGCCCCTCTCCAGAGGATCACGACGCCGACTCACCAAGGACAGTCTGAGGGGAGGGAAGGCCTTCATTTATGTCAGGTGTGGTTTAAATCAGCCCAAAACCCCAAGCATGCAACACATTCTTCCGACACATCCCTCAATTTGGGCAGTGTATAGGCAACAGACCACTGCCTCGATCGCTCCCGGAAAATAAAAATAACCCGGATTACATGCATGAAGCAAAAACATACGTCCTGCTTATGTGCATATATAACACATGGTAGTTGTACAGCTCGGATGATTCCAATTGTACACCCCTCCCCCCCCCCCCCGGGAAGAAAATGTCGAGATGGACGGAATTTTTTATTTTATTTTTTTCCAAAACTTGGTGGAATTGAACAAAACTTGCAGTCACAACTTCAGTGTGTCCTCATCAATCTCTGAAAGTTTGAGCCTCCGAGGCCCAATCTTGACAAACCATGATTGAAGTGGTCACATCGGTCCAGATATGCCTGGTGTTGGCTTAATGATTAGGGTGGTGGGCTTGGGATCCAAGGATCTTGAGTTCAAATCCCCCTTGGCTGTTGAATTAATAACAGGTGGGTTTGACTCTGCCTATCATCCTTCTGAGGTCAGCAAAATGAGTGCCAGCTTGCTGGTATCCTGTGCCGGAGTGGTGACCCGTCCAGGATTGTACCCTGCAGCCAAGGAGACAGCTTTGGCAGCAATGCTCTGCAGAGAGTATGGTCCCGATGGATGGATCGGTCCAGATGCTCCAAGCAAGGCCGAAGGCCTATTTGCCACTCTACCGTACTTCGGTGTAACGGCTGAGCCGGTTGAGCGACGTGCTGGAACTTCATTCACACCAGGCACCGAATTGGCAGCACGAGTGGTTTGCCGCACCGGAAGTGGGGTACGTTTCGTACAGGACGCTGGTCACCCACTAACCCAATCTGTCCTTTAACAGACTATTAACAGCCACTGTGCCTCACGATCAGGGCAACTCAAATCATTTCACACAGACCAAGTGGGTTTGCAAAGTGTAGTGAACAACTTGGAAGGTATCACAAAATAAGTAATGACTATAGAATTACCATACAACTACTACACACTACGAGTCCCAGGTTTCATACAATTGGAAGGTCCTTAAGTATTTAACGGTGAGGAACAAGTCCAGTCTCGCACCAAGGTTCAATCGCAGAGTGGAGGAGAGCTGCAGGTGAGACCTCAGGAGATTACAGGTGGGGCCGCAGGACGTGTCTGCTGTGCTGACAGTGCACGCAAAGAAAACTGCTCAGCTCCTGCAGCGTGCACATCTCCTCCCAGCACCACTTTGCACACACCTTTATCCCTTCGGTGCACGTCCCGCCCTGTGCCATCGCTCGGCTACGCCCCTATTGGGCAGGCAAGCACAGTCCATGGTCGGCCCTTCCTCCTGATCCCTGACCCTGTTAGAGGGTTTGTATGCTCGCTCACCCATTTCACACCGAAAGTTGGTGCGGCCTTGTTTTGCCCGCCCCCCAAAAAAAACATTTAGAAGAGATTACAAAGGAAAGAACATTAATGAAGGATTTAAGGGGGAAGGAGTTTTAGACATAAGCGTTTGGGAGGGAAGACGACAACTTTCGATACAAATCGACACATAATCAATCCTCTTTCACAATTATATTACCTCACACTTATGCTAAATGTGCACTGTGGGAATAACTATTACCAAACTATGGAATCTTAACCTCCAGTCGCTATTTCCACCACAATACTGTGCCGCAGACATCAATTATGGATGTTTCTCCAAATGGTCTACCAGTACAACAGTGGCCTTACCATGCCAGATAAGAAGAGGAAGAAGACGACGAGCCAAGGAACATCCGTGCAGCATCTTTTCTCCAGTGGGGTCCACTGGCGGACAGGTCGCTGGGATTCACTCTGAGAGACAAGGGTATAGAGTGAAGGAACAGTTGAGAAAAAGTAATGTGACAACAGCACAGTCGAGTCATTCAGATCACACAGCCACTGTCCAACTGTCATACTCTACAGAACTCAGCAACAACAACATGGCAAATATTTCCAAGTCGAGGAAAATCAGTGAGGAAGCAACTGCTCTTTGGCAAGAAGTACAATGAAAATAAATTTGAAAAGGAAATGGGAAAGAAAACAAAACAGAAAAGCATGGGAGGAAAGATAACAACAGGCAATTGTATGCCCCAGGGAGCAATAACAATAAATAAATAAAAATAATAAATTTTGGATCAGAATAAGTGTACTTGCACGTAACAAGTTCACGCGTCACAAACTTTGGGTAAAAGGTCATCATGGACGCATTTTGGAAAATCCTCAAACTAGCTTGTGTATACACAGTCCAGAAGCCAGAGATGATACAACTAAAACAACACTTGAATGGCCCCAATTACACCCACCACCTTGTGGGAATGGCCTGGAAACACTTGTTTGTCCCAATTCTTTCACGAACTGGTTGGCTTAGCCTGGTGTTTGAGTGAAAGTGGCAGGAATTTGAAATTAAGCAAGTGTGCCAGCAATAACTGGCCTAATCTGGACAAAGATTTCTCGCTCTTTTATGAGCCTTGACGATATATACAAAAAAAAATAACCAGTCACATCTTCAACATACAAAAACTTATCCTAGCAGAAGGATTACCCAGTTTCAGGTCCAGAAGAGGGAAAGCACACCCAGACACCTCACCTGCGAAACACCATGAGGACAGTTGATAGCTGGGTCCAGATTTGAACCCAAGCTAGAATATATATATATATATATATATATATATATATATATATATATATATATATATATATATATATATATACATATATATATATATATATATATATATATATATATATATATATATACATATACGGATCTGGAAACCATTTGCATTCAACATACAGGTCCCAAAAGTCAGTTATCCCGTTAAGTACATGTGTAGTCAGATCCCTTTCCTTTTCTCTAGTGGGAGAATCAAAAATGTGCGTTGCGACTTCTTTTAGTTAGGTTTTTAAATCTTTACATCTAACAACCAACAAGCCATCTGCATGACCCCTCAGCCCGTCAAGATCCACTGCCAACCGGCTGCACCACCAACGTATCTTCGCAACGTTGATACTGTTACTCGTCGAGTGTGGGCCCGCGTGGCGGACTGGCTGGGGTTTCCCAGGAGGGGCCGTTGCAGCGTTATACTGTTACTCATCAAGTTTGACCCCACGTGGAAAGAGTGGTTGGGGTTTCCTGGCAGGGGCCAAAGCCCCGCCCCAGAAAGGTGGGCAGTAGGACCCTGTCCAATGAGGGGCGGACAGGACAGCGAGGCATTTTTCGCCAAGAGCCCCTCCCCGTGGTGGGAGGAGATATATATCCGAGACTCTCTGAGTAAGGAGGAGTTTTCACGATGGTTGAGACAGGCAGTTTTTGTTCACGGTGGCTCTGAGCAGTCTGGTTTGTTCTTCACGGTGGCCGTTATGGGGAGAGGAGTTCTGTGGACCCCAACTATTCGCCATGCGAGCTCTGCCACGAGCCACGAGTCTTACAGGTGCGACTGGGACCAAACCGACAACTTTTGGCAGGTGCCGCACTACAGAGCACGCTTTCCCTCCGACGACCAGGTACACACCGAACTCTGACCCCCAGCTTGTCTCTTCACGGCTGTGAGGGTCAAATAAAGACTCTGGGGTTTCTTTTCTTTTTGTGTGTCTGCGTGTGGGCTCGTCTTTAAGTAGAACTGAGTAAGTGTTTTTGCTTATTGTAAATATTTCCCTGCTTGCATATTCGTGCCAAGTCTTGCCTTTGTCTTTATTTTACTGTTAAAAAATTTATTAGAAATGTTCCCAGTCTGTTTGTCCCTTCTTACATTGGTCTAGCATGGTCCGGGTCTGAGAACAAGTGGGGTTTCATCCCCGGTAATCGGTCTATCATAGCCGGGACGTCCTGGGAAGGCCCCGCTCGACTGCAACGAGCCGGAAAGGTAGGTGGCAAAGCGATAGTCGGTAGTGTGAATCTACCGCTGCCGGTAGAGCAAATCCGGTTCAACCAGGCGTTCCGAGGGCATGGCTGCCCGGTAGTCGAAATTGCATAGTTAATTAGGTAAATTGGTTAGGCCAAAAAAAAAAAATGTTGCATTGGCGTAACGGGTCATTGAAAAATAGGGTAGGTCGGTCGGGATCTTTTTTTTTTTTTTTTTTTTTTTTCCTAATAAATCCCTCCCAAAATCTCCCCCGGCTCGAGTACCACCCTTTTTGTCGGCGGGTTCTGTCCGAAACACTTCCGGGTTTTTGCGATCGCAATCAACAAGATACTTGAAAACGATAGCAAAACAACAAAAATAGCAATAAAATAGGGTCGGCAAAATTTTTCGATATCAAAAAAAAACAAAAAAAAAAAACGTAGGGTCGGCGGAATTTTTAGGGTCGGGCGGGTTACGCCAATGCAACATTTTTTTTTTTGGCCTTATTGACAAATAGACCCTATGCTACGCGGTTGAGATACTGGCGTCCACGGTCGGTTAGACGACCCGCCGGCTCGCAGAGTTATCCGAGCGAAGGACTACAATTCCGGGGAGTTTGGTGGGAGACGACGCAAACTTTCACCACCTTGTGGTCACTCTCGCCACCAACCCCCGGTCCACAAATATATATATATATATATATATATATATATATATATATATATATATATATATATATATATATATATATATATATATATATATATATATATATATATATATATATATATATATATATAGTGTTACAGATTTTAGAATCCGGTCTGATGAATGCATCCACACATCCAGATCCTCAGACAGTTATTTCCTTAAATGCATGTTCAGATTAGTCCCATCCCCAATGGGATTTTAAACGAGATGCGTTGGGAAGGGTAAAGAATAGATCCCATCTCTTATGGGAAGCTTTTTTCTTTACGACAGACAAGTTTACACAGCATTTCTTTCGCGAGCTCTGACGCCCGCCCTTATTTTTCCTCAGCATTTCTTTCGCGAGCTTTGACGCATGCCCTCAATTTTCCTCAGCAACATTCTTTCGCGAGCACCGACACCCGCCTTTTTTGAGAGCGCATGGGTCGTCATGGTAACCGTGCGCAAGTGGGGCAGGGTGAGATTGGGGTGGACTGCGCCCGCAGAGACGGCCCATAGATATAAAACGAATTGGAGGTCCGTTCGGGGGAGGAAAGCGAGGCGAGAGAAATGAAAGAAAAGTGGAGGTGAAAGAAAGTGGGGCGAAAAAAAGCCAGGGAGGGAGAAAGAAAACGAGAAGTAAGCGCGAGAAGCGAGCAAGAAGCAGGTGTAAGCGCGCAAAAGAGGTGAAGAAAGCGAGCGTATGGTACACGTGTGGGTGTCTGACCAGCGCCAACGAGGCAATTCGTCCTTTGCAGTGCTTGGGAAAGCGAGCGTGTGGTGCGCGTGTGGGTGTGAGCAGCGCCGACGAGTGAGGCGCGGGTCAATCACCGACGGTCCATGTGGGTTACTGGAAGTCACCAGTTTCATGAAGTGCGAGGAACTGCCCGTGTTGCAGCACCAGGGTCTAAACCCGCGAGAGATGATCTCGGTGCCTTCCCAGACGTCGATTGGCGTTCAAGACTGTTCACGAGAGGGTGCACGGCAAGGCTGGGTGTTGTTGGCGACAGACGTGACACGCACGCACACATTTTCAGGACGTTTTCACTTCACGGACGACTTTCTGGTGAGCGAGACGATTCCCCCCCTCCCCTCCCCCTGAATGATCTGCTGGGTACCCTTGTCTGTGTTTAGCTGTATGTCAACCCCCGATAAGCATCTGCTCTTTGTCTCTTTCCTGGCATTTTGATCGATTTAGCTTTGAAATTCATTCTTTATTTACCTCAGAAAATAAAAAAAGTTATTTTTGATTTAAATTTTTTTATTATTAATAAATAATTTGTCGATTTCCAACATGTCCGTGTTTTTCCTTTTCTTCGATTGGTCTCGCATTGTCCTAACCGAGATAGACTGGGAGTTAATTACACATATTTGACCAAAAATAGTCGGCACGCACCAGCAGTAAAAATGCTCGGCTGCCCTAATTAAAATCTAATTGAGATAACACTGGTGCTTTGCCGAGGGCGCGCTCCCCGCTCAGGTAACCACGTGATCTCTAGTTAAACGGAATAATTTGACGATGGACACTGGAACTCGTGGTTAACTGGGTGGCGTTCGTGGTTCTAAAACAACCCACCGTACCACAACGTAAATTGCGAGCGGTGGCCCCAGGTCCGGCTCTACCGAGGACAACCGGGGATTAATCCCCGAGTGAAAATCTGGTGTCTCGGTAGCCGTGGCCGCAACAATATATACATATCTATGTATACATATATATGTTGTTGCGGGGTCGGGTGAGAAGACCACTAGGTGGGAGAAAGCTACGTCGATTCCCACAAGTCTCCCCGGAATTGTAGGCCGTCGCTCACGGATAATTCCATGACGCAGCAGGTCGCTTAACCTACCGTGGACGCCAATAACTCAACCACGTGACCTGGGGTCCTCCTGTCTAGAATCAGGTTACCAAATTAACCACGCGGTTTCGACTACTGGAGAACCATGCCCTCGGTACTCCTTGTCCGAATCGGATCACTCTACAAACTACGGATCACCTTTCCAGATCGGATGCAGCCAAGCGGCACTACCAAGAACGTACCGGCTCGGAGGAACGGATTGTTGGGAATAAAGACCCGGCTAAACTTGGATCTGAACCATGCTGGACCAATGGAGGAAAAGACAAAGGCGAGCTGGGAACATTTCTACAATTATTTATTTACAATAAGCGGGGAAAAGCATGTGGCACAACAAAAGGGTTTACTCGGTATGTAATGCAGGGGAAAGATGAGAGAGGTGTGGTGTGGCAATTTTCCAAGCAACTTACAAAAGCAGACACAGTGCAAACTTGACGCGAGATTAATAAAAGCAACAATCACAACAATGAAGATCTTATACAGGCTTATCTAACGGACAGGCGCCAACACACTCAGACAAAATAAACCGAATGAAAAGAAAAGGTACTTTTGGAGCCAGGGAGGGAGGGAGTTGAAGTCAGTTTTTGGTACCTGAGCGTTTAGAGGGAAGGGATGCTCCATGGTGCGGCACCCGACAAAAGCTGTGCAGTTCGGTCCACAGCCGCACGTGTGCCAATCGTGTCTGGCGGAGTTCAAAGAGGCGAGAGATGAGTAGTAGGCAGGACCAGATTAGAGGCTTGGTCAAGGTCGTGTGGGCGAGGACCGGTACAGTAGGTGGGCCGTCAAGGCGAGACGTAGGCAGAGCCAGGCAGCCGGAACAAGTTTCACAACAACTCGCAATTCTCTTCAACCTCTCCAACTCGCAATTCTCTTCAACCTCTCCAACTTCGACCCTGCAACTCGCAATTCTCTTCAACCTCCCCAACTTCTTCACAATTCCACCGACCAACTCGGAGGTCCGTGCTTTATACAGCCTGGAGCAAGGGGAGGAGCCATGGCGAAGCCAACATCATCGTCCGATCCGAGCACCCCGGTTGGACCGTCCCTTCATGTGGTCCGCCCTTCTGGGTGGGGTTTCGGCCAGACACCGGTCTGGCCCGTCCACGCCGCACGTGTCTGGGTTTGGAAAGGTGGAAGCCGATGCGGCTTTCATAGCAAACTTCGGGATTCTGCCTCAGAAAACGAGTCGCTGGATAGACGGTGGTACGCTGTAGTAAGCGAGACGAGGGTGCGAGGCAATTCACCTCACAAAATAAATGAGGAAGAGTGGGAAGTGGAATGGAAGGGAAAACAATTTAATTAAATAAAAGGGAAAAAAATGATTTCTTCATCCTAACTATAGCCCATCGCAACACACTCACTCGTCTTCAGAGTATCCAAAAGGTAAGGACCTAACTACATGTATATTAATGAAATAACTGACGCGGGACAACTGTATGTTGTATGCATACGGTTCCGAGAACCGTAACATTATATATATATATATATATATATATATATATATATATATATATATATATATATATATATATATATGTATATATATATGTATATATATATATATATATATATATATATATATATATATATATATATATATATATATATATATATATATATATATATCTTCTTCTTCTTCTTTCGGCTGCTCCCATGAGGGGTCGCCACAGCGGATCATCCGTATGATCCGCATAGTGATTTGGCACATGTTTTACGCCGGATGCCCTTCCTGACGCAACCCTGGTCGCCTCTTACGACACAGGGATATGGTACACCTATTTAACCGGGGTATACACCGGCCCAGTATACCGGTACTCATTTCGCCGACCTCGGAAGGATGACAGGCTGAGTCAACCTCCTGGTGTGTATTAATTCAAGCGGCCAACGGGGCTTGAACTCAGGACCTTTTGGATCCCAAACTGCTGCCCTTACCACTGCGCCAACACCAGGCTAATATAAATATATATATATATATATATATATATATATACATATACATATACATATATATATATATATATATATATATATATATACATATACATATACATATATATATTGTATAAGATTGGGGCTGTTGGGATTACACATAGTTTTAAAGAATAAGAAGGTGCTTCCAACTTGTAGAAGGTGTTTTATTCTATTTTTTGTTAAAGCAAGCAAGAGAGACATTGCTCGACATTTGTTTCATCTCCTAATTCATCCTAATCACACCAATCACACCAGGAACACTATGTTCATGTTATCCCAAGCTGACTTCGAACATTACCAAAGCCAAACTAAAGAGAGTGGGTTGGATAATTGGCCCCGACAAGTGGTGCATCTTTCTAAGTTGCCTCGTCCATGTTCAGTGCATGAGGGAATAAAATTAAATGAAACAACAAAGCCATTTCCCTGACCACAATGTGGATCAAGTGTAGTACCATTCAACACCTCATCCGTGAGAGAAGGTATCAAGCATGACTGGCGTTGAAGTATGATGGTTGGCCTTGACGTACCACCCACAGGAATGCCGTGATTTCATGGCAAATGCATTGACAAAAAGTTTACTTTTGGGTGGGCCAAACGGAATAAGAGGAAGTACATTTCGAGGAAGTACACGTACATTTAGAAGTGAAAGCAGAATTGTACGGCATTGTTAATTCTGCCTGATGAAATTTGTTGCGGTGAAAAGAGGAGATGGGGGACGGACGGACATTACATCGCATCCTCTGAACAGTTGCCAAAATTTCTGCTGGGTTCTTGCATGACCGACAATACCTACCAACCGTAAACTGGAATCCTTTACATTTTCAACAATTGTACAAAAACTGTTTTCTACATTCTGACGATGTACCATCGTCTGTTACAGAGCGTCGGTGCTGCCGAAGCAGTTTCTTGGCGAGGGTTAGTCCTGGGTGGTTTGCCAACGCCTTCCTAGTTAGGGCAGGAATTTGGAATTTGTTCCATGGTGTCGGCGATAGCTCACCTACTCTTCATGAAGGACACCGTGGGATCTTTAACGTGCACCACGGGAATTCCCGTTTACCATCCATCCGAGGGACGGCACACACATTGATGAATCACCTTGCCTGTGAAACACCAGGATGATGGTTTACAGCTGCGTCGGTATGTGTGTGCCTGTCGTCTCAGCCATGCAGTCATTCCGCATCAGTGAACAAATTTCAATCCCTCACCCAAAACACACAGTGAAAGGTCAAGAGGACAGTCACAATTACCTCCCTGGGCTGGAGTCCACATCTATCAATGAACTACAAGACAGGAATTGGGGTTTAGTTGTGGAAGTTCCACAACAGAAGAAGTTTACATTTCAGTACCAGCATGAGGACAAAATAAAAAGAAGAAGCAGCAGCAAAAATGAGAACAGTGAGAACACCAAACATAAAAAGGACACAGAACAATGAAAGGGAATAAAAACATAAAAAAAAGAAGCAATTCTGGAAAAAAAAAGTTATAAAATGCAAGAAAGAGAAAACACAATGTATACAAATATGAGGTAAAAGGAACAGATCGAAGGAGTGACGTCAAAAAGTAATAACAGAGTGTATAAAGTACAAAAACTTATTAAAAGTATAAAAAAAAGACTCGATAACTGTCGATTGAAGAGGAGAACACCTGAAAGGAAACAAAACATTTTCCTTTTTGCTAAAATTTCTGACCAACAATGCCCGAAGTCCGAGACAACATCACGGCTCGTCCGCCCGCCAAGAGATTCCCACAATCGCGGTCCATGTGACGTCCACCGCCTCAACACGTCTTCAGCACCACAACCACAACAACCAGCACCACAACAACAACAACCAGCACCACAACAACAAAGCGTGAGGCTACCCGGACGTGCAGGACAAACTTATCCCGGGATCTCAGGAGCCAGTCCCAACATAAGGAGCCGACCCCCGTGGACCCAAGCCACCTGAATGAGCTCAGGGCGGCTCTCACCTCCGATCCACAGCAGCCCATGGCCCGGGGCTCGGCCCCTCGGCCACCAGGCCCGACCAAGGACGTGGCAGACCGCCCGGTTCAGAATGAAATGCCGAAGAGACCGGGTACCGACAACACGCTCGACCACAAGTCGTCCGCTTCCGCTCGGCCCGGAAAGCGCCCACAGGCCACGAGCGGACTGCGCATGCGCGGAGCCGCCCTCGACTGGGACACACTTTGGGGACTTGGGTCTCCACGCCTCGCTTGGTCCGCCCCTCTTCTCACGCTTGGAGGCCTCACTTTACTCCTCGACTGAGCGTGCAGACTAGCCGGCGCTTCGCTCGTCGGCTTTAATCAGTGGACCGCGTGCTGCGCTTCACAAACACATTACATGTCGATCATATGTCGGGTCTGTCAATGACGATATAAAATGAAGTGAAACGTGAAAAAGACATTTTATATCACGTTGTTGTTGTTCTTCTTGTTGTTCTTCTTGTTGTTCTTCTTGTTCTTCTTCTTCTTGTTCTTCTTCTTCTTGTTCTTCTTCTTCTTGTTCTTCTTCTTCTTCTTCTTCTTGTTCTTCTTCTTCTTGTTCTTCTTCTTCTTGTTCTTCTTCTTCTTGTTCTTCTTCTTCTTGTTCTTCTTCTTCTTGTTCTTCTTCTTCTTCTTCTTCTTGTTCTTCTTCTTCTTCTTGTTCTTCTTCTTCTTGTTCTTCTTCTTCTTGTTCTTCTTCTTGTTCTTCTTCTTGTTCTTCTTCTTGTTCTTCTTCTTCTTGTTCTTCTTCTTCTTCTTCTTGCTGCTGTGGTGCTTGTTCTTTTTCCGTGTTTCACTGAACTCGCCGTTTTCTCTTTCCTTTCTGCCTCGAATCCTCCGTTACACACGACATCACATGCGATCTTGTTTGAACTTACTTTACGGCCAAAGCACTACTTTCTGGCTTCACTTCCCTCGGCCTGGCCCGATAGCCGTCCCTCGGATGGACGTTAAACCGGGCGGCTCGTCTGTCAGCATGAGTTGCTGGACGTTAGAAATTCCACGGTGTCCCTCGTGAAGAGAATAGGTAAGCTATCGCCGGCACCTTGTCCAAATTACAATTATTCCTGTTCGAACTTACAGAGGGGCACTGTATCAACGACACAGCCGCGTCCCATCACCCCCGCCCACTGCCCTCATTCCCACCCCACCAACTCCCCCTCATCCACCTCACCATGCTCCTCACATCCTCCTCACCCATCCTCCCACCTCACCAAGCTCCCTCCCCGTCATCCACCTCACCAAGCCCCCCACACCACCCTCACCCAGCCTCCCACCTCACCAAGCTCCCTCCCCGTCATCCACCTCACCAAGCCCCCCACACCACCCTCCCACCTCACCAAGCTCCCTCCCCGTCATCCACCTCACCAAGCCCCCACACCACCCTCACCCAGCCTCCCACCTCACCAAGCTCCCTCCCCGTCATCCACCTCACCAAGCCCCCACACCACCCTCCCACCTCACCAAGCTCCCTCCCCGTCATCCACCTCACCAAGCCCCCCACACCCCCTCACCCAGCCTCCCACCTCACCAAGCTCCCTCCCCGTCATCCACCTCACCAAGCCCCCCACACCACCCTCACCGTCATCCACCTCACCATCCCCTCCCCTCCCCCCCATCCACCTCACTGAACCCCTTACCTAACCCCTTTTTACCCAACTTTCTAACCCAATCCTCACCCAATGCACCTTTGCCAAATGACAAATTCGTGCCTTAACCCGACACCTGCTGCAGTGGGCGTTGCATCAGAAGCAAAGCCATGGCCCTCCTCTCCCCTCAGCTAACGATGCGACTTACAGCCAAGCTTCACACACGGAAGAGGAAGAAAAATAACAAATAACCCTCTCAAACTCACTTCTGGCCATTTCAATTGGTTTCTATTTTGGTTATTTTATTTTGGAGATATTGGTTTCCAACAATTACAATGTGTTTCTGAAAAAAAAATTTTACAAAACAAAAAGGAAGAATGATTTATTTGGAAGGAGTTATACGCATTTGGTACTGCTCTTATTTCCAGCCTTTCCAAGGAATGAAACAACTAGTCTTTCAAAAGACAAGAGTCGGTCTGTGTAGGTGGGAAAATATGGAGCACCAATATTCTCAACCAAATGTTGAGAGAGGTATGCCAACCAGCAACCACCGTGGGAGAGAAGGTGAATCTCTCCCCCTCTCCCCGAAACGTCACCACCTTCTTTCGAACGGTGGAGAGCATACCTGTCTCAACCAAGGGATATTTTAACAATCCTCTTGAGGAAGTTCAGTCATTCAAACTCCAGGGTCTCACCATCAGCCATGATCTTTCTCAGACAAACCACATTTCAAAATTGGCCTCCAGAGCCAGCCACCGACTGGGCATCATCCGTCGTACAAAGTCCTTCCTTGGCACACTTGATGGAGCATTGCTCTCCCCTCTGGGCTAACTCTCCTGCCTCATATCTTACTCAGCTTGATGCAAAGAAAACTAATACCTTCAAGATTATTGGAATCTCTTGTAGTGGAGCTGAGTATATGGGTCTATCACTTTGCCATTGCACACAGGTGGTCACTCTGTCTTCCATCGGTGGTCACTCTGTCTTCCACCGCCTCCTTTCTGGTCTTGCACCCTCTGCTCTTTTCCCACAGGTTTCTACAGGGCACACACGATCCACCATCAACCCCCTTCTGCTGAAACTACCGAAATCCAGGATCACTCCTAATTTCCACTCATTTGTTGCTCTTTTTTTCCCCACCTGTAGAACCAACTTCCATCTTCTCTTAAATCTCACTCTTCCCTCCAGGTCTGCAAGATAGCTGTTCACCACCATCTCAGATCACCCCCAACCCCAAACCATAATATTTTCTACCCTCGTTACCCCCCACCCCCCATCATCACCCTCCCCCCACCTTGTTACCCCCCCCCCACCACCCCTGCCCATCCCAATCCCTCCTCTTTCCAAATTTATAGTTTTCCCTCCTGAGAGTTTCCTTTTATATCCACCTTGTCCAACCCATGCATCCTCTCCTGCCCCTCATTACCCCTCCACACATTATTTGTCCAAGTCTGCGTCTATCTTGGCGTTCACCTCTGCTGTTGTTGTTTCCCCCTCTCTCAACTGTTCCTTATGTCCTGTTGTGTACTGATCTGTTCAATGTACTAATACTAGTTCTTCCACAAGTCTCGACTCGGTATACAAAAAAGGGATGGAATTCAATTTTTTTTTAAAAAATAACGATTTTGAAAGTCATACAAATATACACATTCGGAATTTACTGCCCTTTACACAGTGTCTATTACACCACCCTATCAAACACATTACATGAGTTATTCGTGCTTGTTGTTTGTGTCCGTTATGATGTCCTTAAAAACAGTAAGTTTCCTGTTTGGAATGATTTTCATTTTTGTTTGACTGCCACACAGGCAGATAGAGTTTAAAAAAAATAAAAAAATTATTAAACCACTGGACCTGTAGCTTACTTATCTGGGCCCAGGAATAATGTTGTAACCCAAATTTGGTAGCATTCTGACAGGTTGGTCTGGAGAGGAAGGTTTTTGAAAGAATTTATGCAATTCTCCCAAACATTTAATAAGCCCACCATTTTGACACATTTCTGGTCATGTGATCAGCATGACCTCTGCAATTTAACATCACGACCCTGTCCTGATGCTGTAACCCAAATTTGGTTGCAATCTGACTGGTGGATCAGAAGAAGAAGATTTTGGAAGGAATTTTTGTGACCGCGATTTTGACATACTTCTGGTCATGTGATCAGCATGGTCTCCGTAATTTAACATCAGGACCGTGTCCTAATGTTATATCCTAAATTTGGTAATATTCTGACTGGTGGGTCTCGAAAAGAGGATTTTGGAAGAAATTTGCGGGACCACCATTTTGACATACTTCTGGTCATGTGATCGGCATGGCCTCCGCAATTTAACGTCATGACCGTGTCCGAATGTTGAAAGCCAAATTTGGTGGCATTCTGACTGGTGGGTCTGGAGAAGAAAATTTTGGAAGGAATTTGCGGGACCACCATTTTGACATACTTCTGGTCATGTGATCAGCATGGTCTCCGCAATTTAACATCAGGACCGTGTCCTAATGTTATATCCTAAATTTGGTAATATTCTGACTGGTGGGTCTGGAGAAGAAGATTTTGGAAGAAATTTGCGGGACCACCATTTTGACATACTTTTGGTCATGTGATCAGCATGGTCTCCGCAATTTAACATCAGGACCGTGTCCTAATGTTGTAACCCGAATTTGGTAGCATTCTGACTGGTGGGTCTGGAGAAAAGATTTTTGAAGAGATTTATTAAGTTGGCCATTTTGACCAACTTAGTCATGTGACCAGAATGATCTTTGCAATTGCTGTTTGTTACCAGTCAGGAGAGGAACGTTGACTGCTAAATTGCAGCCCGATCGGCCCAGCGATTTGGCCGGAGAATTCGAAATAGGAGACGGACGAATGGACGATGCGCGATGACCATACCTTATCTGAAATTTAAATTCCAGAGAAGCTAAAAATTGCACCCATGTCCGAAGGAAGCAGTGCAGTTTGGTATTTCCTTCTTGTGATGCTAGGCAGCTAGAGCTCCCCCTTGTGTCAATTCAGCGTCTGCATTGCTTAAAAAAAAATTGATGGACAGATAGACATACCAAACATTGAAGCAGCTACACTGCTAGTAAATTATCTCACTCCTCTCTGCGCATGTGCAATCGTTCAAGTCCAAAGCACTGTAAAATGGCAGATTTGTGTTCCGATTCATGTGGAAAATCTAACATTCAATTGAAATTAAGTTTTTCCTCAATCATCAACTTACATTTGTAGACCAACAGACAGAAGTGAACCAATTGCGAAACCACCGTTTTTCGGTTCGTGCGCGCGGGGTGAAATCTGAAGAGGAGTGTATTGCATTATGTACCCATGTTGTTACATATTGCTCAACTGAACCTTTGCTCATGTTACAATTCGGCTAAATCATGAGACTTTATAGCTTACATTGGAGTATATACATGAGGCTACTGCATTAGAGATTTAAAGGCAGTTATTATATGAATGCTCGTCTCTATTGTTACCCATTTTAATCAGCATTCCAAGCTGTGCAATCAGCAACGTAGGTCACGTCTTTATCAGAAGTGAGCATAGTCCAATAAGTGTGGAGGGATAGTGCTGTATCGAAGAACTTTTAATAGATAGTCTGAGCAAAATATTATGCAACTCTGATCAATATTAATCAGTTAACTTTTAATTTTGAATACCAACAAATATTTTGGATGCAATATAAAAGTATTTTACAAACTGAAAGCTATAACTGATGCTACACTCTATGTATGTGCAATCTAACATTTTAAAACTTCGTCAGATTCCATGAATGTGCTAATCCCACGTGCTTATGCAGACATGTGCATGTTGAATGCCTGTTATGTCCGCAATGAAAAGGGTCAAGCTACAACTCTCATTTCATTCCATCATGCTGCAGTTATCAAGAACTCAGATTCATGCGTACTTCAAACCGAAAGTTGGCATGCAGAAGAGAGGGGGGAAAAAAAGATATGTTACAGGCTCATTGGAACAACACCATTCCAGTTCTAAACACTCGCAGAATAGACTTTGCGATGCTAAAAAGGAAAGCAAGTTTGCTCGTAAGACACACATCTGATTCTCTTCAGTATGCCAAAGTGCAAATCAATGAAGTGGGCAGATGTTGACCATGATGACTCAAGAGGCAAATGATGACTCAGAGGCAAGCCAACGAGGAGCAGAAATGAAAATTTGTATTGGTGACAGGGTATGAGGAACATACGATTGGAGCGAATTTCCTGGAGAAATCACTGACTTTGGCCAGGCAGATTAAGTAAAGGTGAATGTGATGCATAGATCACGAAGAAACTGGAAGTGGCCTCAGGCTGCAGATCATGTTTTCCACTGCAAAAATGATGCCCCGTTGTAGTTGACAATAGCAGGCAATTCACTTTTCCCTCACCATCGATTAATCGTTCATTAGACATTGTTTCTTTATGTCTTTCATCTTTATAAACGTTTCGATGTTTATTTTTTTTCCAGCCTCAGATTTCAGTGCATTATATGATTGCATTCAGATTAATGTATGTGTCTAACAATTTACTGGTGGTATTCTACAAACAAACCAAATTATTTAAAAGTAAAATTACTTATCTTCTTTCTGTTAAAAGTTGAATACATTATTACTGAGCAATTTCAGGCTGGTCCTGGTGGAGGAGACGTGTTCGTCGTGGGACTATCAGTGGATGAGGAACACCTGAGAAGGATGTCCCCTATACTGCCAACCTCCTCCAACGTCCCCTGTCGTCCCCTGTCTTCGGACTATGGCCCTATAGGCTGGCCACAAATGAGCAAACCCCACCCCCAACCCCAAGAAAGCTTTTTACCCTTTTCTTCTCCTTCTGATCAGCTGCTTAATATTTTCGAAATATCCTTTGAAATTTCAATGGAACATGCTTCTCCTTATTAGTTTGGAGACCTGCTACTTATTTGTCACCATTGAACTCAACATAGCCTGAAGGACGAGGTGTACTTAAAGTTAACTCCACAGCCAAGAGCATGTTTTTGAAACACTTTGTGTGTGTGTATATATATGTGTGTGTATATATATATATATATATATATATATATATATATATATATATATATATATATATATATATATATATATGTATATATATATATATATATATATATATATATATATATATATATATATATATATATATATATATATATATATATATATATATATATATATATATATATATATATATATATATATATATATATATATATATATATATATATATATATATATATATATATATATATATATATATATATATATATATATATGTATATATACATATATATACATATATATATACATATATATACATATATATATACATATACATATATATATATATATGTATATGTATATATATATATATATATATGTATATGTATATATATATGTATATATATGTATATATATATGTATATACATATATATATATATATATATATATATATATATATATATATATATATATATGTTACACACTGTGTTCTGTGTATGTGTTCAAAGTCCCCATCATAAAATGTTACTGCCATTGAATGATCTTGGCAATACCTGTTCTCCTGCATTTTCAAAATGAAGCATTGTTACCCCACACACATGGCGCAAAGCAGGGTTAAGCAATTGGTTCACTCTGTCTGTCTGTCAGTCTATTTCTATGATCGAGGAATGACAATTTAAATTGAATGTTATATTTTGAACACGGTGGAACACAAATCGGAATATGAATCGAATCACGAACCTGCAGTTTAGCAGGACTTTGGCTCTGAATTTGGCAAATTGTACAAAGTCTCATCCAGAGCGCACATGCACACTCACAGTAAAACAATTGCTTTCGTCTGTCTGTTTGTCTGAATCACAAAAGGCACAAATAACTAATTTAACATGTTGAATGAGGTGGTGTAAAAGAGGGTGCATCAATGGCGGTAAACTTCCGATTCAATGGATTGGGTTGTTTGTTTGTTTTTCTACAGTGTTTAAAACTTTATTTTATTTAAATTGAATTTCATATTTGAACACTGTAGAACATACACGACCAGTCAAAAGTTTTAGAACACCCCCATTTTCAGTTTTTACTGAAATTTAAGCAGTTCAAATCCAGTGATTAACCTGAAATGGTACAAAGCTAAGTGGTAAACTGCAAGAGATTTTAAAAAATAGTTTATGTTCCTAAAAACTGAAAAATAATGTAAATTTCAGAGTTGTTAAAAAAGGCCCTTTTCAGGGATCAAGTAATGGGTTAGCAACTGCAGCTGTTCTGCAGCAATAGAAGTAAATTAAGCCTTGAAAGTTGATGCAAACAATTCCTACAGGTGTCCCATTCCATTGGGACCATACTCTGTACAGAGCGTTGGTGCTGCCGAAGCAGTCTCCTTGGCTATTGGGCACAATCCTGGACAGGTCGCCACTCTGACGCAGGATACTTGAATGACTCGGTCATCCCAGCAAACTGGTACTCATTTTGCCGACCTCGGAAGGATGGCAGGCTGAGTCAACCCCCTGGTGAATTAATTCAGCGGGCAACGAGGCTTGAACTCAGGACCCTCGGATCCCAAGCCGCCACCCTAACCACTGAGCCAACACCAGGCTACAGGTGTCCCAACTTTTGTTAATTAGTTACAAACCCTCTGTCTGCATAAAAGCAATGTTGGAACAGACTGTGTTGTGACACCCTCTGAAGCATTATTTGGACAATATTGCACTGCAGGAAGTAGTATATTGCTATCATAATGGCGAAAAAAGACAATTAACAAAGGAAGACAGACAGACCATTATAACCCTTAAAAGTGAAGGTCTTTCCTTTGGAGAAATTGCAAAGAAGCCAAGGCGCCAGTGAGTACAGTGTCTCACACCATCAAAAGGCACTTGGAAACTGGAGGAAACTCTGACAGGAAGAGGTCTGGCAGACCCAAAGCCACAACACAATCAGAAGAAGTTTCTGAGAGTCAACAGCTTGCGTGATAGGTGGCTCACAGGCCAGCAGCTTCAAGCACAGCTTAACGCTGGTCGAAGTAAGGAAGTCTCAGTTTCAACTGTGAAGAGAAGACTTCACGCTGCAGGTTTGACAGGTAGAGTGGCAGTAAGAAAGCCGTTGTTACGATGGCAAAATAAGAAAAAGAGGCTTGCCTGGGCCATGAAGCACCACCGGTGAATTACTGAAAACTGGAAGAAGGTCTTATGGACCGATGAATCAAAATTTGAAATCGTCGATTCATCACGCAGGGTTTTTGTATGCCGTCGAGTAGGCGAAAGGATGGTTCCTCAGTGTGGGACACCAACTGTCAAACATGGAGGAGGAAGCGTGATGATCTGGGGCTCTTTTGCTGGATCTGGAGTCGGTGACTTGCACAGAGTGACTGGCACCCTGAACCAAAAGGGCTACCACAGCATTTTGCAGCACCATGCAATACCCTCTGGTCTTCATCTTCCAGGAAGTCTTGTAAAATTTCTCCTTACAAGGACATACAAGGAACTTTGACAAATGGTACCATTTGACCCATCATGCCTGCACTCTATCAATTTATCCAATTGGTTGGGGGTGAAGGATGAGTGAGGAGAAGAAGAGTGGGGCAGGCACAGAGACATCACCTGGGTGTAATTTTATATACTTCTCGTTTTTGTGCCTGGGGGATGACGACAGCTCCCAGTCCTGCCAATACCCATATAGCCCTCTATCCCTAATGCTTCCAGGTACCTATCTCATTCCAATTTAAACTTATCTACTGTTTCTGCTGCCACTACCTTTCCAGGGAGACCATTTCATGCATCAACTACTCTGTGAGTAAAAGTCCCCTGCCTTACTACCATCTTAACTCCCCTCTTCTTTACTTTCAGGTCTTATCGCTGCATAAAAACTCTTCTGCACTTATTTTATCTGTACCCTTCATTGTCTTAAACATCTCTATCATATCCCCTTGTAACCACCTCCTTTCTAATGTATAAAGCCCTGTCTCCTTCAGCCGCTCCTCCTATCAGTCCAGCTCGGCCCAGAATCAATCTCGTAGCCCTGCGCTGAACCCACCCTATGACAGCGATGTTCTTCTTCAGGTGTGGCGACAAAAACTGTACACAATATTCGAGATGAGGCATCACTAAATTCCTGTGGTGTTGAAACCACATCTTTTGATTTATAATTTATTACCCTACGAATACAACCTCAAACCCTGGCAGGTTTACCTAAAATAGCTGCCTGGCACTGTTATGTCTGCTTACCTCCCATATCTATTACCACCCACAGATCCTTCTCCTGTGGGGCATGCTCCAGGACTGCCCTTTGCATCATGTAATCCTTGTTTTAATTATTTTTACCCATCGCCAGCACATTACATTTCCTAATCCGCCACTCTATTTTTTCGTTGTTTACAGTCGGGGCTTTTGGAGGAGCGAGAACACAGAACGAGCCAGGACATAACAGAACATAAACAAGAAAGTGCACTCAGATATTGTAGACCCTCACCAGTACTTATTTTGTGTGGTGTATTTTGTGTGGAAAATAAATGGAAGGATGTACTAAATGAAAGGTCATTGATTACAAATGAAAGGTGCAAATGGTCTGGTTTTAAATGTGTAAAGGTCAAAGGCCTGAAAAGTTGTGAGGGACATATGGTCTGAAGATTGAAAGGTGGAAAGATCTGAAAAGGTCTAAATGGGTCTAAAGGGTTGAAATGGTCTTAAGTGTCTAAAGCCCTGTTCTTCATTGCACGGCCCGCGAGTCACAGGCGGCCCCTGGTGACCTAAATTGCGGCCCCTGACGTGTGGCCGATAATTAATACACAAATGTGAAAACACTCCATCATAATCCGACACAAATGCTATCAAATTGAACCAATGGTTTCAAATGAATGTTACAATGCGAAGCATAAAAGTAACATCACTACATCAGGATATGGTTGCAGTATACAAACAATTATGCTTGCAGCCCAATTAACGACAATAAAGAAGAGTATGTGGTGGCAGGGCCTAATGGCAGCCATTTTGGAGTCCTGCAGGTGGTGTGGCGGTACTCACACTGATGTCTTATCGGCAAAAGTGCCCCCCTGCCCTCTAAAAATAGTGAAGATCACTGGTATAAAGGGTTTTAAAAGGTCGAAGGGGTCTAAAGGGTGTAATTTAAGGTCTAAAGGGCCAGAATTGTCTGAAGCGATCTGAAGGGTCCTAAAACATATAAAAATGATCTTAAGGTCAAAGGGTCTACAGGGTATTAAAAGGTCTGAATGGTGTGAAGGTCTAAATGGGAGAAAGGGGTCTAAGGGTCTAAGAGGTCTTAAATGGTGTTGAGTGTCTTGAGTAGTCTAAATAGTCTTAAATGATCTTAGGGGTATATAAGGGTCCAAAGGGTTTTGGGGATTTTAAAGGGTTTTAGCAGTCTAAAGGGCCTTCAGGGTCTTAGAGAATTTTAGGGGTTTAAAAGGTCTTAAGGGTCTTCAGGGTGTTAGGGTCTAATGAGTCTTAGAGGGTGTTCGGGGTGTTAAAAGCTGTTTGGGAACTAAAGGGTCTTAAAGATTATTCAGGGTCTAACACGTCTTCAGGGTCTTAAAGGGTGTTCGGGTTTGAAAGGGTCCTCGGGTTTGAAATGGTGTTAGGGGTCTTAAGTGGTCTTAGAGTTATAAAGGGTCTTCGGGGTCTCACAAGTTCTTCAGATTCTAAAGATTCAAAAGGGTTTTCGGTGTGTTCCGGGTCTTGAGAGTTTTATGGGTCTTCGGGGTCTTCGTGTGTATTTTGTGATCTTCATGGTTTTTGTAGTTTAAAGGGTCCAGTGTAATTCACACACATACTCTTGTTCTGTGCGGACAAACAGACAGAGAAACAAACGAACCCAAATGCAATACCCTCTCCTCTGGCAAGGGTAATAAGGGGGAAGGGGGAAGGGGGACACATCAACAGCAGAGTTGAAGGACAAAATAGAGGGAGACGTGGAGGAATAAAGAACATGAGTAAGAATTAAAACAAGGGGTAGCTGAAGGAGAGAAGACTCTCCTGATGATTCTCAGATCACCCGCCGCCCCAACCCCATCCAAAACCATGATCTCTCCAGACTCACCTGAGATGGTAGTGAAGAGTTGTCTTGAAATCCTGGAGAAAAGAAAGAGATTAAATGGACTGAGGACGTTGGTTCCACAGGTGGGGAAAAAAGAACAAATGAGTCTAGGTGAGTGATGAGTCTGTATTTTTGGAGTTTCATGAGAGGGAATTGCTGGCAGACCGTGTGCTCCCTGCAGAAACATGTGGAGTGTGGATAGGGTGGGTACAAAGCATGGAGAGAGCAGAGGGTGCAGACCAGAAATGAGGCGGTAGAAGACAGAGAGACCACCGACCTGTCTGCGATAGTGAAGTGATTAGCCCATCGACTCAGCTTCATCACGGGAGATTCCATTAATCTTCAAGGCCTTGATTTCCACAAGTTGAGCAAGATGTGAGGCAGGAGCACCATCCCCGAGGGGAGAACGTTTTACTAACTTACAGCTACCGTATAATGGTGTATTGGCAGTGTTTAGGGGAATTGGTATATAAAAATGGGGTTCACACAGGAGGAACCCATCAGTGTTCCAGACTCCGTGGTTTTTTTATTATTATTATTATTATTATTATTATTTTCTTTGGTATGACGGTGATGTTGACACTTCGATTTCTAGTGCGGTTATGATTTAAATCGTTGAGCGGCAGCCTATTAATTATATTCTATTATAACCGCACTAGAAATCAAAGTGTCAACATCACCGTCATGCCGAAGAAAGAAAGAAAGAAAGAAAGAAAAAAAAAGAAAAAAAAACAGTCTGGAACACTGACGCTAAACATTACCTCGACGTGTTTCGACTTATGAGTAACTTACAAGTAATGTGTGTCGACATGTGTCAACGATCGCGTAACGTGCCTACAATTTATGGCCAGCATATGCGGAACGTGTGAGTCATACGCTGGCATACGTCGAAAAATTTTGAGCATGTTAAAATTTGTTGATGAGCTCGGCGTACTACGACGTATGCCAGTGTACTACGACGTATTCCAGCGTGCTTCAGCGTGCTCTTAATGGATACAAAACTTACCCGTTACCTATTCGACGTGTGCCAGCGTTTAAGCAAATTTTTCATACGTCGGCATACGCTGGCTAAATCGTCAAGGTGTGACAGGGCCTTTAGAGCCAGCGTTAGCAACGCGACGCGGCTAAAAAAGAATTGCAACATAATGTTACACATCAATAATTTTTCATCAAATTAGTTCCATATCAAGTACATCAAAGTAAATCAAGTTCCATATCATGTACATCTTACACATAGGAATAATGGAAAAATACAATGAAACAGAGGCATAATAAATTTTAAAATGTACTGTTATATTTTTTGTTACCTTATTTTATTTCATTCATTTTACTATAGGGCCTACTAGCCTACTCTATATACTATAGGGCCTACTAGCCATACTATAGGGTCTATACATATGTGTGTACACACATAAGAGTATGTGTGTGAATAACATATACATATATATACATATACATATATATATACTCTATATACTATATGGCCTACTCGCCTACTTTATATACTCTATATTATAGGGCCTACTAGCCTATTCTATATACTATAGGGCCTACTAGCCTACTATATATACTATAGGGCCTACTCTATATACTATATGGCCTACTCGCCTACTTTATATACTCTATATTGTAGGGCCTACTAGCCTACTCTATATACTATAGGGCCTACTAGCCTACTCTATATAATATAGGGCCTACTAGCCTACTCTATATATTATAGGGCCTACAAGCCTACTCTATATACTATATGGCCTACTCGCCTACTTTATATACTCTATATTATAAGGCCTACTAGCCTACTCTATATACTATATATTATAGGGCCTACTAGCCTACTCTATATACAATAGGGCCTACTAGCCTACTCTATATACTATAGGGCCTACTAGCCTACTCTATATAGTATAGGGCCTACTAGCCTACTCTATATACTATAGGGCCTACTAGCCTACTCTATATATTGTAGGGCCTACTAGCCTACTCCATGGCCGATCAGAGAGCCCATAAGTCCCAGGTGGGCCCCCAGTTACTGGTGGGCCCTAGGCCAATGGCCTATGTTGCCTATTGGAAAATCCGGCCCTGGATACTGATGATCTACACTTCTGACAAATTATAGTTTGAAAAGTCTGCTGTGGAGTGTACAATGATAAGCATTACGAAGTCGATTTAATCCTCGTGTTTTCATAACTACCGAGGCTGATAAAGACGTCGGAATGGATTGAATAAGTTTAAATCTGGAGATCATGAAAACGCCAATCAGTACGTCTTCTTCTTCTTCACTTACACCAGCCGAGAAACAATAAAGACTGAAGCGATTACAAGGATTCAAATTTCCAACGGTTTTCGATGTACGCTCAATATGTGTTTACATTAAATGGTCACGTAACATGTGGTGAAGTTTAAATTTCCTCCTTTGGACCTGAACAAAATGCAGAAATGTACGTACACCACCGAGTACTGTCACCCTGCTTTTCGCTTCGCGAGCGAATTCGACAAATCCTTCATTAATTCATAATTAACTAGAGGGGAGCACTCGGGAGAGTGCAAAACCTCCGCCGCCAATACTGCTGGGTCACTCAAGTGAACCTTATATCTTATTCATTAAATATGATGTCAATAGTGCTGACAGTTACAGTTCTTTTCTCAAACAATTTTTTTTGGGGGGGTGGGTGGAAATCACTTAAAACATGCAGAAATGCAAAAAAAAAAAATTCTCTAACAATTTTTTTTTGGGGGGGTTGTAAATCACTTAAAACACGTATAAATGCAAAAAAAAAAAATTCTCTAACAATTTTTTTGGGGGGTAACAATTTTTTTTGGGGTGGGGGGGGGGTTGGAAATCACTTAAAACATGTAGAAATGCAAAAAAAGGAATCGAAATTTTGTTGAAAAAAAAGTTGCAAAAAATTTTTTTTTCTCTAACAATTTTTTTGGGGGGGGGGTGGAAATCACTTAAAACATGTAGAAATGCAAAAAAAATTTTCTCTATCAATTTTGTGGGGGTTGGAAATCACTTAAAACATGTAGAAATGCAAAAAAAAATTTTTTTTGTCAAACAATTTTTTTTTGAGGGGGGGGGGACCAAGTCCAAAATCTAATGGCATGATCCTTGGACCATACCTAACCCCCCCACCAAGTTTCGTCGAAATCCGTCGAGGAGTTTTTCCGTAATACTGTTCACAAACAAACAAACAAACAGAAAGGGGTGAAAACAGTAACCTCCGATCTTCGATGGCGGAGGTTAATAACATATACATATAAATATACATATATATACATACATACATACATATATATATATATATATATATATATATATATATATATATATATATATATATATGTATACACATAAAAATATATATATTTACTGCGTCCTGAAAGTTCGAGAAGGAAGAAACCATGGCGACCCACACAACACAGAGCCAATATACTGTATACCGCTCCATATCATCTCCATAGTCCATACCCTCAGGTTTATTACACGAGAGTAAACACAGTACGTACTACGTACAAAGGTTATCAACGCACGAGTAAAGTAACGTCGTATTTACAAGCAACAAACCGCGGAAGTTGCGACGGCTGTCTGTGTGAAGTGCGTTCAAAAACCCGAACGGATTTGCGCATGCGCACTCGCATCCTGCGGCTTGCGTATAAATCGAGCCGCATGAGGTCGTTGGCTGCTCGTGCTGCTCTGGTCTTTTTCCCTGTTTGTCGGGCGGGCCTGTTGCGCTGTGACCCGCTTCGGACGGGCTCTCTTGGCGGTACCTCACGAGCTTCCTCGTTCATCGGCACCATGGTAGGAGTGCGGTTGTTTGGGTGTTTTTTGTGTGTGGTGGTGTGGGAGGTGGGGGCTGTGTATCAATAGGTTAACTGTTGTGTTACATCGTCGGGACCGTCCTTGACCTGATTCTCTCGGTTATCGTAATTTATCGCACGTGTGTCCGTTGGATGACGAGACGTTGTTGCTGGGAGGAGGCCGGTGGTTTATCGGGCGGTAATTTGTATTTATTTATCTTATTTTTCCAACACGGTTTAACGAATTACGAATAATGAAAGCCTGTTTAGTTGTCAATTACGTAATGTACTGATAAAATTTGGAAATTTAATTAAAAGTCTTCTCTGGACTTTGCCTTTACAAATGCTGGAGTTTAAGTTGAACTGTTGATTTGATTATAATAGGGGGTTTTCCATTTCACACGTCGTCTCCTGAGTCGGGTGAGTGGTGAAAATCATTTATTTGTCATTCATTCATTTATTAACCATTCATTCATCCATCTTTTTTATGGATTCGATTTTAATTGCCTGAAAGCAGCTGATTCCTGAAAGGCAAATCCATAAGTGTTTACTTTCAGGAGAGCCAGAAAACATCTGTCCAACCTTGATAATGAACTTTCAAACTTGTGTCCCTCTAAAATCTGGTGGTGTCTTGTTATTGCTTGTTGATGTATGCTCCCCTTCCATTCCCACCCTCTCTCCAAATGGCACCACAGCCAACTCTGCTTGTGAGAAGGCTGAATGCATCGCTTCTGTTTGCTTCAAAATCGTGTCCACAACCCCTCGCTTTGTTTCCTTCTTTCTCGGTCATAACCAACTGCTCATGGATTGTCTTTTATACTTGAGAAGGTGAAGGTTCTGAGAACCCACGACTTTGACACCATTGTGAACTAATGCCATCCAGTCCAGTGTCCTTGCACGTTCTCTTTCTGCTCTTTTCACACTGAGTCCTGGTGATGTTTGTTGACTTCCAAGCAAATGGACATTACATAAAAGGTGCAAAGATTGATCCCATTAACTACAGACCTATCTGCTTACTTTCTATCAAGAGCAAGGCTATGGAATGTATAACTGCAAATCTTTTTTTTTTTTTCTCCAATGATCTCATCTCTGATCAATTCAGATGTAGACTTCGCTCAACCATGGGACATGCTTCTACTTTCCCAATAATGGATGGAGTTCCTCAGTGTCAGGCGTGAGATCGGGGACATCTCTCCAGAGTCAAGATTCATCTTGAGCTTTCAATAGTCTGACCCCACCTTGCACTCCAAACTCTCTGCCGATGCGATCCGAGGCCAACCTCACATATTGCTTCTTGACTTCTGCTATTTTCCTAGCCAGTGTGGCTCTCAATGGAATCATTTTATGTTCTCTCCATTTCAAGGTTGGAGTACCCCAAGGCAGAGTTTTGGGCCCACATTCCTAATCTTCATCAATGATCTCGGACTCCAAAATCCTCTATCTCTTTGACTGGACTCTGCCATGACGTGTCTCATTCTGACAGACAGCAGCCAGCTTCCCCCTCAGACCTTGACAAAATTGGTGGTCAAGCACATTTTTGCTTGTGTATCCATATTGTCCACCCTTTTTTCCCTTACCACTCACCGCTATCTGCATCCCTTGCTTGTCTAATGTAATCGCTGTAATTGTGTGTAATCGCTCTTCCATGAGCTGAGACTGTGTTTATATTAAAAAAAAAAAAAAAAAACATTGGACTCTTCGTTGCTGGATATGCTTCCACCCACATTATTGCATCATGCATGCTTGTACCAAGTTTGATTTAAATCTCTGAATGCAGATTCAGATTGCAGACCCTCCCCAGGACTTTTGAGTGGTATTTTTTATAGGTTTTTGGGTCTATCCAATATTGCTGCCAAACTATGATGTCATGTGTGAACCTTTTGCTCCTCATGGACAGGTGGTCATATGTGTAAAATTTTGCCTCGCTTTGTTCAACCACGTCAGAGAAGATATTTTTGAAGGTTTTTGTTGTCACGTGGCTCAGCACCATATTGTTATCAATTCCCTCGTACAATTTAGCCCCACAAAACCCTCAATCGTCTTCATATTGGTTGAATAAAGCATTACACATATGCAATTGTCAAAAAAATCGCACTTATTTCCTGTGGGAGTACTTGCCATGTGCCAAGCTTCAATATATATCTATAAATATATATTTCCCCCCCCCCCCAACGTGGTTCCCACACCACATGACCTGAGATGTAATTATCAGAAAAAACATTCATGAGTAGTCACACCTTTGAAAATTACCATGGATGGGCAACCTGGAAACATCACGACCAGCAACTGTCAGTGGATGTTTTTAATATTGATAATACCCCCCCCCCCCTTCGACATTCATTGCATGTTTAGGAACTTATCCCCTGCGAATAGCATGTCTGACAGTACATGGTCGGTCAGGTGGAGCTCATTTGAATGTCCATTGTTGGATGATGGGTGGGGGTATTAAAATTTTGCTAATGGTGAGTTCCTTCATGTATCAAGCCTTGTCCTCGAGTTTTGCTCCAGAGGGAGTATATGTGATGTTGAATCACTTTCATTATACCATGACTTCCCTGCACTCCAGAAATGTGAAACGAATCCAAATCCAAACTTTATCTACACCCCAAGTGGGTACTCCCTTTCATCAAGGGGAGGGTTTGAGTGATGTTACTCTTGCGCAAACGGACCTCATTTACTCGAGCTTGTTGACCAATAAATAATCCTTTAATTTTTTTATATATTTATTTTAATATTGATCGTTTCCAAATTGCAGTGAAGGATAGCATTAGTAACTAGAGTTCATAAGAACACCTTACCCTGTGCAGTCTTGATAAAAGACCATGGGTGGAGTCTGAGTGGCAAATTTGATTAGTCATGGTGTGAAATGCTGTGTAATATTTTTGTGAAGTTCTGCTGAACGGAAGTTTTGAAAGTTCCCAAAAGGTGTTTTTATTTTTTTTTTTTTTAAATTAATTATTTATTTTTGTGAAAGGATATATTGTTCGATTGAAATAAAATATATTTTAAGGTTGTTTTTTTTTTTTTTTTCCCCACAAGTTTACTGCTGTTGACACCACCTTATTTGACATGTTGCATTCTTCATGACTCCTTAAAAAAATAAAAAATTTGCTGTCCTTAACTGCCTCCTGTTTGGAATGTTTTTTTTTTTCCCATTTTGGTTGACAGTGTTAAATAGATAAATAAATCACTCCTCTGCGCATGTGCCATCAGGACAAATTTGTCATCTGACGTCTAAACTACAGGTTTTCTGTTTTGTGTTCAAAATTTAACATTCAATTGAAATGGAGTTCTTTTTCCTTTTATCATAAACTGACATTTGTAGGCAAAGTGAACTCGTTGCTTCACCCTGCTTTTTCGCTTTGTGTGCGTGGGGTAAATATCTTTAAGATAGGGAAACTGTTTCAGCAACGTGAGTGGAGGGCCAAATCTAATCCATTTCATTGTATACGGAACATCACGTGCCAATCTTTCATAATTTGGTTTAAAGTACCGATTTACAATGTGGTTGCAACCACACCTCACTTTCATCCAGGGTTAATTTCCTTCCACAAGCCAATATGTGTTGTGTCGAAGCTCTTCACTCTGGGTTAAACAACCTGGCAGTGTTCTTGGTTGTGATGTCGTATGCTGGTCCATTTGGCATTATTTATGTAATTGCAATGTGACATCTCACCACGTCCACCCTTGTTTCTCAAGATGTCGTGCTTTGTGTCCAGGCATCCAATGGCGAATGGCAAACTGCTAAGAACATGTTCGAGTTTTCTGCCATGGACATTGATGGCAATAATGTTTCATTGGAGAAGTACAGGTAATGATGGTGATGAGTGTGCTTGCAGTGCACTCTGCTGCAGGTTTTCTCTTAAATGTTTTTTTTTTTTTTTTAAATAATTTTTTTTTTTTCCCCTCTCCTCCACCCAACATTTTGTGTCCCAGAGGCCATGTAAGTATTGTGGTGAATGTTGCTTCCAAATGAGGCAAGACCACCGTCAACTACACTCAGCTGTCCGCTATGCACGCCAAATATGCGGACAGCCATGGTCTCCGCATCCTTGCCTTCCCCTGCAATCAGTTTGGCAAGCAGGTCAGCTGGGAATGTAGATGTCATAAACTTGCATGTCGGTTAACATGCAAGAATGAGCGGTGCTTTTTAATTTTGTATTTAAAATCGTGTGTGTGGTGTGCTGCAGGAACCAGGCACGGACGCAGATATAAAGGCCTTTGCGGCTGGATACGATGTTCACTTTGATCTCTTTTCAAAGATAATGGTTAATGGTGATGATGCTCATCCTCTGTGGAAGTGGATGAAGAGTCAACGTTATGGCCATGGTACTTTGGGAAAGTAAGTTATGTTGCAATGAAATGTTTGTGATTTGCAAATAGGTTACCTTGTTTGGAGCCAAGCTAACGTTTTGGCTAAGGGTTGTAAATTTTAAGGCCCTGAGTCTGTTAACCCGTCGGGAGCATTGGGCAAGTGGTGTTTTCTCAGGAATTTTTATCGCACCACCATGGTGCCAGAATTTGGCTCCAAACACAAGTCGGACATTTTGTAATCTGCCAATGGTAGAGCTGGGTGCTTTGTTTGTGCTGATCAGCATGTCTGTTTGTCCTGCAGCAACACGTTTCATACCACTGCCACAATTTTTATTTTTGTTTGCCTCTAATTTGCTGTGTGATCACCATCTCTTTGGATAAAGTGTATATTCTTTGTCATTATTTCAATGTTTTTTTTTTTAGTCTGGGAAAGATTGTGCAAATCAGCAGTCACCCAACAGGCAGTGGTCAAACATCTGCACCATCAAAGGTTGAAGTAGCATGTCTTGTCACCATTAATGTAATTGCCATTCTGACAATTTTTTTTTTCTTGCCCACTTGGCTTGATCACCATGTGACTGCTCTTCCTTCCTGACGGGACATTTACTCGGACTTCATTTTGTGTGCAATTGGCTATGATGGGACGTATTTGTGGCTTGACTAAAGGGTTAACATCGTGTGGGAGAGTGGTGATGGCATAGTCTTGCATTTGCAGATTGCCCTGACAGATTTTTTTTGCCATGTTGTCACATTTGTGGCATTTTTTTTAATTACTATTATTTTTAATGCTGCTGATTCTTCACCGCATGGGTGGAGTTGCCTCCTTCAAGTAGTTTGTACATTGGGTGGTGCCACGCTTGTTCGTCATTTAATCGTGTTTGTGGTTTTGTCTGAGCAGTGGTTGTCTTTTTTTTTTTTTTTTTTTTTTTTTTTTTTTTTTTTTGATCAGTGGAGCGGTGTCGCAAATTTAACTGCCACTTCTCATCGGGCATCTTTCTTTCCCTGGTGTGCAGTGCAATCAAGTGGAATTTCACGAAGGTAAATTGGTTTCCTTTTTATTTGGTCTCTTCCACAAGTTCTTCAACATACTCCACCCTGCTCATTGAAGTGTCATTTGTTAGGCGTGTTGCGGTTGCATTGAATTATAATCTCACTGTTTAAACTGGTGCATTGTCTTGAAGCTGGTGTAGATCGATAAATCGTGAATTGTGCAAGTGTTAAATTCTTGGGTTTAACGCTGGTTGATGCTGACGTTTGGAACTTCACGGCATATCGTGAACCATTTGACTTTTCCAATTCCTGGTTGTGATTAATGCAAAGTGGAAGTTTGCTTGTCTGGGATGACTTTTTTTTTTTTTAGTTGTCATGCAAGTCAACTTTTGATAGTGTAAACATGGTCTTATTGAGCTGCAAATTTCTAACTGGTTGTGCAAATCACCCCCCCCCCACCCCCCACACACAAAGTAAATTAAAAAAAATCCTGAAGATCTCATTCCCTCAATATTTTCAAGATGCTGCTTGACTTTTATTCAGCATAATGGATGTCAGCTAATTTTAACCAAGTCCACCCACACTCTGGCTGAAGCAGGAAGGGTCATGTTATCCTCTGGGGTACATAGATTACAGTGCATCTCGGCTTGGGCCTCAAGAACATCGCTGTTCAGTGGAATGCTTGCCAAGTGGCTTAAGCACTCCATTTGAAACTGTTGATGAGGAATGGCTGGCTTGGCAAGCACTGCTTGGGAACTGAACACAACCTGGGTTTCACCCCTCTCAGTTTAGTGATAAATGGCAGGAGTGGCTTCAAAAGGTAATTGTATGGGTTTGTGGTTCACATTTTTATACGCCCGATGTATGTATGTATATGTATGTATATGTATATATATATACCGGTCGTCCGTCAGTCTGTCTGTCCATCCGTTCCTGTCCGCACTCTAACTCCCAAAGTTTTCAACTTTCATGTTTCATATTTGGTACATAGGTACAGACTGTGGAGACTGTCGCGACATACGTTTGTCATCTAAAGTGGTTGCCATGGCAACGAGGATGCTGTTTTCCATGTAGTAGCACAATTCTGTATATACCTTGTTCATAAATTGACCGGTTTGAATATATAATTGTGTGTCAGACTTTTTCAGGCGTATATTGGGCTCACTTGCGCTCTTGTTATAATTTATTATTATTGTATTTTTTTTTTTGTATGTTCTGCTGACGAGGTGGTTTAGTCAGTGGAGGCATTGTTTTTGGGCTGTCCCTCTGCTTCCATGATAGGTTTTTGGTTACTACGATAACTTGATGGCTGAAGTGATCAAAGTCAAACTTGGTATTGATTGGACTTTTGCGTCAAAAGGTCGAAGGGCAGAGGTTGTTGCTTAAAATCCTGTTACCACAATAACTTGTGAACCAGCAATGGGATTTTGACCAAATTTTATGCAAGTATGTGGAATGTTATTCAAAGATAAACGGATTCAATTTTAGCATTGATAGGTTGTCAGGTTAAAAAAATAATGTTGAAGGGAATGGCACTCAACCAAGTGCAGATTACATGTTGGAGTAAGCAAAGACTTGATGTCCGTGGATGTGTATCGGTTGAAACATAGGATGTCACATGGTACAACTTCTGATCCCACTTAGAATGTGCCAATTTGGCACATAATGAGCACACACTTTGGGTGGTAATATTTCAAAACAAATAATTAAATACCTCAAATGGTACATGATTCGTGTGAGGAGAAAGGGAAGCTCTTTCTCACGGCAGATCATGAACCATTTAAGTTATTTCCATTTGTTCTGATTATCCTTGGCTCGTTTTAACAGCAACAATTATTCTCAACTTGCTGCACAGAAACAAGTTGTTGGCTCTCATTTCCATGTGACAGACTTTTACTTCCCATGTTTTCCTCCTTTTTGGATCACAAGGATGACTATGAATCACCTTTTCTGTCTGAATTGGAAAAACCTCGTGCTGAACAGCATGACTTTTTTTTACACCTCAAAACTGACTTCAGAATGGAGAGAAGAAAAACGATGAACGACTATAAGCCCGTCCACACAATTTGGTGCTTCACCTGATGAAGGTTTTACAAGATGGTGCCTTGTCATGTGATCATGATAGAGTTTGCCAAACTCTATGGTACTGCCATTGTGCACCACACCCCCAGATTTTTGTCTTCTCTTTATTGAATAAGTGAAAACTTTGCAACCCCCGGGGATTTCAAATCATTCTTTAACCACCACCCCTCCCTCCCCCAAGTCTTGTTCACATTTTGATGCCAAATATTTCCAGTTTGGATTTACAGTCAGCGTGTCATGACTTGTCATATCACACTAAAACTGTTTAGTTTTAGTTTACCTGCCCATCCTGTTGGAGTTCAGTTCAGGGATTACTTGTTTCAAGACGAGTCTGCCAACCTCGCTCTAACGGTGATGTAATTGCTGCATGCTTGTGTGCAACACGTCAAAGCCAACCCTTGCATTTTCGTGACCATGCATGTGCATCAAAAACACGAACTTCAAATAAAGTGCCCCTGTCTGTCTTCCAGGTGATATATACAAGCATTTGATCACTTGAAAATCTATTTTATGTTTGATAAAGAAGCATTTGTACTTGGGCACATGAACACGTCATGAACTTGACTCGTTCACACTGTCGAAGTGTTCATGCTTAATTGTTTTGATCTCTTCCTTCAGTTCCTCATTGATAAGGAAGGACAAGTTGTGAAACGCTACGGTCCAATTGATGACCCTGTGGTATGTTTGTGCACCAAATGTTACTACATTGGCATGTAACCATTAAGTAGCTTCTGCTTCACATTTGTTTTGTAGTCTTGGTAAGAAGCCAACCATGAACATGTACTCTTTCGGCAGGTGATTGAGCAAGACCTTCCAAAGTACTGGTGAAGCATCGATCTGCATGTGACCTTTTCACCTATTGCCAATTATTGGCCCAATGAAGGGCAGTCTAGTAAACCAGTGCATTCTGGGGAGACTGACCTAAATTCTGCCTGGCGTGTGGGCAGTTGCCAGTTGGTAGTGGGTGGGGTCGCACGTGTGGTTTCCTTGCTTGAATAGAGTGGAACTTTCTGTGAATGATATGAATAAATTGGTGAAATTTTATGTTTAGGAATGTGATTCAAGGATGAATACCTCTTCGTGCTATGAATGTTCATTATAGCACCTTTTTTTTTTTTTTTGAGTTCAAACCATCCAGCTTTCTTTGCCAGAATGTTTGCTTGAATTAAACATGAGTGAATTTTCACCCTGGCAAAGTGTGACTTTGTGGAAAAATAAATAAATAAAATCTATTGCAAAAGTATCTGCTTGTTGGACATGTTTATCATCTGAAATTACCGGTTTTGTTTTTCTTTTCCTGGTGGGTCATCAGACTCGGCTGTTCCAGCCAAAGATCAATTCTTCAAAATTTAAGTAACTATTGCGAAGCACGGAGCCAAGTTGTCTACTTGAGGGATTGAGGAAGAGCTGTTATCTATAGACAGCTTCCATGGGTTCAGGGTCTGTTTGTTGGACTGTGCCTATCCATGAGATAGAACACCCCTCTTCCCTGCCCCCCCCCTCCCACATTCCCTCATGTAAGATCTTCCTCAAATGCAGCACATGGCTGTTGCTTGCATCATTTGCTGGGGTGGCTGCTCTGCTGATGCCATACCTCCCTACCCCCTCCAATAAGTTTGAGCAGGAATTTGGAATGTGTTCAGGATGCTGGAAAAAGCTTGCCTACTCTTAAAGGATGCCAGTCGATGGGACACCCAGTTTCATGACCATGGGGGGGGGGGGTACATGTTACCCTGTCTGCAAAAGGATGACTGGTTTCCTGGGTTGATAACTCTGTGTACAGTAATTCCCTGCCTATCACTGCAGACACGTTCCTCAAAAATACCGTATTTAACAAAACCAATGTGAAAACTATTTTCTCTTAAATGATGAGAGTTGTGGTATTGGCAGTAAATTGCTGTTTCAGTGCACAACCTGTGCCTTGTCATAAAAGGATTGGCTTTAGGAGTATTTTTCAAAGCTTCGTGGCACATTTTGTTTTCGGGTGTTCAATCCAAGTCCTAAACAGCCGATCAATTTTCTGTACTTGTTTTCATAGCAGTAGTATAGATAATAGTTCTGAGCCACCTCATATTTGGAGAGCTCTGGGAATGCTCCCAGACCCATACCTTTTGAGGCAATAGCAGTCTAACTTGAACCACTGAGATTTCCATTTAGACATTGGTATTTTTTTTCTTTAATATACCCAGGCGTCTTGCAACAATGGAGGTCTGACTTGTACAACCAAAACATTCAATTGAGCTATCCAAGTTGGTAACATATCGCAGCAGCAATGCAAGACATGAGGCATGACATTGCTATGAAATTCAATATCGTGGCTCGGTTAATAGTGAAGCAAAAGAAACTCAACGGCCAAGCCAACACTTTGCTTTTGCAATGCAAAAGAGCATAAAGCCATCCATTGGAGGTATATCCTACACACCAGTCATCTCCATTTTCAAGCTGTCACCAGAGAAAAAGGAGGCTTAGATGTTCAGGCAGAGTTCCATCAAATTATTGATGCACTCTACAAGCTTGTCCGAGTTCAGGTGGAGTTGGGACTCGGTGACCGACCAATACACCAGGCACAACATTGTGTGGTTGTTACCGTCAGAAGGAAGTACAACATTCGTTTGGACTGTCGTGTTGATGTCGGTTAACGCTGATGCTTCAGAGCTGACCTGCGCCGAGTGTGGAAAGGTCTGAGAGCTGATAGGAACCGTCTTCGATAAAGCAGTTTTACTCCCAGGAGGGGCAGAATGTCAAATCGGGATCATTCGAGCCAAATCGCCACTTTCCGTTCTGGATAGACCGCATCTTCGCCTGAGAGCCGATGGAGGAGCTCGGATATTAAGATGACCCCAATAATACTTCTGGAGAACAACTCTGGGAAATCGTTCTGTCTGAAAGAAATTGGGCGAACGGATCTGAATAAAAACTCCCCTCTGATGCGACGTCTCACGGGTATTGGCCCCTCACAGCTTCCTGAATTTATCTAACTGGCAAAAAATCTTTTCTCGGAAGCCATTTAAATTTTGGACCAGGTTCAACCCACCGGGCGGATGAACCGCCGTTATTATCCTTGATGCAATTCTTCTCAAAGATCCTGATCTGTCAGCAGTAGAAGCAAAGGAGCTCTGGCGGTCCTCAACTATATACATATGCAGGGACGGGCTACCCTTGAAAAATATGACAGAGTGGGAAAATTTTTTTTAGAGTGGACTGCCACTAACCAGGAAAAAGCCCAGCGGCACCAGCCGCTCATTCTCATAACTGTCGAAGCCAGCGATTGGATCATACTCTGTCGCAAAGTTTGTTTTTTTGTAATTATTAAGCATAAAACGAACCTAAGATTTCTTCACCATACAGATCATATAATTTATAAGTTCAGGGTACTGTGTCAAGCACATCAACGATTTTAAAGAACCCGTTCGTCCATCTTTGGAAGTCTTGTACAACCTCCAAAGATTGGAGCATCTTTAAAGGCAAATACGTTTTCCCACATCTGCTTGGGCCTACGATGAGGCATCTAAGTCAATTTGGAATATTCTCATGGTTGCAAAATCATATCTTGCTTTCCCAGATGGGTGAAAACTCCATTTGTATTTTAGTTGAAATATATCACCTCCTGCTTTTAGCAAAGTAGCTCATTGAAAGGGGCCAGGGATGTCTTTGTGCCCATATGGCAAGCATGTCAACACCATTTTTCGCGATCCACTGCTTCGAGTCAAAGGGGGATAAAGACACCTTGTTTACCTGTATACCATAGATCTGGTATAACTCGTTCTCAGCATATCCATACCATGCCTGAAGGTTTTCCTGTCGGAGGCTCTCTTTGTACTGCTCCTGGCAAAGGTGCTTCTTTACAACACACTTCTTCACACCCTTAGCCTTCCAGATGCCCTTCCCACTGGCCTCGAGGATGGAATATATTTTAGGGTGAAGCCCCACGTACTCGGTGATGGGGTGGCCGGCGCACTCATCCTTCCTCTTACCGAGCACCTTCTTGTTTCTACCGCTCTGGAGTGGGGGTTCTTTCGGGTCGTCGCTCGTGTTGTAGAGCTCTGCCCATGCAGCCATGTCCACGTATACCTCCTCTGTCTAGATCTCGAGGAGGAGAGAGTCCGTGTCTGAGTAGAGAAGGTTGCATTGGTCCCCATATTGCTCTTTCAGCTGGTTGGAGGAGAAGACGTTTGATACCACTTAAAATATCTGTTGCTGTTGTATAACTTTCCATGGGATGGCAGAAGAGCATTTCCTCTTTTACACTATTGCCTGACACGAAACGAGTACACATCAGAAGCTGTGAACACTGAGCAACATCAGTCGTTTCGTCCAACTGGATGACAAATACAGAAGAAGCTCTTACTTTGTCGGGAACTCGATCTTTGATGGCTTGACACATTTCATCGATCCTTCCCTTGACGGTATCGTATGATAGAGAGATTTGAGAAAGCTTGTTTGCATTATCCTTCCCCAGAACGAGCTCTGCTGCACGCAGTACACTTGGTTTTATGAGTTTCTCCGATGTTATGGCTCTTTTTGCTCTTTGCAATCAACATGGCGATCTTATAGGAAGCGTCAACAACCTTTGACGTCTGTTGCCGAAATGCTCCACTGCTGTCCATCTTTGCGTGCTTCAAGGACTGCCTTTTTGTTTGAAATAATGCCTTGAGTTTGGCAGCAAGAGCAGGATGCATCGTCTTCAAGTGGCGTTCCAAGCGTGTGGGCCGCATGCCATCATTGCTCAGAGTCTTGGAGCATATTATGCACTGGGGTACCTCTGTCTCACCCTTTTGGAGGGACACATCCAAATGGAATATATTGGTCAAGATACTTCTGCTTTTTTGCACTCATTGTGAATTATTTAGTTTTCAATGGGTACTGCAAATCTGTGGAAAAAATTTATATTAAAATTAAAACAAAATATTAATATTAAATTAAAATAAATTTTAATGCAGAAAATGGAAGGCCGAGTAGTGATTAGAAAACGAAAATTATTAAAGGTGATACGTTTGTCTTTTTATGCAATATTATGCTGCTGTTCATCACGATATTATGCAAACACTTGGTAAGAAAATTCCAAAAATAATTAGAGAAATTCTTACTTTTTTTTCTCCAGGCTCGTGCCCCCTCTGGAAATGACTCACCCCCCCCCCCAAGGGGGCATGCCTCCCAAGTTAAAAACCAATGTTCTAGGTCCACGTCTAAGATGGAGCCCACAGGGCTGTCTGCCAGGTGATCTGCAATGCTCGCAGCAAGCTGCCCGCAGTCCTCTACCCACTCAAAGCCACCTGTTGGCAGTGGCTAACTCATAGTCCAGCTGTAAAGGATGTTGGCGTCGAGGTATAAGATATGACTATTAGGTTTGCTTGAGTCGTACCCTTAGACATGCGGGTTGTTTGCCTTTGCGTGGCGATTTGACACCATGGAGATGCCTCCGCGCAGACCCTTCTCGATGAAGAGGTGCTGGTCGCAGTCCATGAGAAGTTTAAGCTCAACGCCGGTTTTCTTCAGGAGCGCGTCCCAGTTGAGGCTAGAACTCGTGCAGTAGTGGACAGGGTTGAGTCCATATTGCCGCTTGCAGGTCTTTCTGAAGGTCTCAAAGACATCTGCCAGAAGGAGCATGTATGTACGGAGGTAGAGGTCATGGTAGTCTCCCATGTCTTTGCACCCAAAAGCGGTCCAAACCTTTTGGGCATGGGTGTAATCCTCTTAGCTGATGTTCTCATCACTGAGCTTGCTGTCAAAGGCCTTCAGGGGTGGTAGGGGATCTGTGAATCTCTCCCAGGAGTCCATATGCTCATAGGGGTATACACACTTCGCAGCAGTAGTTTCCGCTTATGATCCTCAGGCTCATATGCAGCTGTGATGTAAAGGTCCTCAGGTCGGTTGGCTGATGTGAGCTTGTCTTGGGAAGCCAGGAGGAACTAGGCACTATCAATGAACCAGAATTCAAATGAAGAGCTCTTAGTTTGTTTTTTTCACCTTCTTGAGTCCCCTCCTTTGTATCACGCTTGAGAGAGAATGAAATGTATTTTTCCATATTGTTTGGGATACAGGTGATGGTACCTTTCACCTTTCTGATAGCCTGCAACAGATGTGAGTCATAGCCCTTCAAGTTGTGAAAGACCACAGGGTGATTATTTGTTTCTGTTTTATCCTCAGCATTAGGTTGTAATTTCTCTGGGTTTCCCCTCAACTTTCTGGTGATATGACAGTGATCGATGACTGAGTCACGTTGTCCCCTGCAACTATCAGTGGTTTATCACATTTGTGGCAGTTGGTGCTGGTGTTGTATATCTTCCAGTCTTGGGTGTCATTCTCAGAAGCTAAGGGTTGCTTAAGATATCATTAATGTGTTCCTCCTTCTGAATAGCATTGAGGAAGTGTTCCGCTGCGTCTGGACCCCGGTAGACCACTGGAGGCTCTGTTTGACCATCACACCTTACCACGATGTAGCCGTAGCCACAAGCCTCATGCCGTTGCATCTTCTGTGTGTTGCTCTGGCCCATCAATCTTGGTGGTAAGGGCCTCAAAGTCAGCATAAATGATGGAGGGATATGGTTGCTGCTTGTGCCAGTTCTGAAAGGAGATCATGTGTTTTCCTCTCCTCTGGCATCTCTACCCTCATAGCGGTTTGCCCTATGCCCTTACAATCTGGTCAATGCGCCTCCAGCAGCTCCTCACGGGAGTACCCATGTAGGCACCTCACAAAAGTGTTTGCGCCCGTTGTACTTACTCTGATCATGAAGTCGGCGGTTGAGGGCCTTCACCCAGGTGTAGTGAAACTTACCGTCCTTCTAAATTTGCAGCAGGTTGATTCTGGAGATGTCTTCATGTTGCTTGTTGACTCTGGACAATCACACCCTTGTCCCAGCCAAATACATTCAGAGCCAGGTTATTCTGCCTTTCTACCTGCTTGATCTGTGATAGCGGTGTAGGTGCGTCAATCCCTCTGAAGCCCAGGCTGTCTTCTGTGGGGTATTTGATGGGTCTGTATGCATGTTCCCCATTGTCCACTGGGAACAGGGCAAACCAGAGGGCTCCCCCTGAGGCAATGGTCATCCATGTTCTTCACATTGACGACTGCTTTGTTGTTTCTGAGAGCTGCTGGCAGTGGGATATACGAGCCGCCCCTCAGAGGCTAGTAGTGAGCGATGTCCAGCCACAGAAGTTCCACTCTGTCAACCTCCCAGCCAGAGCCGTGACTCGTCCACTTTTCAAGGGTCTCCAGGATGTATGGGAAAGTCGTGCCAAGTGCACCGTCGATCTTATGGGCCTGTAAGACGGCCTCCTGCTTGTGTTGGAGCACTGCGGATATATACACCCACTCCTTCCCCTCCTTGTCAATCTTTCCCTTCCGGAACAGAACCTTTAGAGCAAGCTGGAATTTAACCCCCTTCAACGCGAGTATCTCTTTCACCAGTTTCTGATGAATCTAGGGGTGCACACTTTCCAGGAAGGATTTGGGGTTGGCCTCGAGTCGGAGAAACTTTGGAACATCCATCTGCCATGCTCACAGAAAATGTCCAATGGCCCGGGGGTCTTTTTGAATATGAGGTCACCTTTTCTTTTTTGTTCCTCGTGTTTGGACAGCTCGAGAATGTCTTTTTTGTAGTTTATCTACTGTCTGGGTTTTCTGGGGAGGTATGGGATAAAAATTCCCCAGAATGGCCTTCCGCTTTCTCTTCTCCCTCTTTTGTGGCGGAGCAGAAGGTCGGTATTTATTTGAAAGCAATGGTTGAAGTAGGTGCCTTTTCACTGCTTCCGGAATGGGCTCATCAAAAATGCCCTGTGCAGCACCTTGGGGAGATTCCTGTATCTGATTTTCTGCAAACACTAGTTCGATATACTCGTCCATGGTAACCATGTTTCATGGGCAATATTAAGTAAAATGCCAATGTCTAAATGGGAAATCTCGGTGGTATTATGTAAGTAATTTACTGCACGAAGTCCATGTTATGGTAAAATAAAATTGCGTAGTAGATACTACAATGGATCTCAATAGTTCTCCATCATTTGTAATGGATTGCAATAAGAAGACATTCAATTATCCTGCTCGAGATTTGTCTTATGAGGATACTGTGAGCCTACATTCATACGATAGCTTCAAAGGTTTGTATGATTAAATTGATGAAATTTTGAGTGCCACAGCCGATATGTCTGATAGTGAAATGGATGAAATTTTGTTCAATATGTCTGATAATGAAAATCCAGCTATGTCTGATAGTGAAATGGATGAAATTTTGTGCAATATGTCTGATAATGAAAATCCAGATATGTCTGATAGTGAAATGGATGAAATTTTGTTCAATATGTCTGATAATGAAAATCCAGATATGTCTGATAGTGAAATGGATGAAATTTTGTTCGATATGTCTGATAATGAAAATCCAGATATGTCTGATAGTGAAAACAATTAAAACTTGTCGGCCTTCTCGATAAGAAGCAGGTTAATCCGGAGAATGTCATCGCCCTGCTTGCTAAGCCAGACGTATATGTCCGCATTCCACGCAGTATTCCCACGGCGCCCTTTCGGTGACCCACGTTGAATCCTCCAGGGCGACCCACTGTGCATCCCATCTGGCGTGGGGACACCTGTTTTGGATCTCCATGATTTCAGCGTCTACTGCCTGTAAGGCACGAAGAAGGTTCCTTTTCTTATTCTTGCATTCCCTAATCCCTTGGCATACTTTGTAGATGACCTGGTTATTGAGTTTTTGAAGCATTGTTGGCTTAGACGGAGTATCTATGTCACCTCTCTATAAAAGGTAGGGGATGGGTTTCAGAGCCAGAACCCCTTTTGTTGCAACAAGTAACATATTGTTGCGAATTCGCGCCCGCCGGCGTGCGGGCGGCCACGTAACTCGAATCGCGGCACATCGCCCACCGGATGGACAATTCCGTCCTGACCCTCTCGGACTAACGCCGGGAACTAGTCACGGGTGGACCTTTTGGCCTCACCACGATCGTGCCAATCGGCCCCCCGCATGGGATAGGGTTGTTCGCCAAATTCGACCTACCTAAGTACTCACACGGAGGGTAGACCGGGCGATCGCACCTCGCCGCAGGTCGACTTCGGACACGGGCCACTTTAAGCGACCCGTTCCGTACTATCGGGATAACCGAGCGGTGTTATCGTCAACCTCGACGGTTCCGATTAATTATCGGGCGTATTTAGCCCACGACCAACCCTTTTCGTGAAGTAAGATGGAGATTCAATTAAAGAAAAGACAAAGCGAAACGGGGAAAACAGTTCAACATAAGGCACATTTATTCCACGGCAAACGGAAAGCACACATATACAATTACAACAATTATGCACCAAAAGCAAATGTAAAAGTAACACAACAATTCTGCACAAAAAGCAAATGCAACAAAAGAAACACAATGCAGATCTACTACCGACTACGCGAGCACACGGCAACACTTACACAGTTCTACTTCACAGACGGCGCCGACAACACATATACTCCAAAGCAAAAGAAAAAGGAAGAGGCCACCCTCAACTACAAGGGGGCAGACGTGGTCTGTGGGCGCGAGCCCGGGCAGAGCCTACCCGTCTTGGCTGCTGTGCTGCTGCTGCTGCCCCGCTTCGCCGCCGCCACAACGCGCCCGAGCCCGAAACAGAAACTCTTCAACTCTCTGTCGCTGCCACACCTCTTCAACTCCCCCGATCCGCTCCGCCCCCGGCGCTTTAAATCTCGTTCCGCCGCTCTCGTCATGACCGTCCCAGGGAGCTCGCCGCCAGAGAGCCAGAGCGCGCGCGATCCCGCAAGCGCGCGCAATGCAGAGCCCAGAGAGAGACAAAAACCTCAGCGTACGCACACACTAGAGCCTGCGCCTCCTTATATCTCGAGCTCCGCCTTAGCTGCTGCGCTGCTGCTGCCACGCTTCGCCGCCGCCCCTTCTTCCAGCAAGCGCAGGAAACTTCCAGAAGAACGGCGTTTTTTTTCTCCTGGATCGGGGCCTTTCTTTTGCCTTTTCCAGAGCTTTTTGTTCCTCTCGCAGGGTTATTCGTTGGGAGGAGGGGGTGAGGCCGTCGTCCATTCTCCCTCGATGAATGCCAGGCTTCTGGCAACCATGTGCTGAGATGGAAATGCGATGGCGGTTGTGGTTGAGGCGGTTGTGATGGTGGTGTGATTGGGCGGTTTTGGTTAAAGTGGTTGTTGTGAAAGCGGTTGTGGAGAAGGTGGATGTTGTGAAGGCGGTTCTGGAGAAGGTGGCTGTGGTTGTTGAGATGCGGTTGGTGGTGGTTGTGGTGGTAGTAATGGCGGTTGGTCCAAAATAAAGATAGTAAAAGAAAGGCGGCTATCTTGAAGGGTCGCAGCCCGAATGAATGACATTTATTCCCTCGAAACAACGGGTTTGGGCTAACTATACATATACTTACAGAGATATCTCACCTACGGGACCTGAATGGTGGTTTGCGAATTTCGTCAACCACAACACTACCCCCTCCCCTTTTTACAGACTCGTCCCGAGTCATCAAATTTTCGTGTGCCATCATGTGTAGTTCTCCCCTAGTACATTTTACCTACGGATCCCTGAGTGCGACATTCATGGTATTCGTGTCCCCAAAATAAATAACCTGAGGGCTGAGTAACGACCTAAACAAACTCACTCACACGGACGACTTAAATAAAATTGCCGGCGCTAAGACAGACATGCCAGGGGCGCACTCATATGTACAGTACATCTTAACCTTAACTTACAAATATTACACTAAACCATGGCCCAGGATCAATGAACTCTGCAAAAAGAAAGCAGTTAGCAGGGAGCCAGGCTGCTCGCATGCAGTCTCTGGCTCAAACAATGCAGGTGACGGGGAACGTGGCCGGCTGCTCACTCGCAGTCCAAGGCCTTCCCTTTTTAACTGAACGCAGTGAACCACAACGGTGCATGGGCTGCACAAACGCAGTCTCCGTGCCAGCTCAAGTGGCACACGCAATGAACACAACGGATGGATGGATGGACACAAACATGGTGCACGGGCCGCCACTGCAGGCCCGTGTTGTAGCTGCCAACAGGGCAGTTCTCGCAGCTTGCAAACTGTTGCTTTCTGATCCTGGCGCACATGGCAATGAACGGGGGGGGGGGGGCAAAGCAAAAATTGAACGGGGCTGGTGAACAGGGGCAGTGGGCATGGCATGGCAAAGGTGATCAGGCAAACACAGCCTGCAGAACAAGGCCATTGCAGGCAAACACAGCCGGCAGACGATCTGGCCGGCACAGGCCTTGAAGGAACACAGCCAGCAGATGACGTGGCCGACACAGGCCTTGAAGCAAAACAACAGCTGCCGATGAAGTGGGCGGCACAGGCCTTGAAGCAAAACACGGCCAGCCGATGAAGTTGGCCAGCCTTTGCCGTTCAGTGGAGGTTGGTGGAGGGAGTGCGTTGCTGCAGGCCACTCGGAAGGCGGGCTCGGACCTACCCTACGGTCTCCCTCCCAACCTATCGCCTTTGCCTGTCACCGTCCATACCCACCCCCTTAATTTGTGAAAAACCAATTTAGCCCCCACTTATTTTTTTTTTGTTTTATTTCCTTTTTTACTTCCCCACTATAAATCGTCCCCTAACCCCCTTTATCGTCCTTGTTCGGCTAACCTATCCTGTCACCTAGCCTACTCCCAACACCTACGTTCCCTTCCCGGAGGGGAATAAGGGAGAGTGTCGTCCTGTGTCGAGGCCCAATTCAAGCCTCAGGATGGCCTCCCCAGACTTCAGCGATCTATAACCAAAGTGGGTCCAGCGGCCCACAACGAGAGCGAGGGGATGGATGGTGCGGAGGGGTACACTTCCTAATCTACCCTATCCATTTAACTGTTAAACTACCCCGGGGCTTTCAACAAGCGCCCCGCGCTTAAGCTATTGGTTCTAACAACCCAGATTCCCGTCGCCTGTGTTGGTGTCCTCACAATTTCGGGCCTTGCCCCCCAATTTTCTCTCCGTGCCCTCACACGGTCTCATGGCTGGGACGCGTGGCTACCTTTGGCAGGCATGACCCTCTGCCGAATCTCCCGCTATGGCACCCCCGGGCACTACACTGCCTCCGAGCCTACCAGCTCCCTAAACACCAGGGAGTGCCCCCCATGGCACCTCCCCTGAAAAGCACACGTGGCAGGCTGGCTTCCCGGGCCCCTTTCCGAGGGTCACCCGTGCCCACAACACTGCCCACGCGGCTCATGGCGCCCCGGGCCCCCGCACCAAGCAGACGCACCCATGCCCACTACACTATCCCGGCCCCCCATGGGCCCTTGGCCTACTACGGCTGACTAGCCTGGTGCCCGGGGTACCCACTCAGCGATACTCACCTTTCGCAGCCACGCTCCCAGCCTGTCAACAGGGCTCCTGCACCCCTCCAAATGAGTTTCGAGCCTACATTCACACCAACAGCAAAACGACTTCCATTTTTCAATTTAACTAACCCCCTAACTCACTCTACACTGACCCCGGGGTCCGTTGGGCGGGAGTCACTCCTCCACCACTCACTCATCGCACCATGCATTCCCCATTCGCTCCACTCACACAGACCCGCTGGCCTCACTCACTCATCATGTACTCACCTCACAACTCTTCAACACACACACCGCTGAACTCTGCCATCCTTCTAACTACCTCCCCTAACTAACTCGTGCTCCCACGTCGTTCCTTAAACTATAGCACGTTCCATTTAACCTACGTAGCTAAGCTACGTCCCCACTACACGTCCAAAGTCTGTTTCTGTCTCCAAAATAATCCCATACTCCATTTTCCCAACCTAAATCTGACTACAATCCTTCGAACTAATCCATTCCACGGGCCCCATGAGGACTTACCCCTGCCCCATGGAGCTGGTCTATCTAAGCTAACCCTTCCCCCTAACTAGTTTCATCCTGTGCGCTGGCCAAGGAGATCATCCACCCCTTGCCCGGGAATCCTGTTCACCCGAAAGCGAGGCTTGCTTTTTTTTTTTTCCAAATTTTGCGCAGCACCAGCGCGGCAACTCACAGCTCGTGCACTTTGCACCTGCCCGTGACGTCATGCAGCTGCACGTCTACCTTGTCCCTCCTTGGACGGTACCATCCGGCAGGGATACCCCTCCTGCCGGATTCCAACCCCACGTGCAGTCATGACGTCACCGTGCGCATAAAAAAAACACAAGACCCACGTCTCGAGGGGTTCCCCACGCGAACACATGTGCTTTGCTCGTTGGAGCTTAACACACACGATCGCGTGGAGAACCCGTCCGGTCCAAATCTGTAATCCTGCCTAAACTTTGTCCGTCCGCGGGATCGGCAAATCCACCGCGTGCGTTTCCGGACCGGGACTTCACTCTCGCAAGCGAGCACGTGGGGGCCTCGTGCGTTGCACAGCACGGACCTCGCGCCCGCTGCTGGGTGAACCCGGCACGGTCCCCGAAACAGCTGCAGCCGCTACCCGGCTTTCTGTCCCTCTGTCGCAGTCTCCGTCGCCATTCGACACACGCACACCTGCGTGTCACGACACTAACACACCATTCCATTACATTCACACCGGGAGACGCGGCTGCGTGCTCACGCATGCCCACCGACAGCGACCTTGCACACGCTGTCTCTCTCACACTCGGCCGCTCACTCACGCATGCCATTACCCTTGCACACGTGGCTCCACTCTCTCGCGGCCTTTCACTCACACAAACCATACTACTCACACACGCGGGAGCACTCGCTCGCGGTGCCTCATCCACACACGGCGTGCTAGGAAGCACGATCTTCTGCACACTTACCACCACACCACTCACACACGGGGTCGCTTCCGCACACGGGGTCTTTGTCACCCACCCGGTCGCTCTCACACACGCCCTTGCACCCGCGCTATGCGTACGTTGCAGCACGCATTTCGCCACGCTCGTGAATACACACCTCGACACCACACACACCGGGACAACCACACTGGGGATTCGTGTCCCCACAAGGGTCTCCGGGGCCTCTATACCCCCCAAGCTCGGCGTGCACCCGTTCGCAGCACTCCTCCCCTCGAACTCGCTCGACACGACCGAACCCACCTGGTCGTGACTCGCTTCATGGGGGCATACTCCCTCCCCTCGTTCCTGGAGGAGGCCATCCCGCTGCTCGCACTGGGTCTCCACCCAGTCCACCAGCTCACCCCCATTGTCCTCCACTACCTCCGTGTGTGTGTGTGTGTGTCTCTATCCCCGTCTTCATCGTGAAGTCTTCCCTCTATCGTTCCCATCTCCCGTGTCTCTGCCAACTCAGTCACCTCTTCACCCTTTACCTCCCTTGTCTCAACTATTATTTCCGTCTCTTCCCTTGTTATCTCCCTCGTGCACGTCTCCGTCACCCCAATTAGTTTTTCCCTCTCGGTCACCGTCACTTTTTCCGTCACGACCCTCGCCCAACACGTCTCCCGAATTACTTTGTCACCCTTCTCCACCGCGGGCCTGACAGCCGTTGCACTCCCTCCCAGCTCGTTCGCTCCCACACGTGGCGTCGCCATTTTAAGCTCCCTGGTCACGGCCTTCATGCCCGCCTGCAGGCTTCGGCCCATGTTCTGCGTCTCACCCCGCAGCTCTTTCATTTCTTCCTTCATTTTGAGTGCGTTTGTTTCCATATTCATCTTCACTTCGTTTGTGTTTGTATCCATCTTTTCGTTCATGCGTTTTATTTCGTTTTTCATTTCATTTGTGTTTGTATCCATTTTCGTTTTCATTTCGTGCATTTGCTTGTTCATGTTCCCATTCATTTGTTGCGCATCCGCATTCATCTTTGCCAGCATGGTGAATAGCTGGGTCATGTCGGGTGCGTTTGGGTGAGCCGTTTCGGCAGGGATCGGGGAAGGGTTTTGGTGGAGAGGGGGAGGGGAGGTGTCATACACCGCGGCCGCCGCCGCTCCTATTTCGGGCTCTGGGTTCAGTTGGGGGAGTTCGTGTTCCTGCACAACCAACATTTCCTGCGCGGGGTTTTCATCCTGGACCATGGATTCTACACATTCTAAATCCATTTCTAATACCCCCGGCTCCCGCTCGCCTTGAGACGCCATCTTATTTCTCGCAAAGGGTTAATTTAAATCGCTCGTAATTTGGAGGGAATCGGGGGTCGCTCCTCTCACCCCTGGACCGATTCCCGTGAATTTAGCTGGAGACAGGAGAGCCCGTTTTCCCGCTCTCCGACACCAGTGCCGCGAGGAGAGGGATGGGTTTGTATCCCACTCCTGACACCAGTGTTGCGTATTCGCGCCCGCCGGCGTGCGGGCGGCCACGTAACTCGAATCGCGGCACGTCGCCCACCGGACGGACAATTCCGTCGTGACCCTCTCGGACTAACGCCGGGAACTAGTCACGGGTGGGCCTTTCGGCCTCACCACGATCGTGCCAATCGGCCCCCCGCGTGGGATAGGGTTGTTCGCCAAATTCGACCTACCTAAGTACCCACACGGAGGGTAGACCGGGCGATCGCACCTCGCCGCAGGTCGACTTCGGACACGGGCCACTTTAAGCGACCCGTTCCGTACTATCGGGATAACCGAGCGGTGTTATCGTCAACCTCGACGGTTCCGATTAATTATCGGGCGTATTTAGCCCACGACCAACCCTTTTCGTGAAGTAAGATGGAGATTCAATTAAAGAAAAGACGAAGCGAAACGGGAAAAACAGTTCAACATAAGGCACATTTATTCCGCGGCAAACGGAAAGCACACATATACAATTACAACAATTATGCACCAAAAGCAAATGTAAAAGTAACACAACAATTCTGCACAAAAAGCATATGCAACAAAAGAGACACAATGCAGATCTACTACCGACTACGCGAGCACACGGCAACACTTACACAGTTTTACTTCACAGACGGCGCCGACAACACATATACTCCAAAGCAAAAGAAAAAGGAAGAGGCCACCCTCAACTACAAGGGGGCAGACGTGGTCTGTGGGCGCGAGCCCGGGCAGAGCCTACCCGTCTTGGCTGCTGCGCTGCTGCTGCCACGCTTCGCCGCCGCTACAATGCGCCCGAGCCCGAAACAGAAACTCTTCAACTCTCTGTTGCTGCCACACCTCTCCAACTCCCCCGATCCGCTCCGTGCCCGGCGCTTTCAATCTCGTTCCGCCGCTCTCGTCATGACCGTCCCAGGGAGCTCGCCGCCAGAGAGCCAGAGCGCGCGCAATGCAGAGCCCAGAGAGAGACAAAAACCTCAGCGTACGCACACACTAGAGCCTGCGCCTCCTTATATCTCGAGCTCCCCCTTGGCTGCTGCACTGCTGCTGCCACGCTTCGCCGCCGCCCCTTCTTCCAGCAAGCGCCGGAAACTTCCAGAAGAACGGCGTTTTTTTCTCCTGGATCGGGGCCTTTCTTTTGCCTTTTCCAGAGCTTTTTGTTCCTCTCGCAGGGTTATTCGTTGGGAGGAGGGGGTGACGCCGTCGTCCATTCTCCCTCGATGAATGCCAGGCTTCTGGCAACCATGTGCTGAGATGGAAATGCGATGGCGGTTGTGGTTGAGGTGGTTGTGATGGTGGTGTGATTGGGCGGTTTTGGTTAAAGTGGTTGTTGTGAAAGCGGTTGTGGAGAAGGTGGATGTTGTGAAGGCGGTTCTGGAGAAGGTGGCTGTGGTTGTCGAGATGCGGTTGGTGGTGGTTGTGGTGGTAGTAATGGTGGTTGGTCCAAAATAAAGATAGTAAAAGAAAAGCGGCTATCTTGAAGGGTCGCAGCCCGAATGAATGACATTTATTCCCTCTAAACAACGGGTTTGGGCTAACTACACATAAACTTACAGAGATATCTCACCTACGGGACCTGAATGGTGGTTTGCGAATTTCGTCAACCACAACAATATTGTGCACGTTCAACTGCGCCGGATACTACTTTTTGCTTTGCTTTTTGTGAAGCTACAAGGACAGGACCTGGAAGCTGGAGTAACAACGACTTGCATCTTTTTTGCTCCGCACTAGCCCTTCGTTCCAAGATAAAGTTGACCTCCCGAGCCCTTAGCAGCTCCCCTCGTAGACGTTGGGGCATCCACACTCAGGAGTGCTCCCTCTCCTGGTTCTTGAGAACTAGGATCATGTTAAGTCCGATATGTGTCTCAATCGTTTTCATCTCCCTGATCCTATATACCCCGAGGTCTCACCACTTGGTTGTCTGTTGCACTTTGTAAAAGACACCTATCGGGCGGTTGAAGTCTTCACTCTTTGGCCATTGAAGGTCTTCGCTTGCTGCTGTGCTGTGCTCTTCCATTGTTGCTGCGATATGCTCTTCCTTTGGTAGTCATGTAAGATGGGTATATTAAGGAGTTTACCAATGTGTAAATGGAAATCTCGGTGGTACAAGTCAGACCTCTATTACCTCAAGATGCCTATATTCATCTCAAAATTGTGGGTCTGGGAGCATTCCCAGAGCTCTTGAACCCTCGAAACATAAAGTGGCTGAGAACTCCTACTACTCATAGCACTTAAAGGGGTATGATGCAACTTTGATTTTTATTGGCATTTGCACAGATTGCCCTTGATGTGGATTGAGTAAGATGCCCACAGCACATTCACCTTTTTTCATGTTGTGTTTCTTTATTATTATTTTTGATCCATCCGACTTCGGTTGGGGTGACATTCAAGATAAGCTCTCACTGAGGTTGGGGTAACAATCAGGATAAGCTCTCAATGTCTTATACTCCACTGGCTCAGCATCTTAACCTCTGTGGCAAACCACTTCTGTACATGCTGAGAAAACTATCAGAAATCCAAGAGGAAAAGCAGTCGTTCTAAATGATGAGCCTTCCCAATAGTCCAGGCATTATGTATCATGATGTAATTGCAACAAACGCTCCCATATCTGGGAAGGTGTCCTCCATGACACAAAAAGGCACCTGTTTATTTTAGATTCACTGCACTCTGTGCTAAGTGAAGAGCTGCAGACAAACTCACATCTTCAAGAAGGCAAACTTTAGGAGATCTCATGCAGAAGGTTGTGGCATCTGCTTATGTTCACCAATGTGTTGCGCGGTGAGGACACGAACCACTTCGTCATACTGTGCTTCCATGCAAGCTTGGTGTCAGGCCATTCTGTCCAGAGCCTAGAACGTACACAAAGAACCCTCACATCTGGCATGTCAAGGAACCGCTTGGTCTGGACATATAAACATCCTCTTACTCTATGGTGTCCTTGGATGTGATGTGATCGCACCTCTATGGGAGTGGGAAACGAGCTTCCCTCAAATTCAATACGAGCAGTAATTTTGGGTAAGTCAAGGTGTTTGCAGTCAGCTTCTACCAATGTAGCTGCAGGCAAGAACCTTAGCAATCTTCTACAATGGGGAAACCCAGCGAAAAGGTAGACTCTGCGGCATGAGATTCTCTGACAACGTGGCTTCCAGCATGTCTCGCGGTTCACAGAGCTTACCACTTAAAATCAACAGTAGCAAAGTACCACAGCCTCCATGTATACTTTCAGGTTCAAGAGTGGAAGGGATCTGGGGATTGAATCCTTCCAATAGAGGGGATTGTGGGAGAAGTGAGGGGTTTGTCCCTCGCCAGACCGATGGCAGCAGTTTGAGGTACATGTGCAATTAGCAAGACGGTGGATTGTACTCCCGTTTGTGGAAACTTCAGGGGACCTGGTTGCACAAAGATAACACAGCTGACATTTGGTGAAGATGACATTGTTGGTTTCTAAATGTATCTTGTATATTGACACAGGTTAACCATGGTGGGGAGATGCTGGCAATATGGCAACCTACGCTTCTCTTGCATAATTTAACATGTATTTGTACTTCACTATCAAGTTTTCATCACTGTTGTATTCTGAAAGCTCAGGAGTGTGAAGGTTCTCTGTATTATACTTGCAATTTGGTATGTTTTACCATAACTAGTCCTGCCAGTTGATGATGATCAATATTTTAATTTTTTTTTATTTTAATTAGTTTGTGCAAGAGCAAATGGTCTTCAGTGTTGTATTTTATCATGTAACAATTATATGCAAGCAACTTTCCTAACTGAAGACCCCATGCATGTGAAGCAAAGAGTTGGGTTAAACAATTGGTTCAGGTCTGTCCCTCTGTGTTGTCTGTTTGGGATGGAGGAACAACTCATTTAGGTAGAATGTTTTATTTTGAACATTAATAGGAACACCAGTTTGCTTTGTCACGATCGTACTTGTTCGTTTGAAATTTTTTTTTAGTAAATTGAAAATCATTCCAAACGGTAAACTTATTTTTTAAGCATGTCCTGAAGGACACATAACAGGCATGAATAAGTAATGTTGGATAATAATCTATTCCTTTGTGCTATAAAGGTGCATAGGGTTGCTGAGGCAGTTGCGTTGGCAATATGTTAGAGAGGGTGATGTAATGGAAAATGGTGGTAAAACCTGGAATTTTTATTATTTTTATTTTTAATTTTAACCTTTGAATTATATTGTTAAAGACTAGAAAACAAATCTTCATAATACTTCCAAGAACCATGGATTATATTGTTGTGGTTGACGAAATTTGCAAACCACCATTCAGGTCCCTTAGGTGAGATATCTCTGTAAGTATATGTGTAGTTAGGCCCAAACCCGTTGTTTCGAGGGAATAAATGTCATTCATTCGGGCTGCGACCCCTCTAGATAGCCGTTTTTCTTTTACTATCTTTATTTTGGACCAGCCGCCATTACTACCACCACCAACCACGTCTCAACAGCCATCACACAACAACCACCAACCACAACGCCGCTTCACAACAACAACCACCAACCACAACGCCGCTTCACGACAACAGCCACGACCTTTACCGTCACAACTCGCCACCATCGTATCACCACTATTCTTGCGCCACTTGTGGGCACCGATACTGGACTCGTGCAGGGCGCGCACCGAGCAGCGTGTTCAGAAACATCACAGACTTTCCGAGGAAAACGGATCAAAAACGACTCACGCCTACTTCTGTTCCGTCCTATCGGTGAGCGTGGGGCGATTTGGCCCCGCCTCCAGGGCGTTGGAGTGCGGTCGCTATATGCAAATTCATGGATCAAAAAGCATTCACGCCCACTTTTCCTCGGTCCAATGGGGAGCCAGTTAGAGGTGAAGGGTCGGAGGTAAAGGGTCAAAGGTGAAGGAGCGAGGCCACGGGGGATATAAACGGCTGCGTTCGTCAGTCAAGGCAGTTCGCGGTTGGGAGTTCGCGGAGCCCGTGAAGAGTTGGGACGAGTCAAGAGAGGAGACGGAGAGGGCGATTGGACGGAGCTGTGGAGAGGTGGCGGCGGCGAAGGCGGTTGAGGGGGTGCTCGCGTCGGAGTCGGGGAGCTGCGGAGGGAGAGGCCGGCGGCGCGACCAAGGTCGTGGTGGAGACGCTCGTCGCGGGACCCGAGACAGGGAGATATCCTCCTTTCCCCCGAGCATCAACAACCCCCTCCTGTTTCCCCCCCGCGCTGAGATAGTGCGACAAGGGGGCCCCTTTCCCACCCCCTACCAGACACTGTCCGCGAGGCCCGCGGAGTTGGGGCGCCACCGCCACTTTGCGTCTCATCATCAGACGGGTAGGCCCGACGCGGTCTCGGCCCCAGGCCCGCCTCATCCTTGAGGGTGGTCCTTTTCTTTTGCTTTGGGTATATGTGTTGTCAGCGCCGTCTGTGAAGTAAAATTGTATAAGTGTTGCCGTGTGCTCGGTCGTCGGATAGCTCTGCATTGTCTTCTTCTTTTATATTTGCTTTTTGTGTAATATTGTGTGTTTCTTCTCCTTTTACATTTGCTTTTGGTGTAATTGTATATGTGTGCTTTCCGTGTGCCATCGCGAAATAAATGTGAATTATGTTGAACTGTTTTCCCGTTTCGCTTCATCTTTTCTTTCATTGAATCTCCATCTTACTTCACGTAAAGGGTTGGTAGTGGGCTGAATACGCCCGATAATTAATCGAACCGTCGAGGCCGACGATAACACCGCTCGGTTATCCCGATAGTATGGAACGGGTCGCTTAAAGTGGCCCGTGTCCGAAGTCGACCTGCGGCGAGGTGCGATCGCCCGGTCTACCCTCAGTGTGGGTACTTAGGTAGGTCGAATTTGGCGAGCAACCCTATCCCACGCGGGGGGCCGATTGGCACGATCGTGGTGAGGCCGAAAGGTCCACCCGTGACTGGTTCCCGGCGTTAGTCCGAGAGGGTCACGACGGGATTGTCCGTCCGGTGGGCGACGTGCCGCGATTCGAGCTACGTGGCCGTTCGCACGCCGGCGGGCGCGAATCCGCAACAATATATATATATATATCTATATATATATATCTATATATATATATATATATATATATATATATATATATATATATATATATATATATATATATATATATATATAGATATATATTTTTTGTTAAGAATTCTGGCCCGCCTGGCATGCGATCGGCCGCGTTCCTCTAATGGCAGCTGCGTCGCCCACCGGACGGACAATTCAGTCGTGACCCTCCTGGAACTACCGCCAGGAGCCAGTTACGGATGGGGGTTTAACCTCACTACAACCCAGTCCGCATTCTACCCGCGCGAAATAGGGTGAATCGCCGAATGTCGATATACCTAAATACCCACGCTGGTAACCTACCGAGAGGTTGCACCACGCCGCAGGTCGGCTTAGGACACGAACCGCTTAAGCGGTTCGTTCCATGCTACAGGGATAACCGAGCAGTGTTATCGCCGACCTCGACGGTTCAGATTATTTATCAGGTGTTTAAAACCCACTACTCATTCCACGATGCAAGATGGCATTCCAATGGGGTGAAAGGAGGAAGCGACGAATGGGATACATTGCACACGAGGACATTTATTCCAGCAACACGCATACAGTCATGCAATATACAAGTGACAAATAGAAGGCCAAGCAACACCACCGACTACGTTGATTATCTACAGTCACTTACACAGTCGTTACTTAACAGGACACAGCGCCACAACATGCATACAAAAACAACAGAAAAACCCTCACCATAGGCAGGAAGGTAGACGGGGTTCGTAAACCTTTATGGTCGTGGGCCGTGGTTGACCGAAAAGGCCCGTGAGACCGTGCTGGGTACCTGCCCCTTCGAGGTGTGACGGTGGGCAGGTCGCGACGCCTTGTTCCCACGGCAGCTAGCGTAGTCGCGCCTGCTCTCGGCCCTTTGCGATGATGTGGTCGGTGAGTTCTCTCCGGCGTCCCTCTCCAGATGCGCATATTCGCACCACACAGCCGGCAGGGCTGCGCCTCCCGTCTGCGTCTCTGAGGCATCGCCCGGACTCGCCACCAGCCCGCGCCTTCACCGACAGGTCGCCCAACGCCAAGACGAGAGAGCTCGACCTCAACCACCAAGAGAGAGCTCGAAGATGAAGCGAGAGGATGACGTCCACCAAGAGAGCGAGTAGAATCCAACACGACCAGAGAGAGAGAGAGAGAGAGAGAGCCTCGCGCGCGGTCCGCCTTATATAGCGCGAGGCTCCACCCTTCGCTCCTCCCCGTTTTCGGCTCCACCTTTTTTTGAGAAGGTTCCCGAAAAGGGGCGTTCCTCATTCCGACCGCGTCACACCGCGCGACCACCAATCGGGGGCGAGCCGCCCCACCCCGCCTCCGTCACACTCCTCGGAGAAACAGGTGGGAAAATCCGCGCGCCCATCGAAACTCCTCTGGTTTCCTTTTGCGTTCGACGGTTTTCAACGCGGCTTGTTGTTTGCGTGGAGGTTTGTTCAAAATAACAATAGAAAAAGAAAAACGGCTATCTCAAAGAGTCACAGCCCGGTGAACATGAAGAAAATCCCTTTAAACAACGGTGGGGACCAATCTGAACACTCACTTACCGGCATAGCTAATCTAAGGAAACTTTATGGTAGATTGCGAATTTCCACAGCCGTAACACTACCCACTCCCTTTTTTACAGACTCGTCCCGAGTCGTCGAATTTTCGTGTGCCATCATGTGTAAGTTCTCCCCTAGTACGTGTTACCTTCGGATACCTGAGTGCGACATTCAGTGTATTCGTGTCCCCAAAATAAATAACCTATGGGCTGAGTAACTAACTAAACAAACCCACTCATACAGACGACTCAAATAAATTGCCGGCGCTATGATTCACATGCCGGGGCGCAAAACACATTTACAAGTACAACTTAACCTTATCATTTTACACTACCCCATGGCCCAGGATCGAAGGACTCTGCGGAAAAAAAACAACAGTCACAAGCAGGGGAACAGGCTGCTTAAACGCAGTCCAAGGCCTCCCCCTTTTGAAATGAACGCAGTGAACTGGCAAACATTGCACGGGCTGCCAGTGCAGTCACGTGTTGCAGCTGCCAACAGGGCAGTCCTTGCAAACTTGCATGAGGATCCTGGCGCACATGGCAATGAACAAGGGGGGGGGGGATGCAAAACAGAACGGGGCAAAATGAACGAGGGCAGCAGGCATGGGCCATGCCAAGGGCAGGCACAGAAGGCATGGCATGACAAGGCCGCTGTAGCAAACACAGCCGGCAGATGAAGTGGCTGGCACAGGCCTTGCAGCAAAAAACACAGTCGGCAGATGACGTGGCCGGCACAGGCCTCGTAGCAAACAGCCAACCGATGACGTGGCCGGCACAGGCCTTGCAGCAAAAACAGCCCGCAGACGATTGACCGGCACAGGCCCTGCAGCAAACACAGCCGGCAGATGAAATTGGCCGGCCCCTTTGCCTTGTTCTGGAGGTTCGTGGAGGGAGTGCGGTGGTGCTGGCCACTCGGAAGGCGGGCTCGGACCTACCCTACTGTCTCCCTCCCAACCTATCACCTTTGCCTGTCTCTGTTCATACCCACCCCCTTAATTTGTCAAAGATCAATTTAGCCCCAACTTATTTTTTTTGTTTTTATTTTTATTTTGACTTCCCTTCTATAAATCGTCCCCTAACCCCCATTATCGTCTTTGTTCGGCTAACCTATCCTGTCCTAGCCTACTCCCAACCCCTACGTTCCCTTCCTGGAGGGGAATAGGGGAGAGCTAGCATCCTGTGTCGAGGCCCAACTCAAGCCCCAGGATGGCCTCCTCGGAGTTCAGCGATCTCAACCCAAAGTGGGTCCAGCGGCCCACAACGAGAGCGAAGGGATGGATGGTGCGGAGGGGTACACTTCCTAATCTACCCTAACCATTAATTCCTTAAACTACCCCGGGGCTTTCAACAAGTGCCTCTCGCTTAAACTATTGGTTCTATCAACCCAGATTCCCGTCGCCTGTGTTGGTATCCTCACAATTTCAGGCCATGCTCTCCAATTTTCCCTCGTGCCCTTTCATGGTTTCGTGGCTGGGACGCGTGGCTCCCTTGGCAGGAACCACCCTCTGCCGATTCTCCTACGATGGCACCCCCGGGCACTACACTGCCTCCGAGCCTACCAGCTCCCTAAACTGGGGAGTACCCTCCCTGTCGACACCCCCTCAATGCCCACGTGGCGTGTTGGCACCCTGTGTCCCTTTCCGAGGGTCGCCCGTGCCCAGTACACTGCCCCCGTGGCATATGGCGCCCCGGGCCCCCGCATCATGTGGGCGCACCCATGCTCACTACACTATCCCGGCCCCCCATGGGCCCTTGCCCTACCGCGGCCGACTAGCCCGGTGCCCGGGGTACCCACTCAGTGACACTCACTGCTCGTAGCCACGCTCCCAGCCCGTCAACAGGGCTCCTGCACCCCTCCAAGCGGGTATCGAGCCTACTTTCCCACCAACAACAACACGACCTCCATTTTTGTCAATTTGACTAACCCCCTAACTCACATTACTCTAACCCCGGGGTCCCTTGGGTGGGAATCACTCCTCCCCCCAATCACTCATCACACCATGCATTCCCCAATCACTCCATACCCACAGGCTCGCTGGCCTCACTCACTCAACATGTCTCCGCCTCACAACTCTTCAACACACATTCCATCGCTGAACTCGGCCATCCTTCTCACTACTTCCCCTAACTAACTCGTGCTCCCACGTCATCCCTTAAACTAGTAGCACATCCTTTTATGGGGCAGATGTGGGCAGAGGCATATCTGTTGATGTTGAAGAGTGCTGTTCTCGTTTAAATAATGGGAGACTGGAATACAAGAAATGGAGAAGCAGGAGCACCAGGGATTGCAGGAAAGAATGAACTTCGTATTTGAAATGAGCTCGGGGAGCGAATGCTGGAGTTTGAGGAGAAGGTGTTGGTAATTGCAAACAAATGGTTCAAAAACAACCCAAGCATAGATGATACACATGGACTTCACGTCATGTACATTCTAATCAATGGAAGATGAAGTCCTTTATACACTGCCAGGCACAGACTGTGGGATAGATCATGAACTCGTGGCAAAGTGAGAAAGCTGAAAAAAAAATCAAACTCCAACCAGATATGACCTTGACATGCAATAAAGATAAAAAATTGTTTTGCAGAGCTGGACTTGGTCGACAATGCCAAACAAATGGTGGCAGGAGGTTAAATACATTGTAAAAGAGCCCCAAAACAACATCCCAAAAGCAAGCGGAAAGAAGAATGCTATGTCCGAAGAGGCAATAAATATTGCAGAGATGAAAACCAAAGGCACATCACGACGATATTAGGCGACTATGTGAACTTCCGACAAAATAGGAAAGAGAAAGGGGTGTTTTGAAGGGGCATGAAAATAGATAGAAAGTAACAACAGAGCTGAAAAAATAAGATCTTCAAAAAAACAATGAAACAAAATAAAAGATCAGAGAGATAACAGGAAAGTTTATGTCTTGGATTTGGTTCCTTAAGAGTGGGACAGGAAAAGATCTGAAAGAAGAAACAGGTGAAAGAAAGATAGAAGGATTATTCTAAAACTACACATACAAGAAAAAGAGCAATCAGAGGTTGCAGACCCTCGCCAGGACTTGTTTTGTGTGGTGCGTTATGTGGTGTTTATGTCGTTTTGTGTGACATTTATGTACTGGTGTGTTACTTAATTAATGAGACATAATTAGGACTGTCACTTTATAGATGCTGGCAGTGATGACTGGTTCAGCCATTTCAGAGAAGATTTTTGAAGGTTGTTTTTTTTTAACAATATGTCTGCCAAATCATGTGACCGATGATGTCATGAAAAAAAAATTTGTGGACCATTTTATCCCGAGATGACCCTCAAAAATTTTCATACTGATCAGATGTGGTGTTCTACATATGCAATTATGACGTCATAACAAAGGCACCTATGACATTAAAAAAAAAAAAACCCATCCATTCCCCATGAGGAATACTTGCTATGTGGAAAGTTTCAATTTTTTTCCTTGGTGCGATTTCAGAGATACAGAGGTCCAAAGTTTTTTGGTTTTTCCAATATGGCTGCCACACCACCTAACCTATGACATCATAATTATCATTAAAACATTCCACATGAGTAGTTGCTCCTATGGTGATAATTCCATCTCAATCCGACAAGCAGTGGTGGAGAAAAACACTAAAGTTCTGTGAGGACAAACAGACAAACAAGAAGAAGATGTCGTGTAGAGCATGATACTCACAAAATCAATAAAACAAATTTAACTTCAAAAATATTTGGTGGTTGAATTCAGTGACCTGTTGTGCAAATCCTCAAATTTCAAGTCAATCGGATGAAAATTGAGGATTTTAGAAATACCACCTTAGTTGTTGACCTTTGCTTTATGTTGACCTTTTGACCTCAAAAACAATAGGCTTCTTCCTTACGACAAACTCTACCATGTGGTGAAGTTTCATGAAGATCGGTTTAAAATTGTGACCTCCAGGTGACAAACAGACAGACAGAAGAACGAAATCGACTGACAAATATAATTGAAAAATCTTCGATTTTGCAAGAAACAAACGGAACCAAATGCAATACCTCTCGTTCGGCGAGGGTAATGAGATAACATTTGAAGAAATAATTAGAACAATAACCAATAGTGAAAGAATATGAGGTATGTCGGTGGAGCTTTTAAAGAGTTGGCAAATAGAAAAGTACCAGGTCCTGATGGAATTCCAATATAACTCTAAGGTAGTTGGAGAGGAGGGATCAGAATTTGAACAGCTGTCTGTACACAGATCTGGAGCAAGATTGCATCGCCTAAAAGGTGGAATAGTCAGTCTATAGACCACTACGAGAGAAAGGGGATGCAAATGAATGTTCAAATACTCAAATCATTGCCTTTATTTCACATTCGAGCAAGATATTACCAAAGATCATTCAAGACTGAATATACTGGCGTAGTGGCGTGCGCCTGTAATCCGGCTACTCGGAGGCTTGGGTTGGAGGATCGCTTGAGAACGGGAGCTCTGCGCTGGGCCACGCTATGAGAGGGTGGTGGGCAGCCCGGAATCATGGCGAAACCCAATCCTTATCCCTGTGTCGTAAGAGGCGACCAGGGTTGCGTCAGGAAGGGCATCCGGCGTAAAACCTATGCCAAATAGGTGTGCGGATCATAACGGATGATCCGCTGTGGCGACCCCTAACGGGAGCAGCCAAGAGACGAACAACAACATTGAAGACTGAATATAAGACTTTTCAAGCAAAAATAGTTTGTTGGTGGATCCAAGGTGGATCATCGAAAAAGCAAGGGAATATCAAAGGAAGGTGTATCGCTGTTTTATAGATTATAGCAAAGCCTTCAATTGTGTTGATCATGGATTGATGTGGAATATGCCGAGAGATATGGGGATGTCAGACAGAGCTCTCGATATGTCTGCTCAGCCTGTACATTAAACAAGGAGCTCAGTATGGAAAGCCAATTGGTTGGAATTGGAAAAGGGGTCAGACAAGGGTGCATCCTCTCCCCTTACTTGTTCAATCTGTATAGTGAGTACGTCGTGAGGAAATCAAACTCGGATGACAGAGAGGATGGAGTCAGGATTGGAGGAAGCTGTATAAACAATCTAAGATATTATGATGATGATGATGATGATGATGATGATGATGATGATGATGATGATACCACTCTGTTCGCTGTTGGCAGAAAGTAAAGAGTTGAGAAACTGCTGCAGAGAGTGAAGAAGAAAAGTGAAAAAGTTGGTCCTTATAAGCCCCCGTTGGACTTGGTCCAAAACGGGGGCTTATGGATTTGGTCTCCATTTTTGTGTCTGTGAGTGCGTGCGTGCGTCCGCAACCATATCTCGGACATGTATGGACCGATTTTATTTGTTCCTGACACAAAGACAACACATGATGGTATACATATGCACACCATCTTTTTTTTTCGGCATCAGATCCAATTTGGCCGACTGGTGGCCATTTTAGTTGTTAAAAAAAACCCAGTGTTGAACACGTCCTGAACCATTTCTCGGACATGCATTCACCGATTTTGCTCAAACTTAGCACACAGATAACTAGGGATGGCTTACATATACAGGGCATTTTCTTTCAATATCAGATACAAGATGGCCGACTGGCGGCCATTTTGTTACTTAAATGTGTCCCTAACCATTTCTCAGACACGCATGGTCCGATTTCGTTCAAACTTGGCACAAGCACAGTACATGATGGCATACACTCGCCCCTCATTTTCTTTTGCGATCTAATCAAAGATGGTCGACTGGTAGACACGGCCATTTTAGTTGTACATAAATAGGGGCTAGCCCTTTAACTCCGTGCAGTAAGATTTACTAAAATAATGGGGGTTATGACATTTTATGTCTTTTTTACTTGTTTAAACATATATATATATATATATATATATATATATATATATATATATATATATATATATCATCAACTGATAAGATCGATGTGTTCAGATTGGGAGATGATCATGTGGGAATAGTGGAACGTTTCATCTTCCTGGATTCTAAGATTGAAGTTATTGACGAATGTCGGAGGAGAATTTCGGGAGACAAGCAATGTCAGGATTTACAAGGATCTGGAAAGACAAAGATATAACAAAACAAACCAAGAGAAGGCTGGTGAATACTCTGGTATTTGCAGGTACAATGCATGGATGTGAATCGTGGACAATGAATAAGAGAGAAAGGAAGAAGATTGACAGTTTTATGAATTTGGTTTTGGAGACTAATGTTAAAAATTCCTTGGACTGCAAGAAGAACAAACAAATCAGTGTTTGAAGAAATTATACACCATGTACATTAGAAGCACTGATGTCAAAACAGAAACTGTCATACTTTGGACACATCATGTGTGTATAAAACGAAAGTCTTGAGAAGTTAACCATGCTGGGTATGATTGAGGGAACAAGAGGAAGAGCTGGATGGATCGGGTGAAGGCTCCAACTAAGCTGTCTCTGCCAATGCTTCGGGAAGCAGTGCAGGTTAGGGATGTTTGGAGAAATCTGATCATGAATGTCACTGAAGTTGGACACAACTAGATATTGTATATTCTAATTTAAAATCCAATTAAATAGATTTCCTTTTTTGGCTTGCTCACAGAAGCAGGATATAGCTTGGTGTATGATAATCAAGCTCACTGCTTGTTCACTTACCACTCACAATTTCAATGGATGGCACCGATAAATCCCCAAAAAAGTTATGATAGTGCGTGGGGGGCTAAGGATTGAGATATGACTTGTATCCTTTCATGCAGCCAACTGTGCAGTGCAGTGCAATGATCGCTGACCACCGCACAGAATCCAGGTGCTGGGATTCCAGGTGTAAGTAATTACCTTGACCGTGTTATGTGAGAAGTGTTCCCTCGTAGAACCCCCCCCCCCCAATGTTATAGCGAAATTACGTTGTGTGAAACTGCGTTAAGCAGGGGCTTCCTGCGTATCACTTTGTCGGCTATTCTGCCAGCCCTGTGCGTTGCACTGGATAGTGACCCTTTGTATCAAGGATGAAACTGACAAATTAAATGAACCATGACATTGAACCTGGAATCCCAGCAGCACAGGTTGTGGCTCAGATGAACAAAAATCCAACCTTAACAGGTTCGCACACGTTTCTATTTTCATATTTCCGAGCATGATCCGGCTCTGCTTATGGATCTTTCGAATCACCTGGGCTCAAGAAGCAATGTGCTTTCAAACGTTAATAATATATGGTGCATGTGAGTAACAAATTAGATTTTGAGGGTCGTGTCTGAACACATTTGGAGGTACGAAGCAGATCAGAGCATGGTTCATAATTAAACCACACTGTTTGGACGGATGGGGGTAATCTCAAAATGGAATTTGTCCCCTTCCATATCTGCTCTGTACACATCCTTTCTGTTTTCCCTTTGTTCTTCTCCCCCCCCCTCCCCCCTTTGTCTTTTAGGCATACACAACACGTAGATATGGCTATTTAGGGAAGCAGGTCCTCAACTGGTTGAATGGTGAATTTGCATCTTTGCTGTTTAATTGGATAAACTTTGTCTGTCCTGGGATATCAAAGCCATTTCAAGTTCACCATACACAGAATTTGAACATGTGATTGTACAGGTTAGATGGGATGATGGAGTGAATATGATTAGTAAATGAGTGAATATGAGATGGTACACTGAACCGACCAGGATGCAAAAGGAACAGGAGAGAGACAGAGAAACCAAAACAACAGAGTTGAAGGCCAAGATAGAGGGAGATTTGGACAAACAATGGGTGTGGGGAGGAATGAGGAGCAGGAGAGGATGCACAGGGTTGATAAGATGGATACAGAAGGAAATATGGAAATTTGGAAGGAGGAGGGATTGGGGTAGGGTGGAGGTTAATGAGGGGAGAAAAAGATCGTGGTTTTGAATTGGGGATGATCTGAGATAGTGGTGAACAGCTGTCTTAAAGACCTGGAGGGAAGAATGAAATTTAAGAGGATGTGGAATTTGATTCCACAGGTGGGAAAAAAGAAAGAGGAACAAATGAGTGAAGATGAGCAGTGATCCTGGATTTAGGTAGTTTCACCAGAAGGGGGTTGATGGTGGATCGTGTGAACCCTGTAGAAACCTGCGGTGACAAAGCATGGAAGGAGCAGAGTGTGCAAGTCCAGAAAAGAGGTGGCAGAAGACAGAAAGACCACAGACCTGTCTGAGATGCTAAAGTGACAGGTCCATAGTTCCAGCCTCATCATGGAAAATTCCATTACTCTTAAATTTGAAGATTTAAATTCGTTTTTTGCAAGACAGTAGTTTCACCAAACCTGTGATTGGAAGTAGTCTGATATCGTCAGAGTTAGAGTGTGTGAGGACATCAAGAAAGTGCATAGATAGGACGTAAGCATGACAATGCATCCCTGAGGGCAGAAGTAGAGGGTAAAAGTGCAGATTGACAAGGCCATGACAAGGTAATGTTAAGCCTGGTGTTGGCTTAATGGTTAGGATGGCTAGCTTAAGATCTTAAGGTTTTAAGTTCAAGCCCCAATCATTCTATTGAATTAACACCAGGTCGGTTGACAGCATATCATCCTTCTGGCGTTGACAAAACGAGTATCAGATCCTTGGTAACAAGGGCCCCCAGCTGTGCCCCAAGAAAATGATGCAGCCAAGCAGCCACTGGCTGCATATGAATAAATAAATCAGGTATTAAAATGTTGCATATACTAAATTTTCAAAGGTCAGCTTGTATTCATCCCTTGGTTAAGCTATGCTTTGGAACCAATTTGAGTGGATCCTAAATCAAGTGGGGACTTTTGGTGATTGGTTTAAGGGAGCATGGTGATTGGTTTATGAAGAATGGGCATTGGTCTCAGCCAGTGCCGGATTAAGCCTCGGCTGGCCCGAAGGCACATTTTGAAATTTTAGAGAATGGCCTGAAAATTTTAAATTAGATCTCGGGCTCATGGAAATGGACCCCAGACAAAAGATGAACTGATTCAAGAACAAAATATTTAATACAAAAAAAGACTAATATTTAATGTGAAAATAAAATAGTTCATTTAATCCCTTTTTCCTAAATTTTTGTGGCCCGAATTTTTGGCTGGCCCTAAGGCACATGCCTTGTCTGCCTAATGGTTAATCCAGCATTGGTCTCAGCACCACTAAGCTCTTCCTTTAGTATTTAAAATTAGCAGCATTGTGGATTAAAATATATATATATATATATATATATATATATATATATATATATATATATATACATATATATATATACATATATATATATATATATATATATATATATATATATATATATATATATATATACTTAAACAGCATTTATATTTCCTCGATCATCCTGTGTTGCCCAGGTGTCACATGTCTGATGATGCATGTGTGTATATATATATATATATATATATATATATATATATATATATATATATATATATATATATATATATATATATATATATATATATATATATATATATATATATATATATATATATATATATATATATATATATATATATATATATATATATATATATATATATATATATATATATATATATATATATATATATATATATATATATATATATATATATATATATATATATATATATATATATATATATATATATATATATATATATATATATATATATATATATATATATATATATATATATATATATATATATATATATATATATATATATATATATATATATATATATATATATATATATATATATATACATATATATATATATACATATATATATATATATATATATATATATATATATATATATATATATATATATATATATATATATATATATATATATATATATATATATATATACATATATATATATATATATATATATATATATATATATATATACATATATATATATATATATATATATATATATATATATATATATATATATATATATATATATATATATACATACATATATATATATATATATATATATATATATATATATATATATATATATATATATATATATATATATATATATATATATATATATATATATATATATATATATATACATACATATATATATATATATATATATATATATATATATATATACATATATATATATATATATATATATATATATATATATATATATATATATATATATATATATATATATATATATATATATATATATATATATATATATATATATAGTAAAAGTTAACCTATTCAACTTGTCAACTCTCATGATATCCTTCAAGTAAACTTATTCACTTATTGCATTTGTAGCTGGAGAAGTATGCTTGTCACCCAGAGAGAAATCGCAGGTGTCAGTTTATTTTGGCCACATGGTTTAAAACAGACAAGAATTAAAAAATAAATAAATAAGTAAATAATAAAAAATAAACATTTTAAACAAAATTAAAAAGAGCGGGAGAGTAAAGGGAGCTGCTATACGCACTTTAACCATGCCAAATAAGGGCACGAACCGCACGGAAAGCGCGGGAGAAAAAACACTTCCGCATCACATGACCACTCAAAGTTTCATCCACTTGCATCTCGAGATGATCAGAAATCTCTTGTCAAACTAAAATAAGAAATAAATTGCAATATCTCACAAACAAAAGATTCGACAACCAAGATGGCATCTGGTGGTGACACCAATCATAATTAATCTTTCCAGTGTGAAAACGGTTCAATGGGTCACTTAGACACACCCCATGCAAAGCTTGCACCACCATCTACAGTCCACAGCCGAGTTCGGCAACCTGCGGCCCGCAAGCTCCTCCCGTGCGGCCCGCGGCGCCTTTTCCGAATTTCCATTAGGTGCGGCCCGCAAAACATTTTTCTGAACCGACGGCAAATTTAACATATGTGGACATGTGATTCTTCCACATATATCACAGTTTCTGTACGTCACAATGAATTATTTTCGCTTCTAGTCCACTTAACTTGGTCTTAAATATTTTTTCGTTGTTGTTTCAGATGGCTGAAGGTACCCTCAATATGAAGAAGAGAAAGCTGTTAGATGAGAACCGCTCTTTCAAAAAGGAATGGAAAGCGTTCTTCTTCGTCGAGCGTAAGGGAAAGGCTTTGTGTATCATCTGCCACGAGACCGTCGCCGTCATGAAGGTGTGCAACGTGAAGCGTCACTTCACTTCGGTGCACCCCAAGCAAGCTGCGTTGCCTGACGACAAGAAGAAGGCAGAGTTCGGGCGTCTGAGTGCCCAGCTGGAGAAGCAGAGTGCCTTCATGAAGAGGAGCGTCTCTTCGATGCAAGCGGCTGCTCAGAGCAACACTCGGGCTAGCTAACGTGTTGCACAACTTGTGGCCACCAACCTCAAACCGTTTACCGAAGGTGAATTCCTCAAGGAGTGCATGATGGCCGTGGTTGAGGACGTGTGTCTTGACAAGTCGAGAGAGTTTGCGGCGATCAGCCTGTCTGCCAGGAGCTTGACCTGCCGCATAGAGGAGATGGCCACCGATGTCCGGGGCACCCTGAAGGACATGTGTCAATCCGCTCACTTCTTCTCCATCGCCTTGGAGGAGTCGACTGACATCAATGACACGGCTCAGCTTGTCATCTTCTTCCGCGGCGGCAGGGACGACTTCGTCATCTTTGAGGAGTTAATCCGACTCATCCCACTCAGCGGTACCACCACTGGCGCCGACGTGTGCAAGACAGTCACAGACTGGCTGAAGGAGGCTGACCTCGACCTCTCTCGCATGTGCGGCATCATGACATGGTCGGGGACAAGAAAGGCTTTGCGGCGCTTCTTGTGAAGTACCTGCGCAGCCTTGGACACCAGCAGGATGTGAAGCGCTTTCACTGTCTGGTGCACCAGGAAGCTCTGTGCGCCAAGTCTGTGACCATTATGGAGGTCATGACTGTCGTCGTCAGGGTGGTGAACTTTGTTTGCGCCTGTGCTCTCAACCACAGACAGTTCCGCGATCTCCTGGCTGACGCTGAGGCAGAGTTCGGCACCCTGATCTATTTCTGCGAGGTCCGTTGGCTCAGCCGAGGAAAGATGTTGGAGAGAGTCTTCAGCCTGAGGGATGAGCTGGCGTCTTTCCTGCGGGAGAAGGGCAATCCTGTCCTTCAGTTCGAGGATCCCGCATAGGTGTGCGACCTCGGGTTCCTGGTGGACATTACTAGACATCTAAACGAGCTGAACATCCATCTGCAGAGTAAAGATGTCTTGGTACCTGACCTCCTCACCTTCGTGAAGGCATTCGAATGCAAACTTCGCCTGTGGGAGCATCAGCTCAACCAGAACAAATTCACTCACTTCGCCCGATTGGCTGAGCTGCGCCCGACCCCCGCTGCCTGCCGTCGCTACGCCGCTGCCCTGTCTGAGCTGCGAGGCGAGTTCGAGAGACGCTTCAAAGATGTGCGCGCCTGTGAGAAAGAGTTCAAGCTATTCTCCGCTCCCTTTGATGTGGATTCTGTGGATGTGGCTGACGACCTTCAGCTGGAGCTCATTGAGCTCCAGTGCTCAGAGAGCCACCGCGCAAAGTTTGCTCTTTTGTCGCCAATGAAGTTCTGGCACTCGCTCTCAGCCTCCCGTGCTTTCGCGGCTCTTGTTAGGGAGGCCCTGTGCTTAGCTTCATTGTTCGGGTCCACATACTCTTGCGAGCAGCTGTTCAGTCGCATGAAGCTGACGAAGAAAAAGACGAGAGCACAGCTTACAGACGCTCATCTTCAAGATGTCCTCCTCCTGGCCTCCTCCTCCATCAAGCCAGACATTGACTCTCTGTCTGCATCAAAGAATCCCCAGCCTTCACATTAATTGTTTCACATTGTGATTACTGCAAGTCTTTCGGTTCAATTTACAATTACATTTATTATCATTGATTTTAGGTGTGTTTGTTATTTCTTCGGGTTGGGAGGGGGGTGCGGCCCGTGAGGTGGCCCGAACGTGGCCCAGTGGCCCGCGGCCTGGTTTAGGTTGCCGACGCCTGGTCTACAGGATATCTCGTGTGGGATTTTACTCCCCCTACGTCATACGTGGGACAGGAAGTGTTGTGCAGCAGCTAAATTCCGGTTTCTCAGGATCCACAAAACCTGGCAGACAGATTCTGACAAGGTTAAAATCACGGCTGATATCCACATATGTCATACGTGGTGTCTGCTTTGTCGCAACAGACCATGCAGAAGATAAAAAAATAAATAATAGGAGCTCCTAACAATTGTATATTAAGTTAAAAAGTGATCTTTGATAAAATGTCTGGGGTGAAGGCTGGTACTCTTTGTACCCCTTCCCCCAGGGCACAGGATTGAAGAAAATGCCCTCAAAAACTCCACAACTCATGGCAACACTTCCAACCGCGAACAAGAACACTCGGCGGAGCGCATACTTTCATCCGGATTCAGATCTTCACCGAAATCAAATCAATTAGTCCGTGGCACACACCCAACCTGTCCACCGGGTTTCATCCAAGTTCGTTCTCAACTTTTTTGAGATATCCTGTTCAGACAAACAACAGAGGTGAAAACATAACCTCCGTCCACCTTCAGTGGCAGAGGTAACAGGAATCTGACTTGGTAATGATGCAACCGCTAAATTTAGTAAACTTTATCAAAGTCAAGCAACAAGAGCAGAGTACCCGCCCTAAGCTTATAACACGTTGTTCTGACGCATACCTTTATTTGGGCGGTGTATAGGTAACTGACAGCTATGTATACAAAAAAAACAACCTGGGTTGTGTGCATGAAGCAAAAAAATACTTAAGGCTTTTAATTCAAAACACTTCACTGCACTGGAAAACGTGGGGACAGGAATATGACACCGTAAATGATGGAGACTTGTACGACCCTCCCTCACCTGGATGTGGTGCTCCACGATACATTTACATCGAGAATTTGCATCCCTCTCCCTCCCCTCTTCAAGGCCACAAGCAAAGACAAAAACAACCCCGATACATGAATTGGGGTCATGCTGATCCTATGGAGCAAATATGGACGTAATCGCCCAGAACTGTAGGGGTAGTAGCGCAACAAGCAAACAAACACACAAAAACAATAAGGGTACTAGCCGGGAGGCGACGATGGTTCGCGGGCATTATTGAGGAAGCCCTACTGTAAAACCTATCTCGTCCGTCAAAATTGACCAAATAAAATTGGATTTTTCATATGTTGTACTTATGGACATTACGCACAGCTTCGAGGAAATGAAATTGCGAGAAGAAAAGAGAAAAATAAATAAAAATAAAAATAAATATAAATAAAAAGTTCAAGTGTGCGTGGCTCTTCCCACAAGGGGCGTGGGACGCCCCTCATACAAAAAGACACAAGTAGACCATGATATCTAGCTTGTGTCCAAGTTTAATCAAGATTGCATCAAACGTCACGGAGCTATGCTCTGGAGAGAGAGACAGACAGACAGACACACACGGAGACAGACACACAGACACAACGAAAATAGTGGTCACTGCTGGCACCCCCGAACCAATTACAAGTCGACCATTTACCAAGGAAACACAGAAATGAGACAGGTGGTGGCCATACAGCCCATCATGCCTGCACCACATAAACATCACACCAATTTATCAACACATCATCAAAATAAGAAAAATGCAAAATGTTTGTTTTGTATTTTAATTATTTTTTTCCCCAGGGGAGGGGACATGAGCATGGGGGGGGGGGAAGCACACAACACCCCTTGATGAGATCCCCACCAAAACACTCCATGCACATGCACTAACCCTAAATCACCCATCAATGCTCAAACTACCTAAAATTCCTGCCAAAATCCCCATAAACCTCCAGGTACCTATCTAATTCGAATTTTTAACTTATCTACTGTTTCTGCTGCCACTACCTTTCCAGGGAGACCATTCCATGCATTAACTACTCTCTGAGTAAAAGACCCCCACCTTCCTACCGTGTAACCTCACCTGGAATTCACAGTACAATATTCCTGTCCCCACATTTTCCAGTGCAGTGGGGAGTTTTGAATTACAAGCAGTAGGTACGTTTTTGCTTCATGCACATAACATGGGCTACTTTTATTTTTGGGAGCGATTGAGGCAGTTGCCACTTACCTATACACCTCCCAAATAAAGGTAGGTCAGAAGAACGTGTTGTGTGCTTGGAACAAGATCGCCCGGAGAGAGGTACTCTGCTCGTCAAAAGGTACAATTTTTAAAGTCTACTCATTGTTGATAAAGAATCCATCACTTTCACTACCAATGATAAAATACCTTGGTTCATCATAAGTGGCTATTTTCAGCCATTCCCATAACCCATTAAAAAACAAACAAACAAAAACTTTGAACACAATATTTGCAAGATACACCCTCTCTTCAAATGTCGCCATGGATACATCAAATTGTCCATTTCATTAAGATTAAAATTGACAATGTCAATCAAAGCTCAGGTCAATCAGATGAAAATTGATTATTTTTCAGATTGAAATTTATTTGAGAAGTTTGACCTTTTGACCTCAAAAATAGTTGCTTCCCCCATTCTGTGATGGACTGTGCAAATCCTGTTCAACTTTCAAGTCAATGGGATGAAAAACGACAACTTTAGAAATTTGACTTTTGACCTCAAAATCAATAGGCTTCTCAGTTGAGACTGAGATTTTTTATACAACTTTAAATTTCGTGAAGATCGGTTGTAAATTGTGACCTGTAAGCAATTGACAAACAGACAGAATAACAAAATAGACTGACCAATATAATTGAAAAAATCTTCGATTTTCCAACTAATAAACAAACAGAGAGGGGTGAAAACATAACCTGCTCCACCTTCGGTGGCAGAGGTTTAAAAAAAAAAAAACGCCAAAGGAAAGTTGTTAGGTCTCACAAATGTCCCATACAGTTAGCTTCACAACTAAATGCGACCTCACAATGCACCTTGGCATTTCAACAACCACGAATAAGGAGATTATAAAGGTATAGCCCTTGTGATGCATCAACTGAGCATCCCATCTGTCGGCATGATTGCTTGATGGATGTTAAATATTGTTATGTTTGTGTGGGTAGATGGAGGAATTTCATGGCAAAGATAGGATTGTATGGTGTAGCATTGTCCGTGGAAAAGTCGGAGACGTCTCGATGTAATTTAAGTAGGGAAAACCATGAGCTTAAGGTTGTTTACATGTCACCACACCGGGGCAGGGGGGGGGGGTGGTGCTTTGTTAACTAGTTAGGGTCTAAGGATAATCTCTCCCAATATGTGATTGCCCCCATGACCTGTGCCTACATTTTTACATTTACAAGGCTGGCTATAAAAAAGGAACTTTCAACAACAACAGCAGAGCCGAACGTTTCCGAGTAGGCAAAAACCCCACCTTCCCAGCTTCGTTCCGGCAGGCCGTGTCGCCGAGGCTTATGATTGGTCGGGGCGACGTAAGAGAAGGAGAAGGTGCAAGAGAGACAAGAGGGCAGTTGGAAGCAAAGTGTGAGGTTCTGGTCCCTCTCGGAACGGCGAAATAGCAGTGCGATTCTCGTTCGTGCAAAATAGATGCTCGCCATTGACTGTTCGACTGGGTTGTGAAGATTGTGTGTTTTGGGGGGAGAGCAAGGGAAGAAGAGGAGCATGTCTCAGCAATAACTCGGCAGTCTCCTGTTCTATGCTTGAGGAAGAAGGCGGCATCTTGGCTGTAAGTGGACCTGGTGCTGTGAGGAGTGGTGTGGCAAGCACGATCGTGAAAAGCAGCTGTACGACGGTTTGTGGGCCCTGGCGTTGAAGACCGTCTGCGTAAATTACCTCACATACGTGACCGCACATAGCTAGTTGGCGCCATTTTGGTGCGGTTTACCACGCAGTGGCTATGCGGTTTGACGACTGAAGCTCCTAAAGCTCACCTCTGGATGCAAGGCTGAATGCCGGCAAAAAGGGAGGATTTTCTTTTATTTTTATCTTTCCTCTTGTCTGTGTTTATAACCGAATGGAGACGTCTCAAATTAGGATTTAGTTTTGCTTCACTTTTCATTATCGCCCTTTGCTTTGTTTTCATTATTACTCATCGATTTATGTTCATTAATCCATTATTTGTTGAATTTACTTGTGTTTGTCTATTCCTTGTGGGTTCGATATAATCAAGTCGTGTGTTACCGTTCTGGTGAACACCTCCGGTACACGCCTTGTTGTTCCCCATCCCGTGTGCACGATAATCTCCAAGGTAAAACCATTCGGCTATCTATCCAGGTCGGTGTTAATTGGCCTGAACACGACAATATCCCAGGGTGTCCTTGGCGAAGAGTCGGTGAGCACACCTCAAATCATGGCTGGTGCGGGCGAACACGATCACGAAAAAGGTCCGAAGAACTGATATAATCCACATTCAAGGTACAAAATCATCTTACGATGGTGAAATAAACATGAAATGTGGTTACATATTCAACTTCATTCGTATGCAGGACAACACTGTGGGGTAGCATCATTGTCTGAGGGCGGAGCTGTGCCGCCGACGCCACGCCCTCTGCAGGTTTGGAATTTGTAATTGGTTCATGGTGCTGGTGATAGCTCGCCTACTCTTCGCGAAAGACACCGTGGGATCGTTAACATCCACCAACGAGAGCTCACAGACAGGAGACCCAATTTAATGTCCACACATTGATGAATCACCCGGCCTGTGAAACTCCAGGATGAAAGTTTATAGCTAGGTCAGGATTTGAACCCAGGTTACACACCTTCGAAGCGATTGTGCGTACATCTTGGCCATCTTGCCAGCACACTTGAAGAAAGAAACTTATTCACCTGGAAACAATTGATTTTCCAAAATACCTTCCTTCAAGCTAAGACCTCCACAAACAGTGGGTCCACACCAGTATCCAATTCAGTCAACCCAGCAATGTATCCTCCCCATTCAAACGTTCCACAAATGTTTATCTGTAGATGTTGACTACTTGGGATACCAACAATTGGTTCACCACAAATGCAAGTTACATGGACATGGAAGAAAGGGAAAGCCAAAACGAACGAGAAAATGGGATGATTGAGATGTTTCAGGTTTCAGGAAGAACTCAGCATTCGAGGTCAATTTCTTAAACAAATTGGCCCTTACGTCATCAATGATTTTTAACTACAAAGTAAACTTTATGCCATGAGGATGGTTGAAGCAAATACTGCAGGTACATATACAGGCCATAGCTAGATTATTATAGATTACACCAATCTTATCAACTGTAAATCAAAATTGCAAACTTCAGCCAAACCCATGCGGTGCAATCGTCCAAGATCCCAGCAAGTTGACTCGTTTGACATTTCCATCAGAACACAGCTCATGATAGGATAGCAGTGTATGTCGTAGTCTCTTTCAGCCTCAGATTTTCTCAATTAACATGCAAAAGTTAAAAGCCTTAATTAATTAAAAGTATACATATATATATATATATACATGTTGAAATTGAAAAAAGCTAAAACACAAGTAGAATCTCATCGATAATAATCTAAGTGTATATGAGAACTGGCTTAAACCTTCATGACTTATCACCTGTGAATTAAAAACTAAGCCTGGTGTTGGCTTAGAGTGGTTAGAGTGGCTGGCTTGGGATCTTAAGGTCCTTAAACCTTCATGACTTATCACCTGTGAATTAAAAACTAAGCCTGGTGTTGGCTTAGAGTGGTTAGAGTGGCTGGCTTGGGATCTTAAGGTCCTGAGTTCAAGCCCCGTTGGCTGGTGAATCAGGTGTGGTTGACTCAGCCTGTCATCCTTCCAAGGTTGGTGAAATGAGAACCAGTGTACTGGTAAAGGGGCACATGATCAGCAGCATAGTTGCACCCTAACAAAATGGTAACTACCTGACAGCCAAGCTGCTTTACAGAAGAAGAATTAAAAACTGACCTTCTGGGACAAAGTTAAGTCAAGAACTTCATTTTGTCCCAGAATGTATAGTTATTTTACTGTGTTCACTTCCATCCAAAACAATGATCTTTTTTACCACCCCCCTCCCATAGACCGCTGTCCCACCTCCTTACACATTTATTTATTTTCCTTCCTGTATCCATCTAGTTCACCATTCCCTCCCCCTCATTCCTCTCCACACCATTATTTATCCAAATCTCTGTTGGTTTTGTCCTTCACCCCTGCTGTCGGTGTTTCCCATCTCTTTCTGCTGTTCCTTTGGTCTGCTGCATCCTGATCTGTTCAATGTTCTCGCTCTTCCATGAGCCTTGACGTTGGATACAAAAAAATAAAGAAAGAAAAAAAAAAGATTATCTTGAACATCAACAGGAGATGGGAGCTTAACAGAGTGACATTAAGAGCTACCCTTTTTCCATGTCAAGAACCATTTTGCAAACTTCAGTTCTGGACCACCACACCTGCTGAACACAATCACCTTTCTTTCCATTGTTCAGGGATCCCATTTCATTTTGACAAATTACATCTTCAAAGGGGCACCAGAAACTGGCACACAGATCACACATAAAGATAAACTAGCATCCGTTGAAGACAAAGTCTTCGATATCCCCCGCCATAGTAAATGAGGACAAGTAGCAAAAGGCACCAGTTCAATTCATTCTTCATGTGTGTACCAAATTTCAAAAAGAAATAGTTAATAGTTTTGCAACTATGCTCTGGAAACAAAGGTTAACCTCAATTATTTCTTAATACCCAACTTGTTTCCATGGAAAGTGACAGAAATTTTTTGGGGGAAATCTCTAAATATCAAAAGGCACCAGTTCACCACTTGCTTAATATGTGTACCAAATTTCGGAAATATATCTCGAGGGGATTTGTAGTTAAGCTCCGGAAACGAAATGTGACGGACGGACGGATGGAACCCATTTCTATATCCCCCGCCAACTTCGTTGGTTGGCGGGGGATAATTATAACAAGACAAATCAGATCCCCCATTATATGGCAAGGCACAACCTTGAGAGGTCTTATCCTAAACTTGGTTAATTGCATTGCACTCAAAAAATATCTGACATTTCAATGCGAGACCAATGGGTTGTCCTGGTTGCCAAATATTTATATATTGGTCACCTTGGCCTCAATTCAACCCCCGAGGCCTGGGCCACATAGCCCATGTTACTTTCTGCCCAAAGTTGAATCTGCACCCCGAGTATGGAGGTTGTAGTTTTAAAGATGTGTCTGTTCGAGAGAGAGAGAGAGAGAGAGAGAGAGAGAGAGAGAGAGAGAGAGAGAGAGAGAGAGAGAGAGAGAGAGAGAGAGAGAGAGAGAGAGAGAGAGACAGAGAGAGACAGAGAAGAGAGAAGAGAGAGAAGAAGACATATTTATCATCACAGATCCAGGGTTTGAGTTTTGCCACAAGGAGAAGCACTCTGGTCCCTGCCAAACACCTGGTCCTGAAGCTACCGGGCACAGATCACTCTGCACACCAGCAAGTTGCGAGGCACCCACGAACGCTAATTAGCATGGCCACTCCAGGCAGGGTTACACGACTTCACGTGACAACTTACCTATAGACAGCCAGCTAATCGGGGACAGTGCCCTCAGCGCACACTCAGATTACTGCCGAGCATTACAGCGAGTGTGCGCTGACTGGCAAAGCAAATTAATGGGGTAGAACGTCCCGGCTAACCTTACTTGTGCACTGCATCGGACCAATAAAGGAAAAGAACTGAGAAAGATTGGAAATAACAATGATTTATTACAAACACACAAGCAAGCAATCATTTAAAAGCAAGTGTTTATAAGCAAGAAAGCAAAAAGGCACAAAAGAGCAGATTGAACCACAACACATATTCTTCTTCAATCTTACTTTAACAAAAGATTTGGCAATCATTCACTCAGGGGTGAAGAAAACACCAAGGACTTGAAAATAAAATAATAGTAACGTATGGAGAAAAGGAAAGCAGTCTTTCTCGTCCAGGAGCATTAGTATAGGGATGGAAAAAAAATGCAGAAAGCTGATTTTTTCAGGGATGGTTCTCTGATATCTCCTGAGTAAAAGTGCATAAAATCCCGAAAAATCCCATTTGTGCTGAACACGTGGGAACGCGAAATCCAAGATGGCCGCCGTTTCGCTAATTCCGTCAGCCGGAAATCAGCTAATATCACATATGGTCATGTAATACATGATCCTTGGGGTTTTAAGGTATGAGGAATTTATTCCCGATGTTATTTTTCCATATAAACCATCATTTATACCATCAAAATTGATATCATGGCCCTTTTTTATATAAAGAAAGGTCATGACATGTGAGCGGTTGAACAAAATAAATTTTGTACAAATGCATTATACATGCATGGGATACATATGACACCAACCAATGTTAACCGGACAAATGAATATAATGGATGTCAATTATCATATTTATTGGATGTGACTAAACTGTTTTTTGTTGATTTGTAGGTTTCTAGCATTACTGTGTTGACACCGATGGTCATATTTTATTACTTTAAAAATTGGTGGTATCAATTGAGCCTCCTTATTTTGATTCAAACAATGTCTTTATCCTGCCCTCATATACTTCTCTTTATATTTCAGATGAATAAAGCGCGATGGCAGCCCAGCATATATGTCGACTCTGTGACAAGGTCATCACTTCAGAAGCTAGCGTAATTACCACAAAAGGACTCGACAACATCCTAAAAATCAGTGCGGAACTCCAGGATGGGGTTGACAAAAAACTTCTGCAAGAGCATCCTCCGATCCCAGCCCATATATCTTGTAAAACTAACTACACTCGACCTTCTAACATTACAAAACGCAAGAACATGGCTATGGGAGGTGATGATAATGATGGAGATGGAGAAAGTAAAGTTATTTGCCGTTCCTACGTTCCCACTTTTAATATCAAAACACACTACATATATTGTGGAAAGTACATGGATACTGATCAGCATAATAAGCAAGCTATATATCTACGTGAATATATCCACAAGGCTGAAACAACAGAACTCCTCTCATCCATCATAGCCAAAGCACTAGAACGAGATGATACTTGGGGTAAAGAAGTTCACATCAGAGTCCAGAACGTTGGGGATCTTGTAGCAGTTGAGGCTAAATATCATCATCACTGCCAAGTTCAATTCCACAAAACCCGTGCTTTTGAAAAGAAGCTGAAGGGACGCCCCTCTGGTTCTGTGGATGATTTAAAACAGCGAGCTTTCGAAAAACTTTGTGAAGACATAGATTCCAGTGATATCCATCAGTACTCGATCATTGATCTCGAAAAACTCATGCAAAAGTTCTCTGCCAATAGAGAGTGTTACAGAGCTAAACATCTGAAAACGAAACTCCAGGAACATTATGGTGATAGCCTCATAATAACCAGTGAACATGGAAAAGAGACCATTTACACGTTTTTAGATGAAGCAAGTAGAATACTTAGAGATAGTTACAAAGCAACGGGATTAATAGCTGAGAACATAGTAGACATGGCAGGAACTCTAATAGAGGATCAGATGCGGTCAATGCGATGATACGTCTCATTATCCCAAGTTTTCAGATTTAAAGAGTAGTGATAATTTGGTATCTCCACTTTTATTAAGGCTTTCATCACACCTGATAAAAGGCAATAAATGTGAACGTCGTGTACTTAGCTTATCACATGGTATAACAGTTGCTGCTCGCCCAAGATTGTTTGTATCGCCTATTCTGTTGGCGATAGCTGTGTACATCAACACTAATCTTGGGTCTCATGAGCTTGTCGATATGCTAAGTAACATATCTTTTGCGGATGACTATCGAGAGGTGTTGCGACTTTATGATGCATTACTTCCGACAACAGAGAAGGAGTATGACTGGGAAAAATGTATCTCCGGATATTGTGTTTGAACTTGAAATGTCGGTGGCTTGTAGCCAGCCTTCTTTTCTTGGCAACCACAAGAACAAAGCTAGATTTATCTCTGCTCTGATGGCTTCTTTAACCCGTAATGGTATAACATGCCGACAAAGCCAAGGATATGCAGATTTCCTCATTTGTAACTCAGCTATCGAGCTTGCCGAGGGATGTGATCATCCAGTTATTCTGGTGGGAAAAGATACAGACTTATTGGTTATGCTGATCGACAGATCTTGTCCAAACTTGTACATGCAATATGCAAATAATGCCATTTAGAGCACAGACTGTATCAGAGAGGCTTTGCATATGAGTGTTTGGGACCATCTGCTTGTCTCCCATGGTATCACAGGGTGTGATACTGTTTCTGCAATGTACAAAGTGGGTAAAAAGACAGCCTTAAATGTGTTACAGAATAAGGACTGCAAATTCCTTGATATTTTCAAGGCAAATGACGCTACTCATGAACAAATTGCCAGGGCTGGGGAAATGTTTGTCTTAAAGTTATATAATGCGAACGAGATGTGTGTCCCTTGACAACTGCCGATTTTTATCATACCTGCAAATGATGAAAAAGACTCGAAAGAAGAAATCCTCATCTTCTGCATCATTTCAACTTGAGAGCTTACCTCCCAATTCTGCAGCTATGAGATATCATGCTTATCGGGCCTACTATGCTGTGCAGGAATAGTTGGGCAACTCCTTACAGGCAATTGACTGGGGTTGGGAATGCAATGATGACATGCTCATCCCAATCTACACAGACAGACCACCTGCATCTGATTCTGTATTACGCATGGTGTCATGTGGGTGTAAAACCGGTTGCGGGAAACAGTGTTCATGCCGCAAAGCTGGTCTAGACTGTTCAGCCATGTGCTCGACATGCATTGGGCAGAACTGCACTAATGCATGTCCACTTGATGGTAACAACAGTGACAATGAATAAAGTTAAATGGAATCATTTGATACGATAAGAAAGCACTATCAATTTCATTTTTAACTTTTTCATATTCTCTGGCAAAGTTATCATCAATGTACATATGCTTGTATGTGCATCCTTCCATTTTCCTTTTAAAATAGTATAACTGTGTTTGAATAAAATTATAATGGGAGAAGTCATGATAATTCCAACACTATTTTCATTTCACATGTGACCTCATCAAATTCTCATTTGGAAATGTCATTTCACATAAGATTTTCATGAGTTCTCATGTAATTCTCATGCTTGTGAGTTACCATGAGAACAGTTGGTGTGGGTTATAATGGAAATATAGTATAATGTGTAATTATATAATGCATCAGAAACATTGAAAAGAATATATTACAGTACTATTGGTGTCATGATGGACTAATCTATGTTGAAGATGACTGACGGATCATTGCCGATGCCTTTTTTTGTAATAAATTTACCAAAATTTCGATTTAGAGGGTTATAATGACTTTAGGATTAAAAAAGGGCATCACTAATGAATTCCTCATACGTTAAGACCCCTTAAAATCATGTATTACATGACCATATGTGATATCAGCTGATTTCCAGTTGATGGAATTAGCTAAACGGCGGCCATCTTGGATTTCGCCTTCCCACGCGTTGAGCACAAACGGGATTTTCCAGGATTTTATGCACTTTTACTCAGGAGATGTCAGAGAACCATCCCTGAAAAAAATCAGCTTTCTGCATTTTTTTTCCATGTTTCTAGGTGTTCTTCACTTAATGCTCCTGGGCTATTTTTTTTTTTTTTTCTCTCTCTCTCTCTCTCTGTCTCTCTCTCTCTCTCTCTCTCTCTCTCTCTCTCTCTCTCTCTCTCTCTCTCTCTCTCTCTCTCTCTCTCTCTCTCTCTCTCTCTCTCTCTCTCTCTCTCTCTCTCTCTCTCTCTCTCTCTCTCTCTCTCTCTCTCTCTCTCTCTCTCTCTCTCTCTCTCTCTCTCTCACTCTCTCTCTCTCTCTCTCTCTCTCTCTCTCTCTCTCTCTCTCTCTCTCTCTCTCTCTCTCTCTCATACAGGAGAATGCGGAACAAGACGGATGGGGAAGAAGGGCAGTGGCCGATGTGAAGCAATGGCGGCACGCAGCCGCATCCCTGAGGTTCCCAGATCCAGTTAGCGAGTCCTCTCCGGCATCCCAGATTCTTCCTCCTCAGGCCCCCATTGATGAGGTGCCGCCATTCACCCTCCTCATCCTTCCTGGCTAACAAGATCGAGAGGGCAGGATGACACTTGTGGAAGGAGTGATCCTTTTCCACAGTCGGCTCGTGAAACCTTCCTTCCTTTTCCCTCGCACGCTTTTGTTCCTTCCCTCATGAGCCTTATCAGTCTGTCAGTCTCTGCTCAGGCGAGCTTGTATTGTCCCATTTGTTTCTCCTTTCAGTCTTGTGCTTCTCCCCTCTCTGCTTTCTGAGCCGTTTGCTCAGGGCTCTTGCCTTTCTGCTTCTTCATATCACATTTCTTCCCCTCCTCCCACTGGTCCGCAGCCGATGGGTCGGATACACGACGTCACCTGTGGAAAATACCACACCGTTCTGAGGGAACTTTCAGCGCCACCGCCCCCACCACACTCTTTACACGTCCAAAGCCGCGACGAGAGCCCCCGAATCCCATCCTTCGTGAGCAAAACACCCACTCGCACCATTTTGCACCGTCCGACACCTGCGAGAAGCGCCGCACCTCGCGCCACGAACATGCATGCGAGAGCACCCGATGGGTTACGAAGGCCAAGGTCACATTTGCCACGGCGGCCGTGGGGTCTCCAAAATCTGTGGCCACTAGGAATTATACGGCGGCCGCAGTATTTCCACGGTCACACAATGTAGCAGTCACATATGTTTTTATTTTTCGGGGAGCCGCACGGGGTATTTAGAAATTGTGGAGACCGAAAACGTGGGGGTGCTGTAAGGTCTTTGATTTGATGTCGCACGGTGACCTGAGGGCGTCGCTGCGGCGGCCATAGAATTTTCAAGGCAGACGCAAGGTGCCCGCAAGGCGACCGCAGGGGGACCCTAAGGCGAACGTGTGGCCAGACGGACGGTAACGAGTGGGTATATATACCAGTTCTTTTTTTTACTGAAATAAAAATATACCAGTATATATAACTGAATATACTATAACTATAATATACCGTGGTGCCCCCAGAATCTGAACGCCACATTGTTTGAACAAATTGGAATCCGAACAATTTTTTCGAGAAAATTTTGCCCAAAAAACCCAATACATTTTAAAAAACTGAACACAACGTGGCGTTCCTGTTTGTTCACGTGTCTCCCCCACTTGTTCGAGCCGCATCTTCGCGCTTTGTTCATTCAGTTCGTCGGTGGAAGTCCTCGTGAAAGCATCTCTCGTGTGTCGATCGATACTTTAGGCCTCAGTCACATTTGCTCAACGGCGAGGATACGGTGGCCGTACGCCCTATGAATTGACAGAAACGTGCGGCGGCCGCAGAGAAACTGAGGTGGCCTCAGGGTGGCCCTACGCCGTATGGCTATATTTTACAGGTCGTAAGGTCGCTGTGGAATTATGACGCGGAGTTATAACTTTTTTCATTTCTACATCCGCCGTAGAAATTCGACAAGCCGAAACAAAAGAACTGGTAAAAAAAAAATTTACCCATTTGTTACCATCCGTCTGGCCGCACGTTCGGCTTAGGGTCCCCCTGCGGGCACCTTGCGTCTGCCTTGAAAATTCTATGGCCGCCGCAGGAACGCCCTAAGGTCACCGTGCGACATCAAATCAAAGACCGTACGGCACCCCCACGTTTTCGGTCTCCACAATTTATAAATACCCAGTGTGGCTACCCGAAAAATAAAAACATATGTGACTGCTACATTGTGTGACCGTGGAAATACTGCGGCCGCTTTATAATTGCTCGTGCCCGTACATTTTGTAGACCCTCCGGCCGCCGAGCCAAATGTGACTTTGGCCTTAACACGTGTTTTCACCTTCATTTATGATGTTTGTTTATTTAATCATCTTGTGTTTTAATTAATAACAAGAAAAGCAATCCGATCACGTGGTGTGACGGACTGTCGGGCAAGGATTGAATTTCACAGCAAAACCAGTTGTAATTTGGAATATCCATGATTGTGTCAGCCCGATGCGTTTGATGAAAGTGATTGTGGTTCTGCGGGCATCATGTTTGATGAGCTGCCCTAGGGGCAGCGCTCTCACAGAGTGCGTGAGCGATCGGAACCCAGGACGGAGCTCGAGCATGTGTGGACCTTTGGATTGGTGATTGTACCAGTTTACATACAATACATCGCCACCGAATGTCATTTACTCATCTTATTTTACCTTAAACATGGGGAATTTCAGTTTAAAGTGTCTTGAAAGTGGGTTTTATTTGGGTCCACGAACAGATTAATTCACTCCATTATTTCTTATTGGGAAAATAGTTTGGGAATCGAACTTTTGGCAATCCAAACAGCCTCCTGGAACGAATTAAATTGGGATTCTGGGGGCACCACTGTATAGGCAAACACCTATACTCCAATCTCTAGCCGTAGCACACGGTCGACGCAGACTGCCACAGCAGTCGTAGGGGAACCGTGCGTGGGTGGATTGCCCGCAGGTAGTCACACAGACCGCAAGGCCACCGTGGAAATAGTGCGGCCGCCGTAATTTTTTGGGGGTTGGGAAAATTCATATTTCATTGACAAGAGCTTACGGCAGCCGTAAGGAGGGGAGATCATTGAAAACAGGCTGTGTGGGGGGGGGGGGGGAGACAGAGCACACACACACACAATTCAGAAAAGCAAGACAAAACATCAGTTTGAGATTTTATTTAAAAGATGCTCTCAAAATAAGTGAGCAGAGCAAGGGC
>NC_140966.1:93208684-93263684 GCF_056783735.1 Eptatretus burgeri | reverse complement strand
GCTAATGACATACTGTATACGTCCGAGGCAAATGGCAGGGTGTAACAGCAAAGAGAAAGGGGGGGGGGTGGAGATGCGGAATGTTGAGCAAGTCAGTGTCAGTTAAAACCGCATTCATCATTGTCGTCATCTTGTAGACAATCTGCATTGTAGAAATCAGCACGATAACCATCACTGCGGTAACCATTACTGCCACCGTCCCCTACTGAGGCATCATCGCGTGAGCCCGCGGCCATCTTGCTTGATGTGCAGTACTTTGGGTCGTAGATCTGGCGTCCGAGGCCGTAAACGATTCCCTTGGAAACGTCAGCCTGTGCTGTGGGCCCAGTCTGGAGAGGAATGGTGCTTTCATCACAATGTTCTGTTCCCAGCTTATGATCGTAAATGTGGCGTCGCGTGCCTGGAGCAGTCATCCCTGCCTGAAAAGTGATGAGAAGAAATGGGGAAAAAAATATAAATATGTAAAAACAAAACACCATGTGACAGGTGTGACATTTTGACGACAAGCACTCCAAGAACCTTCTGTTTTCCAATACGGGACTTTCAAAAAGTGGCGCGATACTTTGTGCGCACGCGCAGAAACCCTTAGCGACGGAGGCCATCGGGGCACGTTGACGTATATTGTGCAAGAGATGAGGACTGTGAACAAAAATGGCTCACAAAGCTTCTAAAAGAAGTCGAAAATACTTGGAAAAGTACCTGAGAGAAAGGGGTGTGCCTCTGCAAACGAAAGGGTTGGAGAACTTTCTCAGCTCGTCGACAGAGCTGAGATCTTAGAGCTGCCCATATTGCAGATTCCCGACGACGTGGTGCAAGTTCTACCCAAACCCTCGACCATCGCTGCCAACGATTGGACTTTCAACCTTCCGGGAGTACCTCCTGTGAACATGGCAGGCTTGGCGATTTATTTAAGGGACGTCTGCAATTGGAAAGACGCTGTTGTGCATCATTACTAACAAAAGGACATCGTCACGATTTGAAAACACACAAAGCTTGTGCCAGCTATATGTATGCGAGACCCAGATGTACCAGGTGGATATCCCTGAGGGAGACACTGTATCTGGTTTGGGTGCTTCTTAACAGCGATGGGAAGGATATATCTGGGGCTTGTGAATGCACATGGTAAGTTTAATATGATATTTCCTCTTAATCACCTTTTTGCTGGGGCGGGGGGATCTTATCTCCTTGTGGGGATTTCAAAAGGTGGAACGGAGCCCTCCCAGGTCTCGAAGTATCCACCTCGGTTTCAATAAGTAGGGGTCACAATTGAAGGACCAAGCTGTGAAGTTTTCTTCTCAAAGTTCTGTTCCAAGGGCTCTTTTCAGGAATGCAACCGAGCCCCACACAGCTTTCAACCGTTGTTCGCTTGTGACGTTCCCACGGATGGTTTTTGAGATCTGCACAAGGATCATTCCCATTTGCTCCAACAATCACTGCAACAATTTTAGCACTTTTGAGGTCTTGGTTCTTGGTCATTTTCTTGATATCTGCATTTAGGTGAAAATCTCTTGGGTTTGACACCTCAATCAGCAAAGACATCTTTTCTTTTTTATACCTCAGTACTATATCCGGTCACAATGCTTCGTTTTCTACGTTCACGCTCGAATGTGAGCATTACCTTCCTCGTTTTCAATGAATGCTTCTGGTTCATGTTTCCATGAGTTTTGTGGAACTGGGATATTGAGGCTTTTGCAGATGTGCCTGTGGATTACTCCACATACCTTGTTGTGCCTTTGGGTGAACAGCTGTTCTGACATGAGTTTTTTTTTTTTTTTTACATCCTGATAGGTGACTCGTACTTTCTATTCCTACCTTGCAGAACCTACACTTGTTCGATTGGCTCAGTCCTGCCATTTTATTGAAGCCATTCATGTCCTGTCCTTGGTCTTTGGAATTTCGAATGCTTTGTTCTCCATCCCAGTTGAGCTGACTTCTTAGCCAATCCAATGAGCCTCGTCTGCTCCCAATCTGTCCAACTCTTTGTGCACCGCTCCTTCTCAATTTCATATGAAGGCGGTGCATGATGTCATCGCCAGGCGCTGAAGGAAGGGCGTACTCAGTTTTTACTCCGTTTGTTCGGGTGAGATCTCAGCCATCCTTTGAGTTAGGAAGCTGAAATTTGGGGCAAAAGTGAAGATGTGCTTTGGCAAAAAACGGTGTTTTTATTTTTTGATCAACTACTTAATTCGTATAGATTTATTAATAACTTATTTATCATCTGGGAAACATCTAAGGCACCTTTTGAGCAAGGAAGCTGATATTTGGACATGACAGTGACCAAGTGATTTGGCTTTTAAGAGTATTTTTGACTTATGGGTTAATCGATTAATTAACCCATTGAATTAATACTGGGTGGGGTTGACTCAGCCTGTCATCCTTCTGAGGTTGGCAAAATGATTACCAGCTTGCTGGGATGAATGAGCCATGAGAGTATCCTGCGTCGGAGTGGCGACCCATCCAGGATTCTACCAAATAGCCCAGGAGACTGCTTTGGAAGCACTGACGCTCTGTACAGAGTATGGTCCCAATGGATGGCTGGATGAAACGGTGGTGGTTTAGGTATGCTATTTGGCAATGGATTGAAAAATTCATTATTTTATGATTATTATTTACTTATTTTAATAATTCAAAATCAATCAATCAATTATTGTACACCACTCCCTCCCAATTCTGACTCCATGTGCTGCAAAGCGGCAGCACTTTGAGCCAAAGGCGCCCCGGCGATGTCACGCACTGGAGGATTTGTTATTTTTTTATTATTTGGCGTGGGGACAGTGTACTTTGAATGTACCGCTACTTGTTGATTTATTGATTAATCAATTAATTAGTCACGATTTATAAATTATTTATTTATTTTATTTCTTATCTTGGCAATACGTGAACCTTTTGAGCAAGGAAGCTGATATTTGGATACGACAGTGACCATGTGATTTGGCGATCAAGAGTATTTTTGACTTGATGATTAATCAATTTCTTTCTTGCTCGTCCGAGCACTATCTCAGCCTTCCTTGAGCTAGGAAACTGAAATTTGGGAAGAAAAGTGAAGATGTGCTTTTGTAAAAACGTGATTTTTTTTTTTATTGATTAAGCAATTAATTGATTATTTAATTATCGATTATTTTATGAACTGTTCATTTTATTTCTCATCCGAGCAATATCTCAGGCCTATTTTGAGCTCGGAAACCGATATTTGGACATAAAAGTGACCAAGTGATTTGGCTATGAAAGGTTTTTTGATTCATTGATGAATCCATTAATCACTTAATTTTCAAAAAGTTAGATTTGGATGAAACAGTCGTGGTTTTGGAATGCTCTTTGGCAATTGATTGAGAAATTTATTATTTTACTAGTACGTGCCCATAAAAAAATAAGATAATAATAATAAAATAAAATAAAATAAATATTCAAACCGCGAGCAACAAACAACCACACAGGCCGTTTCTTCGCTCTCGAGTGCCCGTACGTGCGTGGCCCGGAAGTTTGAATATGATTCGCAGTTACGATTATTCGCAATTTATTTTTAATACCCAATTATTCAATTAGCGCCAACGTATTTTACCTTTTCGCAATGTCCTGGCAAGTAAAAACAAAAAGAGAAGAGAAGAGAGAAAAAAAATTACTTCCTGGATCGGAACATACCAGCACTCTGATGTTACCGAAATGTATGCACCGTCTAATATGAAAACGATCACAACTCGGGGCATTGTGTTTATCTATAAATGCGCATAAGAAATCGAGAAATTATTAGAATACACGAAGTCATCACTATCCGGAAGTCTGTAGGAAGTCTGTACGTTGTAACCCGTAATGGCGAACGCGGCTGAGCTTCCCTTCCCCATCGGCCACGCCCACGCAACGTGTCTTGTCATTGGTTGGTAAATAAATGGCCATAACTTGGGAAGCACTTGTCCGATTAATATCAAACCTTGAAAAGGCACATCCTCAGTTCCCCAGCAATATACCTGGCAAGTTTCAATTAGATCGGACCAGCGGTTGTCGAGAAACAGCGGTCACAGACACACACACACACACACACACACACAATTATAGATAGATGATTACTATTTCCAACGCAGTTGTGAGGACCTACTCGTTTTTTTTTTTTCTTCCTGTGGTCAGTGTATATCTGTTGATTTTTTTTTTAAATAATGCAATGAATTCGTTTTATATTTTGAATTTTTTTACCTCCACCACCAAAGGTGAAGGAGGTTATGTTTTCACCCTTTTCTGTCTGTTTGTGAACAGGATCTCAAAAAGTTGTGGATGGATCCGGATGAAAATTTGTGGTGAGGTTCGGTTTGTGACACGGACGAACTGATTAAAAATCCTAGTATCCGGATCCGGATCTTCACCAAAATCGAAAGTGATTCTTCACCATTGAGAGACAGGGCTAAAAATGATATATGGCATGATATCTCAAAGTTGTGGACGGATTCGGACGAAACTTTGGGGACAGGTTTGGTGTGTCGCATGGACGAATCGATTCGATTTTGGTGAAGATCAGAATCCGGATCTGGATGCGATAATTATTTAATTTTCAAAGTGATTCTTCACCATTGAGAGATGGGGCCAAAAACGATACGGTACTGTGTTGCATGATATTTCAAAAATGTATTGGGCCCGATATGTTCTCGTGGATCAGGTATTACGTGGCGGAGCTATGCACTCTACCGAGTACCCTTCTCGTTCGTTTTTTTTTGCAATCATTGGGGCTGTAATTTTTGTAGTTTCAGTTTTATGTGACATCTTGTATTCACACCTGTCTTTGGGAATTTTTTGCACGGTAAGTTTGTGATACCTTCTCTGGTTTGCAGACAAACTGAATTCGGTAGTCTGAGACCTTTTGACATCCTCAGCCAATCCTGCACTTGTCATTCTGCGCACACGTTTAAGCTCCATCAGGTCGCTACCTCCTCGTCTCGGCAGGTACTTTTGTCGATGGTGAGGAGTTTCCTCGTTTTTGAGATCTGGTTTGTTGATTTCCACTTGGGGCCAGCTTATTATTCCGCAACTGGATTGGAACACCAGTACCGAGTTGGTTTACGGATTTCATGATCAGCCTCATTTCATGCAGGTGCTCTTTTGGAATAATTTTTCACACATTTGGCAGCACTCTTCGATTCCGAGGTATTTGTTTGACATTTCGTTGTACCAAGGTCGATTTTTCTTGTTTTCCATGTTTTTTTTGGGTTTATCTTGTACAAATGTGCACACTCATCACGGCCAAATTCCGTGTGTGTGTGTGTGTGTGTGTGTGTGTGTGTGTGTGTGTGTGTGTGTGTGTGTGTGTGTGTGTGTGTGTGTGTGTGTGTGTGTGTGTGTGTTTTAACAGAAAGTGGTGGGACCTCGACAATGCGCATCCACCGATATTAGTCACATTTCCTATACTAGAAACACCTACTCTATCCATGAGCATTGCCAAGTAGTCTTTCCCCATTCCTCGCAAGGGGGTAGGGGAGGGGGTCACCTTGGGTACGACCAACAAATGCAAAATTTGATGGAAATCGGGCGAAAATAATCATCCAACCACTTCGAAATTCCCGCTCTTTTGTTTATATGCTGAAAATTACGTTTAAAAGGACTATTAGAGACAGATATTAACTTCGCAACGGCAGGTTACAAACTTCCTAATCTAGCGGAAGTGAGTTGCTCAAAATGCAACGCACAAACAGTGCATGCACAAAAGGCCTCGTTTGCATTAATACGTCATTTCAAAAGTCCCGTATTGCCAACCGAACCATCAATAACATGCAACTTTCGGCTGAAAGAATTGAAGGTCACAGGGAAGGAACATTGTGCAGCATGAGGAGCAACATACCTGACTGGCCAGTTTATTGGTGCCCATCTGCAGACTGATTGATGCATGGTCCATCGGTGAATCGGTCTTGGTTTTAGGATCGTAAAGATGTCGGCGTGTGCCATACGCAGTCATACCTGCCTGGCTGGCGCATTTGTTGGTGCCCATCTGCCAATCGAAAAAAAATTAAAAATAATAATCATGGTCCTGTGGAAATGATAGACATTGCTGGACACAGTGGGGTAAGCAGTCTCAATTGTTCAATAATAATCTATGTAATCATGTTGGGAGGCAACAAATGCAGTGATTGGGGGGGGGGGGCAAGGGTGGGGTATTGGTACCTGAAGGCCGATAACACACTGGCCAGCCTTCATCTTCTCCTCACTGAAGGAACGCTGTTGCTTGTGTGCATACTTCACCCCAACATCCACGCTCGTATGAATACCTTTCGTTTTGGCCTGAAGGCAAAGGATAGAAAAAAAACCAGACAGGTGGAAAGGTTCAAATGCTATGTTATACAAAACAAAGTGATATCTTGCAAGCAATACCACAAACCGGTGTGTCAACAAAAATAAAATTACAAGATGAAAAGGACAACTTTGGTGGTCCAAGCAGAATGGTCTTCAGCTTTGATTACCCCATCGCTCAAGTAAAGGCTGAGCTTTCAAGCATGGTCGCGCAATTTCGTACAAATCTGTTGATGACCTCACCTCACACAATGTGTGCGTGTGTGTGTGCGTGTAAACATTATTTAATTATTTACCCAGCATGATGATAAATACAAGTAATGAAAGGTACAATTGCTGGCACTACCAATGCCAGTACCATTCTCCCACCATCACTACCGCCTTCTTGCTGGGTCGAGATATTGGTGGGTGAGTGGGGTTGGGGGGGAAATCAGGGTGGAAGCTTATATTGTCCATGGGTGAAGAGGTAGGGGGAAGGCAGGTAGAGCAAACAGCTATCGGTATATGCATGAAATGGTCTCGCTGGAAAAGTGGTGGCAGCAGAAACAGAAGCTAGGTTTAAATTTGAGGTGAACAAGTACCTAGAGTCACTGGGGAGAGAAGGGTACATGGATATTGGCAGAAAAGGATACCTGTGACAGAATTGTATTGTCTGTGCGAGGGTATCAAAAGGTGAATGTGATTTCAGTGTTTGTTCATTACTCACTCGACTACCGGGTTCAACCCAACCACCCCTCCCTCCCCCCACATTTCCTTTTTGCAATATACATGTTGGTTCACCCGATCAAGATCGGGGTATTTAACCTTTAATAAAAAACATCCCGACTATAATTCACGGACCGGTGTTTGTTTGTCGTGCGACTCCTCCTACAGTTCTGGGCCAATTACATCCAGACTTGCTACATATGATCAGCATGACCTCAATTAATGTATAGATGTGTTTCTATCTTTGCCAGTGGTCTTGTAGGCAAGGGGGGGGGAGGGGAGGGGGAGGGGGATGCAAATTCTCCATGTAAATTTGTTGGTGGTGGCAGAGGGTATGACAATTTCCAAATTTCCGTTGGCAATAAAGTTACTTATTCGTGCTCTTATTCCCACACACCAGGTAAATCTGCTAGTGTGTGTGTGTGTGTGTGTGTGTGTGTGTGTGTGTGTGTGTGTGTGTGTGTGTGTGTGTGTGTGTGTGTGTGTGTGTGTGTGTGTGTGTGTGTGTGTGTGTGTGTGTGTGTGTGTGTGTATATATATATATATATATATATGACACCACTATTCGCAAGTGATATGTTCCTGGAAAATGCCACAAGTAGTGAATCTGCGAATAGTGGGGCATTGTTTGAATGGAAAAAAGGGGAGATAGGTTCTGGCGGTTCACGATTCATTTGGGAAAAATCAAAAATCCCACGAATAAGCACACAATAAATAAATAAATAAATTTAAAAAGCAAAAATGCGAAGCACAGGGCTCTAAATGTTGAAGCAGTTCGCATTTTATAAACTGCGAATACAAGGGGGCCGACAGTGTGTATATATATATATATATATATATATATATATATATATATATATATATATATATATATATATATATATATATATATATATATATATATATATATATATATATATATATATATATATATATATATATATATATATATATATATATATATATATATATATATATATATATATATATTACACACACAATAACCAATTACCACGGGTGGCTTGGATTTATACTAACCCTAAACACCTGGGGTAATTGATTAGGAAAAACAACTAGCACACACACCCACTCACCCCCACACATACGATATCAGATCAGAACAGGAGTAAATAATAAAAAGAGCAGAGCAGACCATCGATGAAGTGAATGGCGTTTGTTGCTTAAGGTTCGACAAAAAAAAAAGAAAAACGCTCCCCAATTGACGTCTCGCATTGGCACGTGACCGGAAACGAATGGTCACCTCGGGAATAAAATCGAACACGTGCCGAGACTCACGGTCAAATGGCCTGAGGAAGCTCGTTGAAAAGTGACGAAACGTTGCCTGAAACCGGGTCTGCTCATGCTCATTACCTATGCCGTCGAAGATGGATGGAGGTTATGTTTTCACCTGTCTGTCTGCTTGTTTGTGACCAGGATATCTCAAAAGGTTGTGGACGGACTCGGACGAAATTTGGTGGAGAGCTTGGGTATGTTACACGGACAAAATAGTAAGATTTTGTTGAAGATCCAGGAAATTTTTATGGGGGCAAAAACAATACATAGCATGATATTTCAAAAAGTTGTGAACAAGTTATGACAAAACTAGATGGATCAGTTGGGTAGGTGACGGACAACAGATTCGATTTTGGTTAAGGTTTGAATCCAGATCCAACCCATCAGTGGGATACAAAACGTAAACTGCTCAGCCTGGCTGAGGTATGCATGCACTTCAGTGTGCCCTTCTAGTTTCCTTCCTGAAATGGCTGTGTAACCTCAATTAACAGCCTTCTGAAGTAAAAAAGTGCTGCGTATAATCAGATAAAGGCCACGTTTAATACCTTACAGTTGCTTCACAGTAATGTACGACGTGCGTCATCAGTTTGATAAATCCAGGATCGCACCAAAATTCACCAGGAACCAATTTTTTTTTTTTAATATCTGTTCACTGATGATACCCTGCAGCATTTGCCCGATGTTTGTCGTTTTCATAATCAGGTAAAACTACTCTATCATCTTCCCCGATTCGTACATGAACTTTCAGGAGAAAACTGGCATCGCTTCAAATGCGGAAATCGGTCACGTGGCTACTGCCTTAGTCAAAAACACTTATACTGCGTTGCATTGTGCCTCCTCCTTTAAATGGACTTTATTTCACGAGACTCCGAATTGTAAAAAAATAAAATAAAAAAAAATTAATGATGCCAATTCAACAAATACTGCAAAGGAACTATAGTTTGACTCTAAATTTGTATTTTTCAGTTCCTTGACGCACCTATGCAAAAGGTGGAAGTGAGAAGTTAAACAAAAAATAATAATAATAAAATAAGAATAAAAGACGAGGGGAGTAATTTTCCACTCTAATTTTAAACCGTTTTTACAGCCATTTTTCCCTGCTGTGCAGGGGTTTGGCTTTTTCTTGAGGCAATGTTTTATGGCCGGATGCCCTTCCTGACGCCAACCCTGGTCGCCTCTTACGACACACAGGGATATGGTACACCTATTCTAACCGGGGCATACACCGGGACCAGTACACTGGCACTCATTTCGCCGACCTCAGATGGATGACAGGCTGAGTCAACCCCCTGGTGTTAATTCAGCAGCCAACGGGACTTGAACTCAGGACACTGGGATCCCAAGCCGCCACCCTAACCACTAAGCCAACACCAGGCTTCCACTCTAATTTTAAACAATATGATTAAAAGATTGAGAGATGATTTTTTTTTTCGGAATGACAACCAACATGGAATTTCCCCACGAACAGCCGCAGTCGTTATGCTCGACAAGTGACTTAAAGTTATTGAACGGTCGGAGAAGCAGATTTTAAAAAAGGTGCTCACAAAATAGCGGAGGATCTTGGGGTCGGCTAAATTCAAATTCAGAACATTTTGAAGTCAAAAGCAGAACGTTTGTGGGACGTCTCAAAGAGTGTGTCCGGGGATCGGAAAAGATAGATGGGGAAAAAACGGGAAATGAAGTCGTCAATCACCAATGCTATTAGTGGTTTCAAGACAACGGCCAGGCAGACAAATGATACTGGACCAACGTTGAAGGATACGAGGCCTTACAGTTTGCTGCTGAATTACAGGTCACAACATTTAAGGCTTCAAACAGAAGGCTGGAAGTTTTTTGAGAAGGTACAACATTGTTCAAGAGGAGGGATTGGGATGAAAGTGGTGAGAGTGGGAAATGTCAACGACTCTGTGGTCGACCGGAAATCAAAGTTGCCAGAACTCTGCAAAGATTATGCCCCACAAGACATTTTTTTTTAAATGGATGAGACACAGGGCTGTTCTTTCGTGACCCTACCAGGCGCACGCGTCATCGACGGAGAGGACTGCGCTGGTGGTGAGCACTCCAAACGGAGAAGGACAATCCCCCTGTGTGACAGTTTAAAAGGCGAGAAGTTACAACCGCTCCCGACAGGGAAACCAAAGAAGCCATGCTGTTTTTGAAAGGTCGACCATTGTTGTTTGAAGAGCAGCCGAGAGCCAGATTTAACAATAGATCATCAAAACCGGCACGTTTCGCTATTTGTTGAGAAATGCTTGACGCCGGACAAAGTTAATGCTGAAGGAGGACACTTCAGTTCTTCCTGATGAATAAAACATCAAAATCCCAGCCCATGGATTAGGATATTATTTAAGAAGAAAATTAAAGTTTTGGAAGCAGCAATTACAACATGTACTAGTCTGGGGACCTGACGCTGCATGAAAATAAAAACAAAAACAAACAAACAAAAATATTTAGCGGTTCTGGCACATGTCGTACATTGAAAGGTTAAAACCTTTCCCAGATTCTCAACTACCGACACACAAAATTTAGGGCCTCTCGGTAGTACGGTTCAGCCAGGACAGAGTAACAAAAACACGCAAGTCATTTACAAGATGAGAGACGAAGTCGGACTAAACAACCTGCCAGCAAACATAAATCGATCCTTGGTGTCATTTACTGAATTTCAAATTCATGGGAAGAAGTAGCAGCTTCTACCATCGAGAAGCGTTTCACCAAGTGGTGACAGCTACAAACTACTGTGAGGAAGCTTCAGCAAAGTCAATGGAGAAATAGCTTCCAGGACTTGGCCGAGCTCGATTGACATTTGCAGTTCTGTGACAATCAAATGGAAGACTGGTCACAGCCAACATCGGGCATTTTGAAAAGACCTACGAGAAAACACAGCCGATGACGGTGACCCGGAAACACGACCCCAAATCCGTGCCCACATTCGAAGCACGGCTGCACGTCTCAATGTTGAAGGGTTTCGTCCTGAACCAGGGACACAAACAATGCTAAACTCTGTCATGAGCACAACAGCTTGTTGCAAACAAACAAACAAAAAAAAAAACATCCCACGGTGTTTTTCTCGAATAGTAGTAGGCAAGCAATTGCTGGAATCATGGACAAAGTACAAATTCCCGTCCTAACCAGCAGAGGGCAATGCATCAGTGGCACAGCTGCGCCCTCAGCCAATGATGCAACCCCATAGCCTTATGCCGAATACGAACGAGGATTGCCAACCTATGGTTGTTTCGCCGTACTCTATCCTTTTTGAATGCTGAACGTCGAGGAAGGAAGCAGCTCGTACCATTTTTAAAGTCTTTGGTACGACACGGCCGGGGTTCGAACCACCAACCTCCCAATCGATAAAAGCAGACGCGTATCATGACACCACTGAGGCTGGTTAAATCAACTCGGCTCATGTTAAACATTCATATGATACTTCCTCATGTGCTGATCTTTACGGTACCTTCATATGTTATACTCTTTATGAAACATTTGTTGAACTATCGTAAAGGTGAAACCACCAATAGCATCAGTGATTGACCTCCATATCCCCAAGTGGCCAGATCTTTTGCTAGGGGAACCCAGGGTGGGGAAGCCAAAAGTACAGGGAGTTAAAACCCAAGTCCACGTACAAACGTACACACACACACACACACACAATTAATGTGGTATTGATGGGAAAAAAATATCAGACAGAATAGTGCCGATGCTTCTTCTTCGATGTCTTTTGTATGCATCATGTGACTGCGGTTTGGGATAATTTGCTGAGCGCACGGCTGTTCCCCTTGCAGGAATTTGGACTTGGTCCAGGGTATCAGCGAGAGCTCATCTACTCTTTGCAAAGGATACCATGGAATCTTTAACTTGCACCAACGAGGTATGGCACACATTGTGATACAACACACTGCTCATAAAAAAACAATCCGACAGTTCATAGTCGTGTAGCGAACCCACACTAGGCAGACTCGAGGCACGATCACGACCTCTGCACTATGCTGTCAGAGCAGTGAAATTAAAATGAAAGCTCTAATGCAAGAAAAAAACAAAACAAAAAAAACCTTGGGGAGAAATATGTGAAAAAGGAAAGTGTTTTTACAGCCACAACACCTGGCATCAGGTATTGTCAGGTAAATGGAGCCCACCAAGCAGCCTTTCCTAGAAGCAGTTCATTACAGGGTGATGGAGAGGTTGATGACAACTCACCATGCTGGCAAGGGCAAGGAGCGTTGTCTGGACCTGTGTCATGTTCGTGTTGTCATAGAGATCATTGGCCTCAAATATGTCATGTGGCTTCAAACCATACTGCTGGATCGCTTTGATGAAGTTGGTGATATTTTCAAGCTGGGGAGAGGAAACAGAAGAACCAAAGCCAATTTGTCCTCGATACAACACGCGTCTCAAACTCTCTCAACGGACCAAAGGTTGGGGAGAAGCTTACGCACTTAATATGCGAGAAAATAATAATTCAACCATAACCTCATATTATACGTCTGTGATGAAAAAGAAAAAAAAGAAGAAGAGAAATGATTGCAGTGCACGTCTGTGCGCGTCTGTGCGCGTCGGAGTGGGAAGGGGTTGGTAAACAGTTTTGTCACTAAAATAACAAATAAAATCCTTCAGTCAAATTGAAAATTTAATCAATTGTCAAACCCTTTATTTACTTTTTAGTAATGAGGCTCATGGAAGAACAAGACGTCACGGGGTAAACGGAGCTTCAACAATGGTGCAGTCGGGATACCCAGAAGGCATCATAATTAGCTGTAGACTCAGGCATGGTGTACAATGAGGTCGTGGAGAACTGGAGTAGCTTTATTTTATATACAGTGCTGTGGATCATGGAGGAATTGGTACACACAATTGATCAGGAAGCAATAGAGCAAAAATATGCTGGAAGGATGTGGGTCAGGTAGGGAAAGTTGTTGGGGGGGGGGCAAAGCTAGCAATGGGGGTGGACGGGGTGGGGCAAGATGAGCCGGCAGGGATTGGGGCGCCAAAGGAATTCTAGGCCTTCATGGCCAAACGCTGATGGATGTTGTCCAAAGGTATGCTCCTCTTTCACAAGTTGATCGAGATTATAAACCATTGTTCATGACTAGCTTCAAACAGCTGGATCACCCTCCTGTACAGCCCATACCTGGCCCAAAGTAGCATCCTTTGCCATTTGAATTCTCAACTGCATGGCCACCCATTGACCAATCCTGAAAGACTGACTGAAGCAACCAAGGCATGGCTGAAGGAGCAATCTGTAAACTTCTACTAATTACTAGCAAATATGGTGTGAAGGAAAAAATGGAAGAAGTGCTTTAACGACACCAAATGCAAGCGAAAACTCGACATCTTCCATTATCGTTTCTCATTCCACCGAATTTCGAACCCCCATTGAACATAAAAACAGCTCGCGTGAAATTAGGATTGCCTGATTGTCTGTATCACCTGTTTGTTGTTGTTTAAAGTAAATATCCAAGAACTTGAACAACAAGCATGAACTCGATTCAAACAAACTTTGATTTCATTCAAAAATTGCCATCAAAGAATGTGAATGTTTGAAAAAAAAAAAAAAACCCAAAAAAAAAAAAGAAACCTAGCTCTCGATGCAAGATGGCACACTGCAATCGGAAAAGAGATTCCAAAGTGCATAAGTCTCTAATCAAGTTTGACATTGTGCAAAACAGTGAGCCCAACAACAGAGCAGTATTTGTGGATGCAGCTGGCTCAACGGATCACTGGATTACGTTTTGAAACCATTTGCATTGCAAGCTGCTTGTGCAACGTCAGTCCAAGTTAAACAACCAGTTCGATCTATATCCAGTGGCTCAAAATTTGAATTCCTTGGTAGGAGGAGGGGTCGTCAAGTTTTCATTACATCAAAACTTCTGGGCTGTCTCGCACACAGACACAATGATGCCCACCAATACACCAAAAACAAACAAATAAATAAATAAATAAATAAAACACTTGCAAAGAAGAGCAACATTTCCCTAATCATAGAACCACACAAATATATCAGTCGATGTTCTGAGTATTAGCAAAAACAGCTGAACCAATTCTGTTGCTTGCAACAGTAAAATCGGAGGTTAAAAATCTTTAAAAAAAAATAAAAAAAATAGACTTGACTCTAGCTTTTTGTGGTTACCTTTGATCGCTTTTACAGGGTGGTCAAATTACCCCACGTTAGGGGAACCACCAATAAGATTAAATAAAAGGGGAACAGAACTTCCAACAAAACTGCAGATGGTGAATCATGTAGACCAGGTGGTCGAGACGTCCTGGCATTTGCCTCATATCACGATGCCACACCCTCAGGTATCAATTCCTTTATACATTTACCTACTGTCAATGGCTGCAAAAAGTGCTGCTTCGGCTACCTGCATGAGCAAATTATTCAAACCTAAAATAAAAAAAGGTAATGTGAACCGGAATATATTAAATAAATAAATAAAAATTGAACTGCAAGCAGTGCTGTCAGCTACCAAAGTCACCTTGTGTTGGATTAACGGTTATTAAGGTGGTTGGTTTAAGATCTTAAGGTCTCGAGTTCAAGCCCCTGTCATAATGTTGAATCAAACACCGGGTGGGCTGACTCGGCCCGTCATCCCTCTGAGGTCGGCAAAATGAGCACCAGCTTGCCGGTAACAGGGGCCATTGCATCAGCAGCACAGTTACGCTTTTAGAAAACGATACAGCCAGCAGACACAGGTTGCATACCAATAAATAAAGCTATCAAAGGCATTCCTAATCTGCCAATCGCATGGGGCCCCGTTCATACATTTCCTGGGGAAAAAAAAAAAATAAATAAAAAAAATCGAGCCCAAATCCAGTAGTCAGGAGGAAAGAGCATGTGATGTATGATAATGTTTTTTTGGCCCATTCGGCATCAGCAGGCCAAACTACACGTAGAAGCGACTTCTTTTTGTGATTGCGCAACATTACATATTCGACCGATCCAAAGTTTTTAGAGCAGAAGCTTCAAGCTCGCACTTCAAGACTGCAGAGGGATGCTTTTATGCTCGGGACAAAATGCAAGACAAAATAAATAAATAATAATAAAAAACATCCATTACAATTAAGTTCCAAGGGTGTTTTTGGGTTGTACAATGAAAGCAAACAGCCATATGATGGATGATGATCAATAAACATGTGCAGCTTGGGATAACCATGTTTTTCCAAGTTATTTCACCAAAAAAAAAAAAAAAAAAATGGTGAAACTAGAATACTGTAATCTATCTATAATTCTGGCAATCTCTGTGTGTGCATCTGTCTGTCTGTATGTTTGTCTGTCTGCGGCCGCCGTTTCTCGATAACCCCTGGTCCGATGTAATTGAAACTTGCCAGGTATATTGCTGGGGCCCTGTGCATGTGCCTTTTCAAGGTTTGATATTAAATCAGACAAGTGATTCCCAAGTTATGGCCATTTATTTACCAAACCAATGACAGGACACGTTGCTATGACATCACGATTAACGTCACAATCCTTTCTTTTGCACGAATGACGTCACAATTCTTCTTCTTTGTTTGATATGACGTCACAATTGACGCTGGGGACCTGAGTATAACCTCTGGGGACCTTTTCAAGGTTTGATATCGTTGTTCATCCGTTTCAGCTGTTTCCCAAGTGTTTCCCAAGGTTTGAAAGGTGTTTTTTTTACCCAAGATTTGAATTAATTGTTCAAATTATTAATTAATCTGAATGTTTGAATTTTCCCAAGGGAAACAGCTGTTTCCCAAGGTTTGAAAGGTTTTTTTTTTTTTTTTGCACATACTGCCACACACCTACAGGCATGCACGTACGGGCACGCAAGAGCGAAATAACGGCCTGTGTGTTGTTTCTGGCATGCGGTTTGAAAGTTTTTATTTTTATTTTTTGCCCGTACGGCCTACGGGGATGTACATACGGGCATGCACCTACTGGCACGCGAGAGCGAAGGAATGGCCTGTGTGTTGTTTCTGGCACGCGGTTTGAAAGTTTTTTTTACTTACGAAATCTAAAGATTTCCTAAGTATATTGATGACTTCCGTCATTTGTTTGTGTGTGTGTTTGAAGGCACGATAACTCGAGAACGGAAGAAGCTACCAATGTCAAATTACACCACGTGATTCAGGAGGGTGATGGCGAGTGCTGATTAGATTTTGGTCAAAATCGGGCAAAGGTCAAGGTCACAGTGAGGTCAAACATTCGATTTTTGATGGTTTGGTACAGAATCATCGTAGAAACTTCTGGTTTGCGTCGCTACCTTTTCCAGAGACAGCTTTTATTAGACAAGGTCAGAGGTCAAGTTGACGATTTCGTAAGTACCAGCCTATGACTGCTTGTTTTATTTTATTTTTTTTTTGCACGTACGGCCACGCACGTACGGATGGGCATGCACCTACACGCTTGCACTAGTAATAATAATCCTTACAAGAACAATAGGTTTACCACCTCTCAGCATGGAAGTCAAATAAAGGGACACAACGTACCTGGTGCCAGTTGAGATTTGACTCGTTAGCCTTCTTTATCGATCCTGGCTGGAGCTTGTTGATGAGCCTTGTTGAGACAGGCAAGAAAAATTGAGAGAACATCATAAAAAGCAAATTGAACCACATAACACAAGGCCCCTTTATAATGGGATTTCAAAAACAAACTAAATAAATAAATAAATAAAAGATGCAGGACAAAAGTAAAATAAAATAAAATAAAAACCACCGATGTCGTTTGCATCTGACCAGATGCCTCGTGCACATCCTCACCTCTGCTCTGAACGTGACAAAACCTTAAATTCCCATTACGTCTTGATTTTCATTCGAGACAAAAGCCTCCAACATTCTAAGCATCTCCACTTGTCTGGCAATCATCTTTTCCCGACGATGATTCGCATGATTGTGTCCGTTTAATATCTACCTGTACTGCTTCTTTAAGCCAGTCGAAACCCCTCATCCTCCAATTGTTTTTTCCTTCTCCGTGAGACTACATCTATCGCATGTTAAAACAAACACACAAACATTACCTGCTCGGTGCATATTCTAACTCGGCTATGGCTCTGCGCACTTTGTTAAAACAAGTTCATGGTAACCATCCCAACATTTTAAAACGCCAATGCACACCCCGAGTACACCGGCAGTTTTAACTCATTCAGTACGTGTGCACGCACGCACGCACGCACCCTTTCTGAACAATCCTCTTGAGGAAGTTCAGTCATTCAAACTCCTGGGTCTCATTATCAGTCATGATCATTCTTTGGCAAACTACATTTCAAAGTTTGCTTCCAAAGCCAGTCACCGACTGGGCACCATTCTGTCATGGAAAGTCCTTCCTTGGCACACCTGAACTCCAATCCACCGACAAGGCTTTCATCCACACCTAGGAGTACGACTCTCTCCTGCCTCACATCTTGCTCAGCTTGATACCATGGAAATCAAGGCCTTCAAGACTACTGGAACCACCAATGATGAAGCTGAGTCTCTGGGCTTATCACTTTGACAGGGAAGGCAGGTCGGTGGTCTCTGACTTCTACCGCCTCCGTTCTGGTCTTGCACCCTCTACTCTTTCCATGCTTTGTCTCCACCAACCCTCCAGGTTTCTGCAAGACACGCACAGTCTACTATCAACCCCCTTCTGGTGAAACTACCTAAATCCAGGACCTCCACTCATTTGTTCCACCCTCCCCCCCCCCTTCCAACTGTGGAACCAACTTCCACATTCTCATTCTTCCCTCCAGGTCTTCGAGACGGCTCTTCACCATCACCTCAGATCACCACCAATCCAAAAGCAATGACCTTTTCTACACTCGTTGACATACAAGTTCAACCCCCAAATAACCAAACTGACTGAGAAAGTGAACACTGGAATACCACATTGATATTACAGCACTCAGAAGGAAAGATGAAGACACGTCACCTAATGTTAAATTGACAGCCTTCCCCCACTCCATTTTGCCTGGCCATGGACCCACTGAGCAACCTCATTAATGAGCTAGGACATGGATACACTCGAACATCCAATAAAATAATGTCCAAGGAAACAGGAAAGGTGACATCCACTGCACACGGATGATTCAAAGTTCTTTGCACCAAACGACGAAATTTTTTGGCTGATTTAGTACCTTCGACTCACCCTGGGGAGAATAACAATTCAATAAAACCATGTATTTAATTGGTCTCACTTCTCGCTCTCCCCTCACTTCCCAGACACCGATCCTACACTCCCTTACCTCCTCTCGCACTGCCGCCATTTCTCTGCCCATCACGCCCATTTTTCTGATGTTTTCTTCACTCGTCCTGTCCAGTCTCCTGTTGTTGTTTTGGTCCATCATAGTTATTTGTGCCTAGTTTTCTTGGCTCATCATAGTTATTTGTGCTATTATTTGCCTCATGAACAACATCGTGTCATTCTCGGGCCGCACTGGCTGCGATAACCCGCCGTTCTGCACTATCAGCGCCGCATTTTCCTGAGGCCGAGGGTCGGAATCATTTTCCACCTCTCCCATTGCAACTTCACGTGGGTCTTGGATCAAATCCTCATCCATATTCACATAGTCTACATGGCCCACCGGGACCGGCCCATGTTGGTCCGCCATTGTCTGCACCAATAAATTTAACTAAAATTTTGTCTAACAGCTCTGAATTTTGAGGTGTGTGAAGCACATCACAGGTCGACTACCTGACACCAATTTATTGATCAAGGGGTTCAAAAAAAATCCCACTTCTGGACACCAGTTTATTACCAGCGCTCCCAAAAAAGTAATATTTTTCTCTGAAACAAGTAAATAAATAAATAAATAAATAATCCATTTTGTCTGTAAAGGCACATTGGTCTGCCGAGGCAGTTTCATAAGCAAAGAGTACACTCCTGGACGGGTCACCACTCTGATGCAGGTTACCTCAAATGGTTATTACCCCAGTACACTGGGACTCGTTTCGCTGACCTCGGAAGGATGACAGGCTGAGTCAACCCCACCTGGTGTTAATTCAACGGCTGACAGGAGTTCGAACTCAGGACCCTCAGGTCCCAAGCCAGCCACCCTAACTCCTAAGCCAACACCAAGCTTTCTGGGGAGAACAAGTTGCTATAATTAACATTCTGATGGGGGGGGGGGTGATTAAGGTTTCCCCCGAAGGACAGGACGAATCTTATTTCGGGATGAATATTCTGCATTACGCAAATTAAACACACAAGCGGGCACACACCTTCTCGGCGCACCTTCCATGGGCAATGTGCTGTGGCATAGTCTTGGAAATGCACTTTAGAATGTCTGTCATTTTTAAAGGAAATTTTATTGATCACAACATACAAGATAAAGGAAGACGATTTGTAATACCGGCTACCACCGAAGGTGGCGCCATTTCTACCTCATGTCAATCTTGGAGTTCGGTGACATCCACGTTTGCTCCATTATAGCAAATATAAGATTGACTATTTACAGTACTTTTAGGCCTCAGCATTTTGGCCTCGCCGCTATATATATATATATATATATATATATATATATATATATATATATATATATATATATATATATATATATATACATTTTTTTATTTTTAATGCTCTTTGGGGCCAGAAATGTGACAATTTAAACATGCACGTTTTAAGAGGAATGCTTTTTATTGATACAAATTAAAATAAAGCTCACTGCGGTGCTGCACGCTACTATCGCTACGGTAACTCAAGCTGCAGGTTTCTGCTGTTACGGGGTTGAAAACACAACCGATACATGCCCCAAGGCCAGTACCTACGCAGAAGGAGCACCCCCTAGTTTCTTGGTGAAAAAGTACACCTTGTACAAGGGGATTTACTCCAGTCTCTCTCAATCTCAAGAAAGATCCTCATATGAACCACATTTACCCATTTCCACAATCAACTACTGCAATTAACCTCAAATTACTGGACCTCACCATCCATGACCAACTCTCCTGGGCAGACCATATATCAAAGATAATCTCCAAAGCAAGATGCAGACTTGACTTTGTCCATTGTACAAAGTCCTGTTTGGGAGATATGGACCCACAACCTTACCTTTGTCCACAACTCAAATGGGTATTACTCTCTCATTTGGACTTGCACTTCACACCTGTCAGTTCTAGACATGGTCAAATGAAAAGGCTCTCACCAGCATTTGATTTGTCTCACAAATTTTTAAGTAGTAGATTGTAGACACCAACCGCCCAGGGTGATACTACCGTTCTGACTTAGGAGCGTTAAAGTGGTGGCCGGGAACCAAGTTACACTCTCCGTGTCAGGATTGCTGGTCTTACTTTCTGTCTCACTCAAACTGTAGCTACCGGGCTCGCTTTAATCTCTCTTTCTTGCAAACAATCACACACTTTTCTTACTCACTCATTTTGACTCCTCACTTTACATTCTCCCTTTTATTTGTATTTATTTAAGGCCTTGCCTCGATGAGGAATACTTAGTCCGTGACTGGAGCCTTCAACATACAAAAATAAATAAATAAATCAGAAGCATAGGCCTGCTGCTTTCTCATTTCCAACAGGTTTGTGGCCTCGGTTTTCTACGACCTCTCCTTCGGACTCGTTTCCTGACCTTTAATTCCTGTGTTGCTTCGGTCATTCCAGGTCACATGAGTTTGATTATTCCAGTATCTTCCTCATTGTAAAATGTCCAAAATACAGACTCAATACTCTGCTCCTCTGCTTTGTTTCTCCTTTTTATCTGCTTGTGGAACCTCACCGAGTCTGTGCAATCCCACTCTTCCCTCCATGGTTTCAAGCTGCCAATACATCACCATCTCAGGTCATCCTCGATCTATAACAATATCTTTTCTGTCTTTAAACCAGGATCATCCTCCTCCTCCTCCTCCTCCTGATCCTGATCCTCCTCCTCATCATCCTCCTCCTCCACTGACAATGTCTAACTTGAGCAACGAAGCAATTCAAGTCGATCACTTCAACAATCAAGTTGGGGCATTACAAGACCAGACGGCAAGACTTACTTGCACAAGATAACCCCATTGCGAAGACCGTTCTGGAAATTCGGTGCAATGGTGCACCCTGTCATCTCTTCAATCCAAGCTTGCAACTCTTGCTCCTTTACCGGATCATATTTCTGCAATATCTGTGGGGAGGGTGGGTGGGCAAAGAAGATAACTACATTTCATTATTTTGCAATCAGGTCAAGGGTCATGCAGAGAGTTGGATCACATATTGTCGACAAGGTGAAGGAAAACAGGTTGACAAGAGACCAGACAGCACATAAGTACAAGTTGCCATCTTTAAACAACAGTTGATCCACGAATAGATCAACAATTATTTGCTGTGCAGGTTGGGTATGTGACAAGGACGAACAGATTCGATTTTGGTGAAGATCCAAATCCAGAATAGTTAAAAGGATTATTTAATTTTAAAAGCAATTCTTCACCATTAAGAGATGGCGCCAAAACACGATATATGGCATGACATTTCAAAAATGTATTGGGCCAGATACGTTCTTGTGGATCAGACATTACATGGCGGAGGTATGCGCTCTACCAAAAGCCCTTCTTGTTTTAAGAGAGATGAGCTGATGAGATTCTGATCTTCCTCCTAAACCAATCACAGACCTAAGTTTGTCACCCATTTATTCAGCTCTCCAGAAAGGCCAGCAATAAGCATACAACTGTTGTGAAAAGCAGTACTGTGGGCTATTTTTGTTTTACAACAATAACAACAACTTCCTATTTTATTGTTTAGTAACAGTAATTTCATGAACTACTACAAAGTAGCATGTTGTACCACTTCTCCAGATTATTGTAATATCAGGTTGCATATCAATGTATATTTCTCACAATATATCGATCGTTATCGAAATTTGGGGCATGTCCCAGAAAGCAAGCAGCTCGATTGATTCAAAGCACTCAAGCTAGCACCCCAATGGAACAGAGTGCTTGGCACTGCTTATCAATGCCATTGTGGAACTTAAATGCCGTCTGGGCCAAAGTTTTCAGTTTTACTCGACCCTTTTGTGACAACATCCTCAAACGAATTGATTGTATGAGCAACAACTACAGGGTACTAGGAAGAGGAAAAGAATAAGTAAATAAATGGTGAGTCAGAAGGAAGAGGGCCACCTACAAAGCTTCTTTATGGACCTGCCAATGTGCATTTTGGGAAGGTGGTGGAGGGGTTTTGCATGTTTGTAGATCTTGAAGAATTAGAATGAAAAGTAGAAGTATATATTTATACGATTCTGAACATTTCATTGGTTGGGGTATTGGTTTGTTCAGACTCTGACAGCACCTCTCGATTGCTTGGTCCGCTTTCCTAGTGGCGAGACGAACAGCTTGCAAAGCAGTTGGTACAAAATGGTCGACTCAAAGCATTAGCAATGGAACATGCTCCAGGACAACCGAGTTGTTGTTTGCTCGACTTCCTCTGAAAGGAGGTCACTCGTACTGAGCCGAGTGCCGACCTTGTAATGGCGAACAAAATGAAACACGCTCAGCAAATTAGATTTGCGGAAGCTTTTTTCCCCCTAAATAAAAAGCCCACAACCATGACCACTATTGAAAACTCGAGTTCATAGAACACCTTACCCCACACAGTGTTGAGAAAAATAAATATACATTTTTAGCCGCGTCTCACATAGCGAATACTGGCTCTAAGAGAGCTCCGCGTTGTTCTTCTTCTGGTGAAGACAAAACATTTAGGACACAGATCTCCTTAAATACTAAACACCTGTACACATCCTCACACTGACGGTGCCTTTTGAGAGTGTCTATCATGAACTTTTTAATATATTCGGACATTTGCTTTAAAGTTTTGAAAAGTTCACGTTACTATTTAAAGATTATTCCATTTAATGTGTTGTAATTTCATAAATACACTATTTTTCTCGTCATGAACAGGAGCCTCCATGATGGGTCTCGCTATTGGCTCCATCAAGGCACGTGACGAAATATCGGAAGTTGCTGTTATTGCCTTTAGGACGCGGCTCTTGGACACATTTGTCCTTGTTTTTTTTTTTTAAGGACATGGGTGGGGTCTGCAAATAGCAAATTTGATTCACCGGAATGATGCTATAATATTTTGTTCAAGTACTGCGAAACAAAAGGGGGTTTTGAACGTACAAAAGGTCAATGTGTTCTACAATGTTCAAGTGTATAATTCAATTGAAATAAAATAAATAAAAAGCTTTTTAAAGGTTGTAAAGAAAACAAACAAAAAATTATTCAGAAGTTTACCACCAGTGATGTAGCATCTTACACCCCACCTTATTTAACACATTCCATCGATTCATGCATGCGTGTTTGTATCCTTCATGCCGTTAAATAGGGTAAGTTTCCTGTGTGGAATGATTTTCAAATTTGACGGCCATACAGACCAATTATTATTTAAAAACAAAACAAAATAAATCTCACTCCTCCATGCACATGTTTGATCGGAATGAACTCAGAGCCACAGTACCGCTAAACTACAGGTTTGTTTTCCGATTCATGTTCAAAATGCAACATTAAATTGAAATAAAGTTGTTCCTCCATCATAAACTGACGTTTGCATACAAAGTGAACCAATTGCTTACCTCGGTTTTCACTTTGCATGCTTGGTAACTAGAAAGCATTTCACAATGTAAAAGGAGTGTTGGGTGGGGGGGGGGGAGGGATGAACACTTGGCTGCAACAACATCTACTGCAGGTCGTGACATGGAGCTTCAGCTAGAACTAGTAAGACAAGCTGGCTACAGTACAGGCCTTCCATAATCACTCCCATTGGAAGCAAGTGTTATCAGTACTGTTTGAAAATGTATAAAAAAATAAATAAATAAATTTCGAAAAAACAAACAATCATTCATTTGTGATCCCTTTTCTTAGAAATGGATAGTGATACATATAACATTTGGTGGGTGTGTGGGTTTGACTTGTATGCAGTCTTAAACTGCTGGACAGAATTAGTTGAAATTTTGTGGTTGTACTTGGGGTGTGCCCAGGAGGGTTTTAAATGTCAATAATTAATCGTCACGGGAGTGTAGGAGGATCCATCCATTGGGATCATACTTTGTAGAGCGTCAGTGCTTCCGAAGCAGTCTCCTGGGCTATTGGGCACAATTCTGGATGGGTCGCCACCCTGACACAGGATCCTCCAAATGGCTCAATCATCCCAGCAAGCTGGTACTCACTTTGCCGACCGCGGAAGGAGGACAGGCTGAGTCAACCCCACCTGGTATTAATTCATTGGGCTTAAGATATGAACTCAGGACCTGAGGATCCCAAGCCCACCACCCTAACCATTAAGCCAACACCAGGCATGCAGGAGGAGGGTAGGGGGGAGGAGGGGTGGGATGCAAATTCTCCATGTACGTCATGTTGTACTGTTACAAATCTGGCAGCCATTTGCACAGAAACAGTCAGCAGTCCCTAAGCTTAGTTATTTCGATAAGTATGTGCATAGTTAGAATCCATCCCCGATGTCTAATGGGAATTTCGTGTGTGCACTGCGAGTTATTTTATAGTCAGGATTTATACAACAACAACAACGGCACCGTCCCTCACTCAACCCGGTCGCCATTGCCCACGTGTTTTTGGCTGAAGGCGTGGGCGGAGCCTCCATCGCCTCAGATCGAGGTTCCGCCCCGAGGAAGGGCATGGAACGTTTCCTCCAGCCAATGAGCGAAGGGCGAGCATCGCACGCGTGCCACAGCCAATGGGAGACCAGCGTGCCGAAAGCCACTCAGGAGCCTCTTTGGGGGGCGGGCCTCCGAGACGCCTCATCCAATCAGGAGGCTGACAACCTCAGGGACGGCCTTCCCAGCCAGATGGGATGTTCGCCCCTCGTCTAATCCGGAGGCGAGTACCTCAGAGCGTTTCCTTCGACCCGCGGGGGAGAAGGATAAGACGAGGTGGCGAGCCGTCGTCGAAAAAAAAGGTACGCCCCATCATCGAAAAAGAGGAGAAATAGAGGAAGCCTCGTCTTGCCTGCTGGTGTCTCGTCTGGTCCGTTCCCGTGCTGGCTGGCATCCGTGGCGTCGTTCCTGGTCCCTGGTGCTTAGTGCTGCATTGTTGGCGGCGGGTTCGAGTCCCACCACCGGCCAAGCTCAACCAGACCGCACGAGGCGGACAGGTACAAATAAAGGCCGCGCCATTGAGGTCCGTGTGTGTGTGTGTGTGTGTGTGTGTGTGTGTGTGTGTGTGTGTGTGTGTGTGTGTGTGTGTGTGTGTGTGTGTGTGTGTGTGTGTGTGTGTGTGTGTGTGTGTGTGCCCGTGGGCCCATCTTTAAGAAGGATTGATTAAGTGTTTTTCATTGTACATTGTTTGCACTGCTTTAGTCGGATAACTCTGCTCTGTGTGCTCCCCTCCCCGATTATTGTTTATAAACAAACCCCTGTGTTAAATGTTCCAGTTCGTTTTTCTGTGCTTTCTCCCATTGACCCAGCACGGTGCGTATTGAGAACTAGTGAGGCCGTTTGGGCTGGTAAGTTGTCATTGGGTCCGACGGACTCTGGTAATTCCGCTCGGTTACACTGGACCGAGAGCGACCCGGTTTGACAGAGCCCGTCGAGGGTGTGGTTTCCCCGGTAGCTAGACTGCGTGGTTGTTTAGGTATATTGGAGATCGAGACAACCCTACGCCACGCGGTGAAAATATTGGCGTCCACAGTCCGCAAAGGGACCCGTGACTTTGAGTTGTCCGAGAGTCACGACCTAAATTCCGGGTGTTCGGTGGGAGACAACTCTACTGCTCCACCTCATGGTCGTTTATCGCCACCGAACCCTGGCCCACAACAGTACTGCTCTTGGTCAGAGAGTGTATTTCCAGTTCCAGTGGTTTACAGTAAATCATTATTTGATATCTGCATATGTCTGGTGTTGGCTTAATGGTTAGGGTAGTGAGCTTGGGATCCTAGGATGCCGAGTTCAAATCCTGCTTAGCTGTTGAACCAATAGCAGGTGGGGTTGACTGCCTGTCATCCTTCTGAGGTCAGCAAAACAAGTGCCAGCTTGCTGGTATCCTGTGTCGGAGTGGCGACACGTCCAGGATTGTGCCCAATAGCCAAGGACACTGCTTAGGCAGCACCAATGCTCTGCACAAATGAATATCTGCATTGAAACCTTGTAGAATTGGAGACTACTTGGCAAATTTACATACATGCTCTGTATTTTATGCAATCAACACTGGACAAAATAAGTTGAAAAGTGCTCGTTGTACTGTGGGTGTGCTTGAAAACATTCCACCAAGTTGGGATGGCCATCTTAAATTTAGATTTTTACTTTTATATTAAAGTGGTGAATCGTCACAAGTGTGTAAATTATCACACGTGCTAATGCACTCAGAAACTGCATGACAGTTCAACTTGAAAACTGGATGTTATCACTGTCAACAACAACAATCCCAGAAGTTGTAAAAGTCATTCAAAAAATAAGCCAATTCTCTGTTTTATTACATAATAATGAAAACTATCATCGTCGCACACGTTGGGGAGAAATGCGTTGAAACATGTCTGCTTGTTTGTGGGAATAAAATTAGTTGAAAAACTTGGTGGTTGTACTCTGTGTTCCAGGTTGAGATTGCTACCTCCAACTTAAAAATAACCACACCCTCACCCTCCCCTCGCTGGACTTTGCAGGTGTTTCGAGCCACTATCAATCTTGATTGAATAAACATCTCAACCAACAAGACGATACTTGTTCAATAATCACCTGCAGTTGTACTCGTACAACAGAAGTCGCTTCGATTAAGAATAAAAATTAAAAACAATTTTTTTTTTTAATACAGCAACATCAACACGTCTTTTCTGTCTTACTATCAGTGTCAAGGTGGTCATGATGTAACATCTTTTTCTTCAAATATATCAGTCATCACACAAAATATGAAGCTTTCAACGAATCTATTTAAAGCAATTTTCCAGCTTTTCTTCAAGAACAAAAATACCTAAATTGCAGAATTTGGATGTCAAGTTCTAAATAAATAATTTTTAAAAAACAATAGGAAGAGCAATTTTGCCAAATACAATGGTAGTGCTTTGTTGTTTAATACAAATAATAATAAAAAATCTGACATTGAGAAAAATAATTTCTTCCATAAATCAAGTGGCCGATGACCTCACCAACGTTCTAGCTCGTGGAAAGGTACCCAGGGTGTTTTGTGACTGCATTGGAATGTGGTGAACGCGTAGAATAAATAAATACCTTAACCAATTTGCTTTATAAAGTAATTTATAACAAAAACTGAGATTTCTGAAATGACACGCAGAAATACTCAAAGGTTTGAGACGTGCATTTCGTTGTCTAAAATGGCTGAGAATGGCAGATACCTCCAGCGGATGAAGGTTTTCATACACCTGCCTTTTATTCATCAGACAGGTATTTGAGAAAGTGTGGAGAGCCCTCTATTTGAGGAGATTGGGGGTAATCGTTTTTGTCCTTTGCAGGTATTCCCCAAATCGCCATTCCCGACGATGATCACAAAGTTCCGTAGTTGTACCAGGTAATCCATGAGACCGGCAGACGTCACCGCGCCACCAGTCATTCGCAGGAATGTTCATGTCCCCTGCAATTCTTGTGTTGTTCTTGCCAACTAAATCCAGGATCACTGTTCACCTCCAACTCAATCGTTCCTCCTCCCCACCACAATCACGGAACAAACTTCCACATTCTTTTCAATCTCATTCTTCCCTCGAGTTTAAGACAGTTGGTCACCACCATCTCAGATGATCCCCACCCCAAAACAGATATTTTTTTAACCCTCTTGCACCCCCCCCCCTTTCCTCAACTGTTCATTTTGTCCTGTTGCGGCCTGATCCGTTCAGTGTACCAGTAGTAGCTTTTCCCCGAGCCTAGACATCTACACAGTAGCTGTGTGTTGGAATAGCAAAAGTAACACCGACACTTATTTTTAACTGCTCCGTTTAGAATCCATTGCCAAAGCCAGGTGAAACGTACTCCATTCCTTTTGTCAGACAAATTTTCAAGTTGGACATTCCATGTACATGATGCTGAAGATTCATAAACACATTTTACCAACTCTCGTCCCACAACGCAGCAAAGTGAAGCAATTATATGGGACTCATGTTAAAAGCTCTCGGCTGAGTCAAGGATGGGCAGGGGAAGAGAATTATTTATTTACCAGCTTTAATTGCCATAATAAAGTTCTTCAATTTAAATGTGGAAATGGAACGATCACCATTTTGTTCGTCTCCGTCAGGCCAGGAACTGAGCAGCTCTCGTCGAGTGGAATTAGTTTGTAAAACAAGATGATGGCTGGTCCATTGAAACGCGAACCCGTAGGCATTTGAAAATGTCCGAGACTTCCTCAAGCAAAGACATTTTCGACGAGAAAGACCAAAGTTAGAAGCACTCGTAATCACGCACGGACGGGCTTGCACAAGAAGCACCCTTTGGCAACCAGACGGAGAGCTTAAACGAGTCCGTCATCTGTGGAAAAAATAAAAAAACAAAACACTGAGCCTTTCCTGGAACCATCTACCGGATCAACAAAAAGAATAAGAGTCTCAAACGAGAGATTAGAAAAAAAAACCTTCCATTTCAACATCGCTGCTCTTAGCCTTTACATTCCACAAATCCCTATTCCCAGATCTACTGCCAAAAGGTCTACAGTTCACCAAATAACTTGTCAGCACTACAGGCCATAAAATAGCACGATTTACTCGTGAATACGGATTGCCTAGATAGTTTAGCCAACCACTTGGCCATCTGAGACCCTCAAAACCCACCTCTCTGTACAATCTACGCCCCATCAACCGCCACTCCTACTCCCTCAAAACATACAATTCCAAGCTCTTCCTTCAAATCCCAGTCAAGCTTTAAAAAAACCCAAAAAAACCCCCAAATCCACTCCAACTGGCAGTTCATATTTCCACTCGTTACCCACCGCCAGCACCCCGATCGTTTGAAAACCAGAGGAAAGCGACACGACTCCAACGCTCGAACGAATGGTTATCTTGCCAAAACATGTGCAGATAATCTCACGAAGCAATTTATTTCAACGCGACCAAAATCGACGGTAAACGAGAAGAAAGCACGTGGCAGATGGTGGCCCGACGCCACACAAATCGATCAGTCGGTGAAAGCTTTTGGGGCATCAGAAATACAATTATATGCACACATATGGTCACTCGCAAGGGCTGCATCCCTTACTTAATGGCCTTATGGTTCGCCATATGGCCAAAGCTGATGATGACGCATCAGTCGGTCCACACGATGCACATGCATCACCCTGCAGATTCGAGCGATAATCTTTTCTACCGACGGCCAACGAGCTTCCTTCTGGACGACGAGGAAACAGTGCAGTACCAGGAGCCATCCGAGAGCGCCGGCATTGAGTTTAGGCCATTAGCGAGCTAAGCTACGACGACAGCAGAGTCAAGAGAAAGAAATGGATAAATCAGACTAATCACACTACGAATCCCCCAGAGTGACAGCTTGCGATGCACGAGTGCTCTTAGCCGCAATTAAACTTTAATAGCGACAAGACACCTAAAACATGCAAAATGGCAGCTGACAGTGCAGAAAGGAAGCTCTTGTGAATCACATTTTCCAAAAAAAATTTAAATTTCTACTCGTACTCAAACAATATGGATACCCATCACCTAAACCTTGCCTCGTTATTTTTTTTTTTTTAAAGGAGTCAGACAATTATTATCTCCACTTTTTAGTGTGACTGCTTGGTACGTCGAAAATATGGGAACTCGTGTTGCTAAACAAGGAGAAACTAGAGGGGGAACACTCGGTAGAGTGCAAAACCTCCGCCGCCAATACTGCTGGGTCACTTAAGTAAACCTTGATATCTTATTCATTGCAGGTCAAAATCGATCAGACTCTACTGAACCACGATTGAATAAACTAAACTAGATTGACGCGCACGTAGAAATGCCAAAAAAAAAAAAAAAAAAATGGAAATTTTTTTCAAAAAAAAGTTGCAAAATGTTTTTTTTTTTCTCTAAATTTTTTTTATGGGGGGGGGGGTTGGAAATCACTTAAAACATGAAAAAATGCAAAAAAAATTCAAATATTTTTCAAATAAAATCGAAATTTTTTTGAAAAAAAAGTTGCAAAATTGTCAAAGTTTTTTTTTTGGACCAAGTCCAAAATCTAATGGCATGATCCTTGGACCATACCTAATCCCCCACCAAGTTTCGTCAAAATCCGTCCAGGAGTTTTTCTGTAATACTGTTCACAAACAAACAAACAAACAGACAGACAGGGGTGAAAACAGTAACCTCCGTCCATCTTCGATGGCGGAGGTTAACAATATGGGAACTAGTACTACCAAGTGAGTATGAGGAAGCAACGGCACAACCGCAAAACTTCATGATGTGGAAGCTGGGCAGAAGAGCATGACAGACTGAAATGGGAAGGGAAAAGCGTGTGTATTTATTTAGTTATTTGTCCGTTCGGTGGGAGGGCACAGGTAGTCAGACGTTACGAGTTAATCGGTGCCAATATCACCATAATTACATACGTAACTGGAACGGTCCTCTGCAGAGCACATACCTCCGCCAGGCTGATTAGTTTGCGCTTCGTTTCCACCGATAGGCCGGATCTGGATAAAAATTGAATTGGCTTGTTCTTGTCACCGACCTAACTCATCCAGATCTAGTTTTGCCCAAAACTGTCCACAAATTTTTGATACATCATGCTCACAAAAGACAGACAGACAGCCAGACAGACACCAAGCAGGGATGAAAATGCAACTTCCGCCCACCTTGGGTGTCGGAGGTAATAAATATGTGTTCCTTCATAATTGAAGAACAGAAAAAGAAAAAAAAACCTGGTGCAACTGAAAGAGCCCCATTGGAGCCTCAGCAGCCAATGCATCTCACATGAGCTGCAATTCTCAACCAAATGGGACAAATTACTTTAAAATATGTTCAGATACAGGATTCTGACGTACCATACTGTTACTGAGCGCCGGTTCTGCCAAAGCAGCGTCTTGGCAAAGGTTATTCTGGGTGGTTTGCCATTGTTTGCCCAGCAGTAGTTACAGCAGGAATTTGCAGTTTGTTCATGGTGACGGTGATGGCTTGTCTACTCTACGCCAAGGACACCGTGGGAACTTCAACTTCCACAAGTGAATGCAGGCAGATGGAATGACTCGATCAACGTCCATCCGAGGGATGGCACACTGGGATGACAGTTTATAGCTGCGTCGGGATTCAAACCAGGCAAGACAGCTGAGAGGCAAGTCTGCGCACCTCTACATCGAGGCCATCCTGCCAGCCCTCAGACCTCAGTATGATGAAGCCATAATGCGTCGACAATAGCAAGACAGAAAAAAAGTGAGCAATCACAAAATTTCCCCACTTGGACCAAACAGTCAACAGGAACCATTTTAGGCATGATGGATTATGATGTGAACCTGCCCCTCCCCCCACCCCACCTCAGGGGGGAGTGGGGGGGTAAAACTGATAATGAACTTTTGGCAAATGTCAAACTTTTTTTTGGCCCAATACCCTCTCAATTATTTAATCAACACCATGTAGTTTCATCACCCCTTTTCACAGTTATCAATTCGCCTCACCTGTTCATGAAAGGAGACGAAGAGATCGTTGTAATCGGCCTGTGTCGGTTTACGAGTCCGCATGCACATCTACTTTTAGATAATTCATTATCAGATCTACTGTAATCTGTATAACCTGGTGAGGCTCAACCAATGGAATTTATTCGGGGTAAACAGAATACACAGAATCAGGGGGTACTTTTCCTGGAAGGAATGAACACAAAAGTTGAGGAAGAGAGTTATACAAAGAGTTTAGATTTCCAGCATTTAAATGTTAAATAAACAAATATATAAATAAATGTGCAAGCATGCAATGTTAATTCACCATTAAAGGCAAAAAAGAACAAAAACAGGAAAATCTTGCAGCTCAAGTGAGACATACTGCAGCAATCTGCTCAAAGCACCAACAGGCAACGCAAGTCTGCAGGTTCATCCCTTCAGCTCCAGCCGAGAAGCCCCTTACGTCATCTACCACTACCAACTACCACCGCCACCTTATCGGTTCATCCAGGGAACGTTTACGGCCAAAATCTTTTACGAACCAGGTCTGATGTCTGGCAGAAGGTGACATCAGTTGGCAATTTGTCCAGGATGCCGGCGATAGCTCGCCTACTCTGCCCAAAATACACCGTGGGAGCTTTCACGTCCACCAACAACCAGTGCTGGCAGACTGGACCTCCCGTTTGACGGCATACACCAATGTATGGCTCTGCATGCAAAACACCAGGATGAGAGCTCACTGTTGGGACGAGATTCAAAAACACACCGTGCCACCAAGCCACCCCCGACAAGGGGGTCATCTTCATTAAAATAAATAAATAAATAAATTGTTTATCAAAATCAAATGAATGTCCCATGAGCTGGAGATTTATTTATTTTTTAAAGCAAAATGCTGCAATTAAAAGGAATAATCATCATGACTGCGGTGGCCTAGTTCCAAAGCTGTGGGTCAGGAAAAAAACAAAAACCATATAGGAGTGACGTCATGAATGATGGTTCAAGATATATGGCGATGAGCAACGGGAGGGGAAGACTAAATAAATAAATAAATAAATAATAAAATGCGGTACAGGCACGACTGCTTAACCCACAGGCCACAGGTAGTAGGCAAGGTTCCAAGGGCATCGGCGGTGCGTGCGCTGACTGTACTGGACGATTAGATTCCATGTTGGTCACAGTGTTGCGATTACGTCATAAACACACAGTGGGGATAAGAACCTCCAAACTGAGGGATTTAGAGCGTGGGACGGTGGTTTCGTGGGAAAGTTTACGTTCATGAAGATAGTTTACGTGGACGTGGCGTAAATGGACGTTGAACCAAAGGATAGGAGAGTTACATTTCCCGGACAATGCGCCGAAACAAAAAAATTCCGAGTTCGAAACAAGCAGATCCTGACTTTTGGAGTTTTGAGAAAGGGCGGGGCCTCGTACGGTGGGCGGGGCCTCGTACGGTGGGCGGGGCCTCGTACGGTGGGCGGGGCCTCGTACGGTGGGCGGGGCCTCGTACGGTGGGCGGGTTCTGCCTTTTGAAGTTTTTAAAAAGGGCGGGGCCTCGTGCGGTGGGCGGGGCTACGTACGGTGGGCGGGGCCACGTACGGTGGGCGGGGCCACGTACGGTGGGCGGGGTAATCTCCGAACTCCATCTTGTCCCACAGGTCACTCCAGCGATTTATACGGGATAATCAAGTCGGCAGGACGGAACCCGGTGTTTACAATGAGCACGTCCATCTGTACAAACCTCGAGCAGAGAAACGACGCGCGGACAAAGTCCGACGATGGGACAACGGACGAGACGTTGAACACCAAACCCTGCCCCCCCCCGTTGGACACGCCCAATGCGGAGATGGGACGAGTTAAGGAAGAAATTAGTTTACAGACAGATCTGATCCTTTTAAAGTATCCAAAATGGAGGACCATCGTCACTCTCCTCTTGTTGCGATCTTGCGCACGATCGCACTCCCGACCTGATGATCGTGAGCTCACGTCGCACCCAACACTCACCTTGTTCCGAACCTCCGCGGATAAACCGTACGAGGGACCCTTGTTGAAGTATGACGTCATGACGGTCTGATGGTCGTGAGGACACGAGGAAAATCCGAAGAGTTGTCCGGCGGTCCGAGGGCAAGGGACGCTCGAGACACAAGTACGCGGCTCGTCCGAGATTCGAGCGCGATCCACTCCAGGACACGCCTCCACCGGGATCGCGATCCACTCCAGGCCACGCCTCCACCGGGATCGGGATCGCGATCCACTCCAGGCCACGCCTCCACCGGGATCGGGATCGCGATCCACTCCAGGCCACGCCTCCACCGGGATCGGGATCGCGATCCACTCCAGGCCACGCCTCCACCGGGATCGGGATCGCGATCCACTCCAGGCCACGCCTCCACCGGAATCTCGAGCTCTTGTGTGATTGGTCTGCTCCTATTTATATATGCAAGCCCCGCCTTGTCTATTTCCAAGGGACTTTTATGCCCTTTGTCTCTCTGTGTGTCCATGCGTCTGTCTGTCTGTCTGTCTGTCTCTGCACTTCGTCGCAGTTTGTTGTTTGGTGGTGAGCTCAGTGGTGACTGCAATGACTATTGGTCGAATTTAAAAGCCGGACGACGTGGTGGAGTTTTAAATCTCCAACAATATTAAAGGAGTTCACGCGACGTATGACGTCATGACGTCGTCACGTTTTATCGAAGTTGTCCCCGAGACCCCGACGCGTGAACGACGCCGTGAGGCGGCAACGAACAACAAACACCCTGGATTTTTGGTGCGAACCGTGGAGACGTATAAAAAAGGGGATCCGGGTGGTGTGATCACGTGACCCTGCGGTTGTGGTGAACGCAGCTGTTGTCTCTGTGATCACTCAAAACCACACAAACTGCAAACACTTCCCTCGTACCACAAGGTCCGATAGCAATGGGACAGCAAAGTCTTATGAATCGCCATCCCGGTGTTTCACACGCAGGGTGGTTCGGCAATGGGTGTGGCGACCTTCGTATGGGCCTTAAGCTGGCTGTCCCGTCTGCCGGAATTTGTTTGTGGACGTTAAAGATCCCACAATGCCCTTTGTGAAGTCGGTAAGCTATCTCCGGCACGCTCAAGAAATTATTCAAATTCCTGCCTTAACTCCACTTGCGGGAGAGGGATGGCAAATCGCCCGGAATGACTGGGGTTAAGAAGCTGCTTCAGCAGCTTCGGGAACACGGCACAAGTATGGCAAATAGGAATCTCAAGGACTCAAAAAAGATGTCCTATAGTTTTCAATGTGTTGTAGGATGTCCAGTAGTTGTCAATGTGTTGTAGGATGTCCAGTAGTTTTCAATGTCTTGTAAGATGTCCCATAGTTTCCAATGTCTTGTAGGATGTCCCATATTTTCAATGTCTTGTAAGATGTCCCATAGTTTTCAATGTCTTATAGGATGTCCCATATTTTCAATGTCTTGAAAGATGTCTCATAGTTTTCAATGTCTTGTCGGATGTCCCACAGTTTTTATTGTCTTGTGGGATGTGCCATTGTTTTCAATGTCTTATAGGATGTCCATATTTTCAATGTCTTGCAAGATGTCCCATAGTTAACAATGTCTTGTCGGATGTCCCATAGTTTTTATTGTCTTGTGGGATGTGCCATGGTTTTCAATGTTTTGCAGGATGTCTCATCGTTTCCAAGGTCTTGTAGGACGTCCCATAGTTTTCAATATCTTCCAGGATCTTCCATAGTTTCCAATGTCTTGAAGGACATCACACAGTTTTCAATGTTTTGTCGGATATCCCATAATTTCCAATGTCTTGTAAGATGTCCCATAGTTTTGAATGTCTTGTAGGATGTCCCATCGTTTTCAATGTCTTGTGGGATGTCCCATACTTTTAAATGTGTTGTCGGATGTCCCATAGTTTTCAATGTCTTGTAGGATGTCCCATACTTTTAAATGTGTTGTCGGATGTCCCATAGTTTTCAATGTCTTGAAGGATGTCCCATTATTTTCAGTCTTGCAGGATGTCCCATAGTTTTCAATGTCTTGTGGGATGTGCCATCGTTTTCAATGTTTTGCAGGATGTCTCATCATTTTCAAGGTCTTGTAGGACGTCCTATAGTTTTCAATATGTTGCAGGATCTTCCATAGTTTCCAATGTCTTGAAGGACATCACACAGTTTTCAATGTCTTGTAGGATGTCCCCTGATTTTCAATGTCTTGTCGGATGTCCCATCGTTTTCAATGTTTTGCAGGATGTCTCATCGTTTTCAATATCTTGTAGGACATTCCATAGTTTTCAATGTCTTGTCGGATCTCCCATAGTTTTCAATGTCTTGTGGAATGTCACATAGTTTTCTATGTCTTGTGGTACGTTCCATAGTTTTCAATGTGTTGTAGGATGTCCCATAGTTTTCAATGAGTTGTAGGATGTCCCATAGTTTTATGTGTTGTAGGATGTCCCATAGTTTTTATTGTCTTGTGGGATGTGCCATGGTTTTCAATGTTTTGCAGGATGTTTCATCGTTTCCAAGGTCTTGTAGGACGTCCCATAGTTTTCAATATCTTCCAGGATCTTCCATAGTTTCCAATGTCTTGAAGGACATCACACAGTTTTCAATGTTTTGTCGGATATCCCATAGTTTCCAATGTCTTGTAGGATGTCCCATAGTTTCCAATGTCTTGTAAGGTGTCCCATAGTTTTGAATGTCTTGTAGGATGTCCCATCGTTTTCAATGTCTTGTGGGATGTCCCATACTTTTAAATGTGTTGTCAGATGTCCCATAGTTTTCAATGTCTTGTAGGATGTCCCATACTTTTAAATGTGTTGTCGAATGTCCCATAGTTTTCAATGTCTTATAGGATGTCCCATTATTTTCAGTCTTGCAGGATGTCCCATAGTTTTCAATGTCTTGTGGGATGTGCCATCGTTTTCAATGTTTTGCAGGATGTCTCATCATTTTCAAGGTCTTGTAGGACGTCCTATAGTTTTCAATATCTTGCAGGATCTTCCATAGTTTCCAATGTCTTGAAGGACATCACACAGTTTTCAATGTCTTGTAGGATGTCCCCTGATTTTCAATGTCTTGTCGGATGTCCCATCGTTTTCAATGTTTTGCAGGATGTCTCATCGTTTTCAATATCTTGTAGGACATTCCATAGTTTTCAATGTCTTGTCGGATCTCCCATAGTTTTCAATGTCTTGTGGAATGTCACATAGTTTTCTATGTCTTGTGGTACGTTCCATAGTTTTCAATGTGTTGTAGGATGTCCCATAGTTTTCAATGAGTTGTAGGATGTCCCATAGTTTTATGTGTTGTAGGATGTCCCATAGTTTTTATTGTCTTGTGGGATGTGCCATGGTTTTCAATGTTTTGCAGGATGTTTCATCGTTTCCAAGGTCTTGTAGGACGTCCCATAGTTTTCAATATCTTCCAGGATCTTCCATAGTTTCCAATGTCTTGAAGGACATCACACAGTTTTCAATGTTTTGTCGGATATCCCATAGTTTCCAATGTCTTGTAGGATGTCCCATAGTTTCCAATGTCTTGTAAGGTTTCCCATAGTTTTGAATGTCTTGTAGGATGTCCCATCGTTTTCAATGTCTTGTGGGATGTCCCATACTTTTAAATGTGTTGTCAGATGTCCCATAGTTTTCAATGTCTTGTAGGATGTCCCATACTTTTAAATGTGTTGTCGAATGTCCCATAGTTTTCAATGTCTTATAGGATGTCCCATTATTTTCAGTCTTGCAGGATGTCCCATAGTTTTCAATGTCTTGTGGGATGTGCCATCGTTTTCAATGTTTTGCAGGATGTCTCATCATTTTCAAGGTCTTGTAGGACGTCCTATAGTTTTCAATATCTTGCAGGATCTTCCATAGTTTCCAATGTCTTGAAGGACATCACACAGTTTTCAATGTCTTGTAGGATGTCCCCTGATTTTCAATGTCTTGTCGGATGTCCCATCGTTTTCAATGTTTTGCAGGATGTCTCATCGTTTTCAATATCTTGTAGGACATTCCATAGTTTTCAATGTCTTGTCGGATCTCCCATAGTTTTCAATGTCTTGTGGAATGTCACATAGTTTTCTATGTCTTGTGGTACGTTCCATAGTTTTCAATGTGTTGTAGGATGTCCCATAGTTTTCAATGAGTTGTAGGATGTCCCATAGTTTTATGTGTTGTAGGATGTCCCATAGTTTTTATTGTCTTGTGGGATGTGCCATGGTTTTCAATGTTTTGCAGGATGTTTCATCGTTTCCAAGGTCTTGTAGGACGTCCCATAGTTTTCAATATCTTCCAGGATCTTCCATAGTTTCCAATGTCTTGAAGGACATCACACAGTTTTCAATGTTTTGTCGGATATCCCATAGTTTCCAATGTCTTGTAGGATGTCCCATAGTTTCCAATGTCTTGTAAGGTGTCCCATAGTTTTGAATGTCTTGTAGGATGTCCCATCGTTTTCAATGTCTTGTGGGATGTCCCATACTTTTAAATGTGTTGTCAGATGTCCCATAGTTTTCAATGTCTTGTAGGATGTCCCATACTTTTAAATGTGTTGTCGGATGTCCCATAGTTTTCAATGTCTTGAAGGATGTCCCATTATTTTCAGTCTTGCAGGATGTCCCATAGTTTTCAATGTCTTGTGGGATGTGCCATCGTTTTCAATGTTTTGCAGGATGTCTCATCATTTTCAAGGTCTTGTAGGACGTCCTATAGTTTTCAATATCTTGCAGGATCTTCCATAGTTTCCAATGTCTTGAAGGACATCACACAGTTTTCAATGTCTTGTAGGATGTCCCCTGATTTTCAATGTCTTGTCGGATGTCCCATCGTTTTCAATGTTTTGCAGGATGTCTCATCGTTTTCAATATCTTGTAGGACATTCCATAGTTTTCAATGTCTTGTCGGATCTCCCATAGTTTTCAATGTCATGTGGAATGTCACATAGTTTTCTATGTCTTGTGGTACGTTCCATAGTTTTCAATGTGTTGTAGGATGTCCCATGGTTTTCAATGAGTTGTAGGATGTCCCATAGTTTTATGTGTTGTAGGATGTCCCATAGTTTTTATTGTCTTGTGGGATGTGCCATGGTTTTCAATGTTTTGCAGGATGTTTCATCGTTTCCAAGGTCTTGTAGGACGTCCCATAGTTTTCAATATCTTCCAGGATCTTCCATAGTTTCCAATGTCTTGAAGGACATCACACAGTTTTCAATGTTTTGTCGGATATCCCATAGTTTCCAATGTCTTGTAGGATGTCCGATAGCTTCCAATGTCTTGTAAGATGTCCCATAGTTTTGAATGTCTTGTAGGATGTCCCATCGTTTTCAATGTCTTGTGGGATGTCCCATACTTTTAAATGTGTTGTCGGATGTCCCATAGTTTTCAATGTCTTGTAGGATGTCCCATACTTTTAAATGTGTTGTCGGATGTCCCATAGTTTTCAATGAGTTGTAGGATGTCCCATAATTTTATGTGTTGTAGGATGTCCCATAGTTTTCAATCTGTTGTAGGACGTCCCATAGTTTTCAGTCTTGCAGGGTGTCACATAGTTTCCAATGCATTGCAGGATGTCTCATCATTTTTAATATCTTGCAGGATGTCCCATAGTTTTCAATGTCTTGTGGTACGTCCCATAGTTTTCAATGTGTTGAAGGATGTCCCATAGTTTTCAATGTGTTGTAGGATGTCCCATAGTTTTCAGTCTTGCAGGGTGTCACATAGTTTCCAATGCATTGCAGGATGTCTCATCATTTTTAATATCTTGCAGGATGTCCCATAGTTTTCAATGTCTTGTGGTACGTCCCATAGTTTTCAATGTGTTGAAGGATGTCCCATAGTTTTCAATGTGTTGTAGGATGTCCCATAGTTTTCAATGTGTTGTAGGATGTCCCATAGTTTTCAATGTGTTGTCGGATGTCCCATAGTTTTCAATGTGGTGTACGATGTCCCATAGTTTTCAATGTGTTGTAGGACGTCCCATAGTTTTCAATGTGGTGTAAGATGTCCCATAGTTTTCAGTGTTGCAGGGTGTCACATAGTTTCCAATGCTTTGCAGGATGTCTCATCATTTTCAATATCTTGCAGGATGTCCCATAGTTTTCAATGTCTTGTGGAATGTCCCATAGTTTTCTATGTCTTGTGGTACGTCCCATAGGTTTCATTGTGTTGTAGGATGTCCCATCGTTTTCAATGTATTGTGGGATGTCCCATCGTTTTCAATGTTTTGCATTGTGCCCCATAGTTTTCAATGTGTTGCATGATGTTCCATAGTTTTAAATGTGTTGTAGGAGATGCCATAGTTTTGAGTCTTGCAGGGTGTCACATAGTTTCCAATGTTTGGCACGATGCCTCATCATTTTCAATATCTTGCAGGATGTCCCATAGTTTTCAATGTGTTGTAGGATGTCCCATAGTTTTCAATGTGTTGTATGATGTTCCATAGTTTTAAATGTGTTGTAGGAGATGCCATAGTTTTGAGTCTTGCAGGGTGTCACATAGTTTCCAATGTTTGGCACGATGCCTCATCATTTTCAATATCTTGCAGGATGTCCCATAGTTTTCAATGTGTTGTAGGATGTCCCATAGTTTTGAATGTCTTGTAGGATGTCCCATCATTTTCAATATCTTGCAGGATGTCCCATAGTTTTGAATGTCTTGTAGGATGTCCCATCGTTTTCAATGTCTTGCGGGATGTCCCATCGTTTTCAATGTTTTGCAGGATGTCTCATCGTTTTCAATGTTTTGCAGGATGTCTCATCGTTTTCAATGTTTTGCAGGATGTCCCATCGTTTTCAATATTTTCTAGGACATCCCATAGTTTTCAATGTCTTGTAGGATCTCCCATAGTTTTCTATGTCTTGTGGAATGTCATATAGTTTTCTATGTCTTGTGGTACGTCGCATAGTTTTCAATGTCTTGTGGAATGTCATATAGTTTTCTATGTCTTGTGGTACGTCCCATAGTTTTCAATGTCTTGTGGAATGTCATATAGTTTTGTATGTCTTGTGGTACGTCCCATAGTTTTCAATGTCTTGTGGAATGTCATATAGTTTTGTATGTCTTGTGGTACGTCGCATAGTTTTCAATGTGGTGTCGGATGTCCCATAGTTTTCCATGTCTTGCAAGGTGGTCCTTAGTTTTCAGTGTCTTCTAGGATGTCCCATAGTTTTCAATGTCTTATAGAATGTCCGATTATTATTATTTTTTAACCATAGCTGTCTCTATACATCGTATCTTGCACGAGCCTTATCAGATGTCCTAACGGTTGGTGTTGGCTTCATGGTTAAGGTGGCTGCTTTAATATCTTCAGGTCTTAAGTTTGAGCTGCTGTTGTGTTGTTGAATTAACACCGGGTGGGGTTGATTCAGTCTGTCATCCTTCTGAGATTGCCGAAATGAGTACCAGTGTAGTGGTAATCGGGGCACTGCATCAGCGGCACAGCCTCACCACAGAGAATGATGCAACCAGCAGCCACAATCTGCACACGATCATTATAGGATGTCGTCCGGTATAGTTATTTTTTACCATAGATTTCCGAATATATTATCTTACATGAGTCTTATAGGATGTCCTGCAGTAACACACTTTCCTATAAGAATCCTATATGATCAGTTGGGTAAATGTTTACTTGTGAATCTATTTTTCTGTTCCTCTTGGGTCTCCTTTTACTGGGTCAAGCACTTTCAGATTCTGAAGTCATCACAGCATCCTGCCTGACCCCCACCAGCAGAATGACCTGCTGTCTGCATTTTGTTAAAACATTCAATTCTCCTGTCTTTGTTTGTCCTGATACTTTCCACACCTCCACTCTTCATGCTGATGACGTCATCATTGTGTTGTGCTCCAGACGTCATAAATTAACCTTTGGGATTGGAGGGGACAGACTGTGGCTCCAGGATGCGTGTGTGTGTGTGTGTGTGTGTGTGTGTGTGTGTTTATATATATATATATATATATATATATATATATATATATATATATATATATATATACATACATACATATATAGTTTATATATTTAAAACGTATCAACATTTAAAAGCATATAATCGATCAGAGACATAGATGAAGGAATCCCTTGTTATTGTTTCCTTTCTAATGCATAAAGTCCGGTCTCCTTTGACTGTTTTTAAAGTCCGTTGTGGTTCCATTCTGAAAACAGATAAATATCTCAAGTAAATCAACACAGTGTTTAGAATAAGCTCTTTATTTAAAAGTTTACATCTACAGTAATGTTTAAAGTAAGCACAGCAAAGGTTATAAAACAAGAGGCAGAAGCGGCACTTGTTACTGTTGCCAAGCAACCAATTCCAATGTCAGCTCCATGTCTACCGGCAGTGAGCAGACAGAGGCTGCACAGGCCGACTCTTATTCGCGGATATTTTCGTTTATGGACAATTTCGGACTGTTTTGTGATTTTTTCCTGGTATATAGGCTTTGAGTTGCAGTAGTATGCAGAATCTCAGCTTTCTATCCCACCTCGAAGGTACGAAACATTAATAAAAGTGATTAAATCAAATCCAATGAGTCACTCAGTCAGTCAGTCAGTGGTTTAACAAAAAAAAGGTACATATATATATACATACACACACACACACACACGCACAGTATATTCATTCCTTTCTCCTCTTCACAAACTGGTGTGCCTGAAAAAATATTTAGTCTGTCTGCCGCACAGCGGGTGACGGGGTTTTGCACTCGCTTCTGTGTATCTGTCTCTCAGTCAGGCCAGTCCATAACACTTTACCATTTGAGCTTTTGTCATCAAATTTTCAAGAATTTTAGGATCAATGTTGTCTACTGCGATGAGGCTGAGTATTTGGGTCTGTCATTGTCCCACGACAGGCAGGTCAGTGTTCTTTCTGTCTTCTACCATCTCCTCTCCGGCCTCATCCACCTCCCACCCCCGGCTCTGTCTGAGATATGCCCCCCCCTCATATTTCTGCAGGGTGCTCAATATCCTCCAGCAACCTCCTTCTGGTAAAACGACCAAAATCAAGAATCACTGCTCACCTTCACTCTTTCATTCCTCTTTTTCCGCCTTTGGAACAAACTCCCACACTCTCTTCAATCCCATTCTTCCCTCCAGGTCTTCAAAACAGCTGTTCACCACCACCTCTTATCGTCCCCCATCCAAATCCTTGATCTTTTCTACCCCCGCAAATCTGCCCCAAACCCACCTACTTCAAATTCCTTGCTTTCCTTTCAGAAAGTCCCCGTTGTGTAAGGACCCGAAAGTCCCTGTCATATAAGGATCTGAAAGTCTCTGTGGTGTCTATCTTGTTTACCCTGTGTACTTCACCACATCCCTCTCTCTTTCACAGATCTCCTCATGTCTCTGTTCCCCACTGTTTTTTTCCTTCCCTATCCCACCCCTCTTGTCTCCTGCTCCCCTTGTTGTACATTCTGTGTGTTAGCTCTCATATGAGCCTCGACAGTGTATAGAAAAAATAATAGAAAAAAAAGAAACCTTTATTATGAGAATATGGAAAACATACATTCATAATTGGGTCAAAGTGTCAAAGGGCAAAGTCACTGTGAGTAGAAATAGCCCATATTAGCCCACCTGCCACTGTGCAGGGCAAGACAGCCAGGTTATGTCATCATTTCCCTGTATCTTATTTTCTTTTCCATTTTGACTTTTTTCATCAAATTTTTATCAAACCTTTATTATGAGAACATGGAACACACTAATTAATCATATTTACTGATTTTTTTTAGCTGTTGTTTTTGTCAAGTTTAGTTTGAGTATGAAGTGGACACGGACGGGCTTTGAATTTTGGGATGCTTTCTCGTGACCCCGTGTGCGGAGCGAAAAGCGGGGTTAAGGAATTTGTTCACTTTGTCTGTCTGTCTGTCCACCGACGTCAGTCTATGATTGTGGAACAACTTAATTTCAATTGAATGTTATATTTTGAACACAAATCGAAACATGAACCTGTAGTTTCGCAGAACTTCGGTTCTCAATTTGGCAAATTTCCAAGCACACATGCGCACAGAGGAATAAGATAGTTGTTTTAGTCCATCGTCCTGTCTGACAGTCAAACAGAATTGAAAATCATTCCAAAAAGTAAAATTACTGTTCACAAACAACAGGCATGAATAACTAATGTTATTCTTATGTTAAATAAGGTGGTGTAAAAGATGCTGCACCAATGGCGGTAAACTTTCTGGGAAAAGTTTTTCTTTTTTCTGCAACCTTTAAAAGTTTAATTTTATTTTAATTGAATTATATGCAGTATTTGAACACTGTAGAGCACAAATCGGCTTATTGGCGCTTTCAAAACATTCCAGTTTAGCTGTACTTGCACAAAACATTAGACCATTTTATGCCATCTCGACCAATCAAATTTTCCACCGGCGTTCTCAGTGTTGGGGGGAATATCGAGATTTAGACAAAATCAAAGCTCATAGGAAATATAGATCATGCTGGAAAATGCAATGCAAGAATTTAAAAGACCCTTCCCATTGTCATTTTTCTCAATACTGCGTGAAATAAGTTGATTTATGAACTCTCTGTTTTGATTTTGTGTTTCATTTCGAAAAGCAAAACCTTATTCCCCAAATTCTGTGGTTTTTGAGCTGCTGGCCTGTGGTGTTTCATTTTTACTCAGAGCGATGAGCGAGCCCAGATTCAGATGTGCAGTACATCACAGTAATGTGAACACTACAAATACAGTATGAGGTTCTTAATGGTTATGAATTTACATCAGCATGCATGGTTGTGACATAATGTAAATAATTTCAAATCGACAAGGATGTAACCATTATAGATATGTCAAACGAAATCCGTCAAACATGCATCCCAGCTTCTGCTTGCAGTCTGCAAGCATGTCCCACTGCTATATATCATGTATAATTGTACTCGCAGCTTACCTGCCCTTCCAGTTGACGGATAGGTGTTATTTGCTGAATAAAGTATGTAGGCTGTAAATAAAACGTGATGGATGTTTGTTTGTTGTACTCTTTGGCATTATATGCCATGAAAATGACAAACCTTTTTTTGAATGATTCAAAGCATTAATGTGCATGAATCCCAGGAAAAGAATGAGGCAGGGAATTTCAGGGTGGTGCTCTAATGAAACACACACTCCTCATGGGAGTGTAATACCCCCTTCCTCTGGTGGGGGTCAGTAAAGCACTTGCACTATAATAACAATAATAAAATGAGTTCCCTTCCAAGGAACTTCAACGCAGGAGGAGCTTGGCCATTGCGTAAATTTATGCCTGTGCTATTGTTGCCAACATATGTTTGTCCATGCTCTATCCTTTTTAAATACTGAGTGTCAATCAAGGAAGTAGCATGTACCATTGTTTAAGTCTTTGCTATGACTTTGCCAGGATTCCAACTGGCGACCTCCTAGAGTCTAGATTCAGAGCCGACACACTAACCATTCCCCACACATTGAGTCTGGTTAAACTATGCCACTCACGAATGCCGCATGTGCAGTGCAAAATTGCAAGTCATCTTCACAGCAGACTTGTAATACCCTCTTCCACCACTACCATCAGGTGGCACCACACATTACGGTTGATGACAAACACTGACCGTGTTTTTTCAGTTTTATTATATTGATGAGCAGAATACCCGCCCTACGGGCGATCTTGTTCCAAGCATGTAAAAAGTTCTTCTAACGCATACCTTTATTTGGGCGGTGTATAGGCAACTGACAGCGCTATACAGGCGAAAGCAAAACAACCTGGATTACGTACAGGAACTAAAACATACCGACTGCTTATAATTCCAAACGCCTCACTCCACTGGAAAACGTGGGGTCAGGAATGCTGCACTGGACTGTACTGTAAATGATGGGACTTGTAATACCTTCCCCCACCTGGAGGAGGTGGTACTACATGATACACATTTACATAGAAAATTTGTTTCCCCCCACCCCCCACAGTCCACTGCAATGATAAAAAAAACCTTGTTCAGTGTCTTTTTTTCAGTATTCAGTATCTTCTGGCCATAACGTCATATCATCTGCAGCATTAAAAAATATAATTGTAGCTTTTGTTATGTGTACTTTGAAGACCAAAAAGGTATTATGAAAGTTCAATATTGTGGCCTGAACCTGCCCTTTGTTTCGTGCATTTTAAAACCTTGAGAAACAATAAGTTAGTGCTATTCTTGGTACATTGTGTAAAAACAACTTTTAATGACAGAGTCTCTGCCTTTCAGGGACATTGACCTCTACCTACTAGGTGGTGTGTGTGTGTGTGTGTTTGTGTGTGTGTGTTATTGCTTGTTATCTCCATATGCAGGTTTCAGAATGTGGAACGGAGTCCTTCCAGGTCTCAAAGTATCCACCTCCGTTTCAGTAAGGGGATGTCACGATTTATGGACCAAGCTGTGAAGTTTTCCTGCTCCCAAAGTTTTGTTCTGAGGACTCTTTTCATGGACCCACTGTGCCCCCCGACAGCTTCCTTCCGTGAGTATTACTTCCTTGTTTTCAGCGATTGCTTTTGGTTCATGTTTCCATGAGTTTTGTGGAACTGGGATGTTGAGACTTTTGCAGATGTGCCAGTGGATTACTCTACATACGTTGTTGTCCCTTTGGGTGTACAGCTACTCTGACACGAGTGTTTTTTACATCCTCATCGGAGGTGGCTCATACTTTCTGTTTCTACCTTGTAGAACCTTCACTTGTTCAATTGACTCAATCCTGACATCCATTTTCTTAATTGTGTAGTGTCCTTGGTCTTGGGTATTTATAATGATTCGTTCTCCATCCCAGTTGAGCAGACCTCTTCTTATCCATTCCAAGGAAACTTCTTTGTTGACTCCCAATCTGTCCAACTCTTTTCTTTTTTAAATGTGTTACCTTCTGTTATCTGACAAAGGACAGATGAGCTCCCTTCGGGAACTAATAGCCATCCAGTACGGAGATGGTGTCTCCTAAAAAACACCTCATGGGGAAAGGAAAATTACATTTTTTTCGCCTTGCATATGCAGGGTGTTTCAAAAAGAGTGATGCAACTTTAAATGTTTATTTACAAAGAAACAGAAACCTCAGGAATGTGAACCAAATTTATTGAAAGCTTATGACATGGTATTTTCTGTCACTGATTGCCATTGCAGGAAGTCACTGCGAGAGTTAGTGAAAGTTCAAGGTCTGAAATTGGCATTTACGCAAAATCCTTGTAATTGACCTTCTCGATGTGTGCCCCCTCTGCAGTTCAGAGAGGCATTGATCCTGACTCTAAAGTTCTGTACAACGTTCCTGTAGGTCTGATATGGCACTGCTTGGAGGTAGTCTGACACCTCCTGCTTCAGATCATCTAGTGAGCAGGGCGTCTGGCATAGACAGAGTCCTTGGCAGCACCCCAGAACCAGTAGTCCAGACGGTTCAAGTCTGGGCTATGGGCTACCCAGTCATGAGCGGAACCCAGAGTAACAACACGGTTTCTGAAGAGCTGCCACCGGAAAGTGATGGTATCACCAACTGTATGTGGGGATGCACCATCCTGCATAAACCAGGTCATGTTGAGATGGTTTTGGTTTGAGGTGACCTTTTGGGCTAGATCATTATGGAACTTCTGGACATGGTCTGGTAGCACTTACCATTGATCATCACCGTCCTGCTGTTGTAATTTTCAAACCAGTTAGGCACTAGCATTCCCCATCTGGCATTGAAGACACAGAAGCATTTGACCTTCGGCCCTTTCACGTACATCTCAGTGATCTCCTCAGGTGGTGTTGCTCCCCAGAAAATGTTGTTGTGGCAACTGCAACAACATTTTCTTTGTTGTTGTGGTTCAGTGATGAAGCCCATTTCAAGTGGAAATGGGCTTCCTCACTGAACCAGATCAGGTTGATCCAGTTTGGGTACTGCTCCATCCTGTCACTGAGCCAATTGCACATATCAAGTCTCCTTCTCATGTCATCTTGACTCAGTTTATGCCTAATCGAGATGATGTATGGGAAAGCATCAGTTCCTGAGTGAGGATATGCCAGACTGATGTTGGTTTGATGCCTAGCTCCCAGGAGCACCGGCAGTGGGACTTCTTGAGACTGTCCACTTCAGAATCTAGCACGGCATTGATGTTGGCTTGGCTCTTGGTTTCTGATGCCACTATTTCCCTCGCTCTGGTTGTGCACTGTACCCTTGTGCTCAAAATGTTTCACAATATGTTGATTGGCACAATTTGTTGGTCCATCACGTGTTCTGAGGTCATTTTCCCGGCAAAACCTCTGGTGGGTGTCTACATATGATTTAGTCTCATACCACCCACACAGCCACCACTTTTGTCTTCTGCTTCACTGTCAATGCCATAGTTAAGCTATGGAGCTGGAAATCACAGTGAAGAAATACCATGATAATACCAGAAAACCCTGAAAAGAAAAACGGTGTAGGTCAAAAAACAAAGAAATGGCAGGAAGTCAAAGTTGTATCAATCTTTTTGAAACACCATGTAGATAACCTCTCCTGTACTGTTGTGGTCTTGTGAAGAGATTTCCTTGTTTCAAGACTAGGTGAAGTTTTTGTCAGTTTTTCCTCTTATTTTTCTCAGTAGCCCTTCACATTTAGTGACTCTCAGCCTTGATTTGGGCAAATTTCAACAAAAATAAATAAATATATATTTATGTCTTTTAAGCATCACATAGAACTTGATGCAGAAGTTTTGGTGCGAGAATGAGATAAATGTTATCAGCCGGTGGCCCGTTACTTCAGAACCTGTGTTCTTCTACAGCTGCAGACATTCGCAAGTAGCACGTGCATGAGATTTCCAATGCTACACGCTTCACTCAGCCACCAGACCGGTTTCATCATTTGTTGGTGAGTCTTAACTCTCTGGTCAGCCAAAGCTGACCAAAGCAAAATCTCGGGTGGCTCCATATCTAGAATTGTTCGGAATACATTATTCTACACGTGTACAAATTTTGGTGCTTTTATGCAAATTTGAACAATTGGTTTGCTCTGTTGCAGTACTAAAAAGCTTCCCATAAGAGAGGTGATCTATCCTTTACCCTTCTCAATGCATCACATTTAAGATCCCATGAGACATGGGGATGGGGCTAATCTGAACACGCATTTAAGGAAATAACTGTCAGAGGACCTGGATGTGTGGATGCATTCATCAGACCGGATTCTGAAATCTGTAATAATATAAAATATATATGTATATATATATATATATATATATATATATATATATATATATATATATATATATATATATATATATATATATATATATATTGTTATGGAAATGGCCCTTATTGGGCTACTAAATATAGGATTAGCTCAGATCCCCCATTAAATGCATGTTTAGCTAGGTTGTTTGGTAAAATGGACGTTACATGTGTGCCGGGAGGTGTAGGATGCATGTTTATTGTTCGTACAGTGGTGGTGTGCCAAGGGCTCCCTCTTCTTCCTCCCCTCTCCGGACGATAGGCCCCGTCCAGTCGGCTGAGAGGGTGTGGCCAAAAAGAGGAAGTGAAACTAAGGGGAGGAGTTTGTCAGCTTCGCTGAGAGAGGCGTGCTCAGGGTCGAAGCGAGTGAACGAAAGAGAAACTGTGGTGAAAAAGTTCCGTTTTGGGGGAAACAGTCGCTCTCGAGGTGTGCTGGTGTTTTCGAAGCAAGCGAACAAAGACCTCACTGGAGAGAGAAAGGGTTGAGTGTGTGGAAACAGTTGCTCTCGAGGCGTGCTCGTGGTTCGAGGCAAGCGAACGAAGGGGGGACAGTGTGGAATCTTCCGGGAGAGACGCTGAGCCTGAGCGCGCTGAGTCTGCCTTTTGGGGCAGTGGGAGAGGTGGCCTGTACGTCGAGTCGGCGATCGACTCTTATGAGGAGGTGATTCTGCAGTGAGAAAAACGGCAGCCGGCTTTGAGAGGCGAGCATGGAAAAGGAAAGAAAAGGTGATTCTGCGGAGAAAGAACCCAAGAGGACGGAGTTGCGAAGTCGGGCTTCGAGGCGGGAAGGCAAGAGGGGAAACAATGGAGCCTCTGATGGTCCTTGCTCACCTCACGGCTCGACACGTTTGCCGATCCGCTTGCCGGAGCCCAGCACCTCGATTTGGGCCTTGTCTGGTGAACAGGCCAGGCCTGGATTTGTGTGCTGGACCTTGGGAGAGATCATCTGAGGCCCATCGTTGATCTGGCGGTCTTGTGCCATCGGCCTTGTGCAGGGTCGGAGCGCGCGGAGACCGCATGCGGTGCAGAAAAGGAAGAGTACGGCACCGCCATCTTGCCACGCGGCGCGTTCGAACTGGGGGCTTGAATTCGTGGACATCCGTTTGTTGCGAGCGACATTCGTGCTTTTTGACACTTTCCTCTCATCCATGAAACATCACCAAGTACTCTGTCTTGTCTGCATGCATGCTGTCTGTCTGTCTTGTCTGCACGTTGTATAAGGCATATCTCGGGAGTGACCCCCTCAAAACCTGTAGTCCATGGTTCCCTAGTTAAGAACGGGTTAAAGATTATTAATAAAAGCATTGTCGTCAATGTTTTGCTTGTGTCGTGTTCCCCGATGTTCCCCAATAAATCTGGTTGGTTCGTATTAAGTTGCCGCTATGGATTAATTTGTGTCGCGTCGAGGAACGATCTGTTCGATTGGTATATAAAACCAAAATGGTTTCAGACTGGCAGAAAATGCTCGGCATCTGACAAAATCAGCCTGTAACCGGGGTCTATTTCCCCAACTGGTAAGGTTCAGGATTACGTTGGTATCGCGATTGAAGACACGTGACCCGAGGCCTGTGCTGAGCTAGCCGGTGTTATAAACCCCGGAAACGGTGGTGGTGATGGTGGCGCCAAAGATCTGGTGAGAATCCTACCACCCCGGATCCGCAACAAAATATATATATATATATATATATATATATATATATATATATATATATATATATATATATATATATATATATATTCTGAAACGCAAAAGAAACTTACCACTTGCTTGAAATGTAATCAAATTGCAACAGTTCAAAATAAAACAAACCAACAATTGCTAATTGAAACATTGGCATTTTAGTGATGATATGTCAAGTTTTTGACCAAGATACACCATCTCATAAGTTTGTTCTTCAGTACAGAACAGCACGGGGTGCAATGTCAGTCCTCTTTCAATAGCGTGTGTGGCCACCATTGTTTTGGATACAGGCTGTGCATCGTCGGCGCATACTGCCTACCAGTCTTTGGATGGATTGCTGCTGGATTCTGTCCCACTCAGTCCTCAATGTCTGAAGCCATCTGACTTAGGACCATCTGCCTGTCCTGCCTTGCAGTGGTGACTCTTGGCCTCCCTGATCAAGGTCTGTCATCTGCAGAGTTGTGGAGGGTGTCTCTGCCCACCAGCGCCGATATCGTCTGGTGTGAACAGCCAAGGCGACGTGCCACCTCACGGTAGCTCAATCCGCCTTGCAGTATGCCCAAGGCACACTGTCGTTGATCCCTTGACAATCGTGGCATGTTGATTGAAATGCCCATTTTGCACTGGCCTTTTTAAAGCCAATATCAAGACATCACGTGCAGCTCATTAAAATCATCCCGTACCACTTAGCTAATCACTGACAGTAAAAACGGCTGTTCAACAGCTGTGCTATGAAGTGACCATTGAAGGTTCAAGTGACCATCCGTGACCGTTTTGTCTGACAGTGAGGACACTATTGTCCACAAATAAGTTCACACATTTACTACACGCAGTGTTGTTGTTGATATTTGAAGTCTTAAAAGGTGGTAAGTTTCTTTTGCGTTTCAGTATATATGTGTGTACTGTATATGTATATCTGACCCCTCCTCCACTCCTCCAGCCAAAGAAGCTGTGTAAAGCAACCCAAGAAGACCTACACAAGGTAAGTGCTATGCTATTTCGAACCCATCCGAGAGTTCCTCAACAACAATAAAGACGTTCACAAATCATGCACACATGCGAATCCCAATGCTACACACCCCCTTAGCTACCAGACCGGTTTCATCACTTATTGGCGAATCATCAATGATAGCGTAGACAGCAATGCATACCAATGAGGCTCCCAAGCATGTACCATGTGCAAACCTCAAAAGCAGTCAATATATAAATAAACCAATGTCGCCTGCAGGGTGACCCGTATCTTGCCAAAAGGTGACCACGTGTGACTTCTTTAAGGTCACACTGAGGTGAACAGAGCTGCTATCCACCAGGAGCGACTTCTTGAGGAATATCTGCCTACGAGAGATTCCGATGAGAATCGTTCTACAGAGTAACCATGAAAAATATGCTTTTGCCTCATAACATCACCAAATGACGTCATAATGTCTCAAGCTTGACATATCTAGAAAGCACTCATCGAGGTGTTCAATTTGAGGTACTACACGATATGGTTCCTAAAACTTTAAAATTTGACCTTGGGGTCAAATATGTTTGACCATCAGCGCTAACCATGAAGGTCAAGGCCAATCGCCACCAAAAATTAATCAGCTGAGCGCCAGACCATGAACTATATTCCCATGAAGTTTGAAGACGATCCGATCAAAATTACTCAAAAAATAAGTGTTTCGTCGACTCCCCTGATTTGCGACAGTGACCTTGACCTTTGACCTTGACCTTCAAAATTTTGTGCACTGAAAGGGACCTCTATAGGCCTCTGATATGCGAAGTTACAAAAATTTCCAATGATAACTGTGCTCTGCAGAATTTTTTATTCGTGATTACAGACAAACAAACAAACAAACAAAAAAAAACATACAAGCTGACTAACATATCTTGCAAAAACTTCGTTTTGGTAAGATAATAAAGACCCACCCACATCTCTCACCTGTAAATGGAGGGAATAGCTAATCAACTCACACCGAATCAACTAAACCGAGGTGGCTAGGATTATATAAATAATTGGTGCGGGTGGGGTACTATATGTGTGAATGTCATTATAGTTGTTGAGGAACTCTGGGAAGGGTTCAAAACAGCGTAGTGCTTACATTGTGTAGTTTTTCTTGTGTTGCTTTATGTAGCTTCTTCGGCTGGAGGAGTGTTGGAGGGATCAATTATTTATATAATCCTTGCTACCTGGGTTTAGTTGATTTGGTAAATATTTGTGTTTGTTGTTTTTTTATGTATTTTATGTGTGTGTGTGTGTGTGTGTGTGTGTGTGTGTGTGTGTGTGTGTGTGTGTGTGTGTGTGTGTGTGTGTGTGTGTGTGTGTGTGTGTGTGTGTCTGTGTGTGTGTGTCTGTGTGTGTGTGCAAGTTGCTGTTGTTGCCTGCTATTTCCATATGTGGGTGGGTTTCAGGAGGTGAAACTGAGATCTACATATATGTGAGTTTCAGAATGTGGAATGGAGTCCTCCCAGGGCAGGCTCAAAGTGTCCACCTTCATTTTCGGTAAGGGGTCACGATTCATGGACCAAGTTGTGATGTTTTCTGTTCTCAAGGTTTTGTGCCGAGGGCTCTCTACAGGATTGTCACTGAGTCCTGGACAGCTTCCAACTGTAGTTCGTTTGTAGTGATATTCCCAGGGATGGTTTTTAATATCTCTGTGAGGTTCTTTTTCATCATTCCCATGAGGTTCTTCATCATCACTGGTACAACTTTGGCATTCTTCATTCAGCTTCCAGGATCTTTTCACTTCATGCTTGATGTCATGGTATTTGATAATTTTCTTGATTTCTGCATTGTTAGTCCAAAATCACTGGTATTGACACACTCAATAAGCAACGCCTTCTTGTCTTTTTTTTTGTACCTAAGTATGATTTCTGGTCGCAATGCTTTGTTTTCGATGTTCACACTCGATGGGATCATAAGGTTGTACCTGAGCGGTACTTCAATGTTTTCAGTGATTGTTTTGGTTCATTTTTCCACAAATTTTCTGGAACTGGAATGTCAAAGATTTTGCAGATGTGCCAGTGGATTACTTTACAAACTCTGTCGTGTCGTTGTGTGTGCAGCTGTTGTGACATTTTTTTTTTCGTGTTCGGTCATTAAGCATCACATATTACTCTCTTTGCTAACCCCACCTCCACCCCTCACCTGTCTTTTTAGATTCTCGTGGAGGATCTCTAAGTCTTACTCACGTTGTTGTTCTTCATCTTCTTCTTGTGGACTTTTTTGTTTCACAGCCTACAGTTTTCATCGAAACTTCCTGAAACTTGGCGTATATATGTAAAAATTCCCTGCGCAGACAGTAACCATCTCCCATTTTGAAAATTTCTCCCAGAAAAAAAAGTTATGACGTCAAAATATCTCCGCTAATGGAAATCGCCGAAAAAATTATCTCCGAAACTAGGCAAGCTTTTTTAAATTCTGTTTTGGGGGAATCGAACAGGGCATTAGCAGAGATGAATTACTGCACATATGATACATCACTGTGACGTCATATCAATTTTATGACGTCATTCCTATTTTTGATATTTTTTGTTTCACAACCCAGAGTTTTCATCGGATCTTCGTGAAACTTGCCATCTATATGCAGAAAGCCCACGCGCAGACAGTAACCATCTCCGATTTTGGAAATTCTTCCTAGAAAAAAAGTTGACATCATAATATCGTCCCTAATGGAAATCGCCTATACCATTATCTCCGAAACTAGGCAAGCTGTTTGAATTTTGTTTGTGGGAATCAAGCCGGGCATTAGCAAGGATAATTTATCGCAAACCTGATACATCACAATGATGTCATATTCGTTTTTATGATGTCATCATTAAGAGGACGAGGATCTTAGCTCATTTGAGCTTGTTTTTTTTTCCTCCCCCACCCCTCCTCCCTTCTCTCACTTTCTGTCCCCTCCCTGCTCCTCCCCCTCCTAATAAAATGCAGCACTCTCCTCCCAATACATCTGTCTCTGCCCCTGTGTGTGTGTGGATCTCTCTCTCTCTCTCTCTCTCTCTCTCTCTCTCTCTCTCTCTCTCTCTCTCTCTCTCTCTCTCTCTCTCTCTCTCTCTTTCTCTTTCTCTTTCTCTTTCTCTTTCTCTTTCTCTTTCTCTTTCTCTTTCTCTTTCTCTTTCTCTTTCTCTTTCTCTTTCTCTTTCTCTTTCTCTTTCTCTTTCTCTTTCTCTTTCTCTTTCTCTTTCTCTTTCTCTTTCTCTTTCTCTTTCTCTTTCTCTTTCTCTTTCTCTTTCTCTTTCTCTTTCTCTTTTTCTCTTTCTCTTTCTCTTTCTCTTTCTCTTTCTCTTTCTCTTTCTCTTTCTCTTTCTCTTTCTCTTTCTCTTTCTCTCTCTTCTCTCTCTTCTCTCTCTCTCTCTTCCCTCCCACAGTGAATAGAAACGTTTGGTGAGGTGTTGCACTCTCCACCTCCCCACCTTCTCGCTCTCCCCTTCTTCATCCTCTCTCCCTCCCTCACCCCCCCCCCCCATTAATTGTCCCCATCAGCAGAGTGACGCGTTGTATTTGCTCGTACTAATTAGGACAACATATCTCTGAAACTACATTGACTTAAACAAATTT
>NC_140966.1:93166184-93203684 GCF_056783735.1 Eptatretus burgeri | reverse complement strand
TGTGTCGGACAAAGACTTGGTGCAAAATATAGTGAGTACGGGTTTAACCACAGAGAGTGGCGTTTTTATGTTAGCGTCTCCTATGGATACCCCTGCGATGAAAATTGTTGGATTAAATGTTCCACCTTTCATACCAAATGATAGACTAACATCAGTCTTGTCGCGATATGGGACAGTTGTGTCAAGAATGTCTATGATTCCACTGAGAAGCCGAGTCGAGCGGATAAAACATGTAATGAGTTTTCTGCGACAGATTTTCATGGTTCTTCCTGATCGCGGTGATGATACGGGACTGAGTATTTCATTCAAAGTAAAGTTCAATGATCGTGAATATCAAATGTATGCTTCATCAGCTTCGTTAACGTGTTTTCTCTGTGGAGCCCTCGGTCATGTCAAACGATTTTGCCCCAAGGTTTCCTGTTGAAAGTGTGGTAAAAATGGCCATGGAGACATGGATTGCAAAAAGGATATCAGCACTGCAGATCCTATAAATCGGGCTGATGTTAATCTCAATAGTTTACTGTTGCTGTTGTTCCTGCTGTTCCTGTTGTTCCTGCTGTTCCTGCTGTTCCTGCTGTTCCTGCTGTTCCTGCTGTTCCTGCTGTTCCTGCTGTTCCTGCTGTTGCTGCTGTTCCTGCTGTTCCTGTTGTTCCTGTTGTTCCTGTTGTTCCTGCTGTTCCTGCTGTTCCTGCTGTTCCTGTTGTTCCTGCTGTTCCTGCTGTTCCTGTTGTTCCTGTTGTTCCTGCTGTTCCTGCTGTTCCTGTTGTTCCTGTTGTTCCTGCTGTTCCTGCTGTTCCTGCTGTTCCTGTTGTTCCTGCTGTTCCTGCTGTTCCTGTTGTTCCTGCTGTTCCTGCTGTTCCTGTTGTTCCTGTTGTTCCTGCTGTTCCTGCTGTTCCTGCTGTTCCTGCTGTTGCTGCTGTTGCTGCTGTTGCTGCTGTTGCTGCTGTTCCTGCTGTTCCTGCTGTTCCTGTTGTTCCTGCTGTTCCTGCTGTTCCTGTTGTTCCTGCTGTTCCTGTTGTTCCTGTTGTTCCTGCTGTTCCTGCTGTTCCTGTTGTTCCTGTTGTTCCTGTTGTTCCTGCTGTTTCTGCTGTTCCTGTTGTTCCTGCTGTTCCTGCTGTTCCTGTTGTTCCTGCTGTTCCTGCTGTTCCTGTTGTTCCTGTTGTTCCTGTTGTTCCTGTTGTTCCTGTTGTTCCTGCTGTTCCCTCCTGTAGTGAGACTAATGTTAACAATATCCTTGTTTCCAATCCCAGCGTCGAAAATAATGGCACATCACTCCTGATTGTTGAAAATGAAGTAACCTCAAATTGTACAACGTGTCCTGATGCTCTTTCATGTAGTGAAGAAATGGATGAGGATCCTGTAATTACCCTGAAAAAAGGAAGAGCAACAGATGCTAGTTTCTCTCTCAGTACTGCAAAGAAAGTAGTATTGGACATGGACAGTGTCACTGAAAACCTACCCCAATTTGGTTTTCATGTGTCGACCATTTTTGAAGAGGAGGATATAAAATTAGATTCAAAAATTGAGGAAAATGAATCTCAAAGGATGCGGTTCACCTCTGTAGATAGAAATCGTTGTTCAATGGAAATAGGAGGCAATGCTGAGGACGTTAGGAAACCCTCAATTAAACCATTACCATCACTGGTTACTAATGAGCAGACGGTGAGTGACTCAGACCTCGACAGTGCCCCTCTACCCATACAGATGGAAAAATGTATTGCCGAGTCTCCGACTGATTCCATAGATAACACGACACATGAGGGAGAAACTGGGAGTTTCGGCTCAGTTTGTGCCGAACGAACATCAGGGTAATGTGGTTTGTACCATAGAGCTCTCCAGCACATCTCTGGAGACACTCAAGATTCCAAGAGTGACTAAAGAGGCTGATATTCTCGATCCTGGAGGTACCTTGTCAGCGTTGTCAGAAACGTCAGAGTCGGATGAAGATGTTGAGGTGCCTGAGTTGCTCAGTCTCCGATGAGTCAGTCAATGATAGCTCTTCTACTTGTACTTTCTTTTCTAAATGAAACCTATAGACAGCAGAAAAGTGGTTATCAGGGATATTTTTCCTGATTTAGTTTCATTTCTCCAAACTGCGAAAAAAATAATAACAAAGCCCATTGATTTCCCATTAACAAAGTCACAGTTTCACCGTCTTGGGAAATTCATCACGAAAGCAGGTCTTGAAATTTCGCAACAGTCGATAAAGCCTTTTGATAAAGAATGAAGAAAATCACTTTTGGCACTTTAAACATAAAGTCCTCTCTCTCTCCATCTGTGTGTGTATGTGTGTGTGTGTGTGTGTGTGTGTGTGTGTGTGTGTGTGTGTGTGTGTGTGTGTGTGTGTGTGTGTGTGTGTGTGTGTCTCTCTCTCTCTCTCTCTCTCTCTCTCTCTCTCTCTCTCTCTCTCTCTCTCTCTGCCTCTGCCTCTGCCTCTCTTTCTGCCCGGGCTCAAAATCCATGCGCATAACCAATTTTCTACGTGCCTCCTGTCGTGCTTTTAACTGCAGTCTCGACACCACAGTTTCGACACCTTCATCTTTGACCCCGCAGCTTCGACACATTCATTACTATACTAAACATTTATTAACTCCTAATAATCATTCCCTCAACAATATTAATACGTGACAAAGTTCAAGATGAGAAATTGAAGCTATATCGATTTCGTAAACCAAATCCATACTTCGTTTCCACGAAATTGATCAAATGTGGAAATATTGTGTTAATCACCCAGGAGTACATAACAAAATACAATATATTTGCTATGAACATAACAATTTGTCCTGTTTTAATTATTATGATCAAACCGCCCAGTCATACTTCATTCAGAATATATGAAGAGGAAGTATATATGTGATAGGGGCATGTGGGAGGAAATGGTGGGGGGGGGGGGAGAATATATGAGAATAGAGGAGTAAAATCGGAAAGGGGAAGTACATGTTTACAGAAATTCCACCACATTAACGTACCTAATAAATAGATGGCTCGACTGCCATGTTAGTGTTGAAGGCTGATGTTGTTGAGCAGATATTTGACCACAAGTTTTCCTTTTTTGGACATATACGATCTTAAGACATGTGATTCTCCTCTTCTTAGGCCCAAATTAGCTTCACCACACACTTAAAACTTACGTCACCCAAAGGCAGTGAGAGCCAGGCCCAGTGGAGATGGCGAGGGTGGAATTACGAAGGAACGAAGCTGAAACACAGCAGGCTTATCATCCCACCTTCCTGAGCATTGCCAATCCAAACTTTAGGCGAGGCAGATAGTTTAGGCCGAGGCACGTCTAAGTTCGTTTTGCCAGCCGCCAGTGTGCCAGGAAAACCCAAATTGGTGTAAACCTTGTTTGTTCACCAAAGCAAGTGTGTTGTACATAAACATTGTAGAACATAGTTCTCCAGAATTCTTTAATTTGCCAATCCCACGCACGTTGGCGTTGTTGCTGGCTGCTGCTGTATCCTGATGTCTCACATTTTAGCCTGAATGGACAACCCACCGCGGTTGGAAGGAATGGAGGCGATTCCAGATCTGTCATTGTGGTTTTATGGAATTTATTCATAAGTACTGTATTTCAAGATAACCACATAAGGTTACATCAAACACTTGGTGCATACACGTATAAACTTCGTTTTGTTCTATTCTACTTTTTATCGTCTTATGCCAACATTTGTATAAGTGTATATGTATCCACCTTGTCAGCGCTTGCCATGCATGAGTTATGAGGTTCATTTGTTAGGAATTTCAAATGTTGAAAGATTTACAAACAAATCTTTTGTACTCATATATTACTTGGTTGGTCTAATCAGCAATGTATATTTGTATTGTTTGTGGAGCGCTTGTTTATTTGGGCACCTTACACGTTTGCTCAGGGGTTGTACCATGGAAGGCTAATATCAACACAATGGCCATAAAGAAGGGCTTTGTGAGAAAGGGTTGAAATCATCCACAGAATGCAAAAATGTTGTTTTAATTTTCGTGTTCATTAAGAACCTACACTTGTCCGATTGGCTCAGTCCCGTCATTTTCAAAAAGCCATCGGTGTAGTGTCTTTGATCTTGGGTAGTGATAATGATTCGTTCTCCAGCCCAGTTGAGCTGACCTCTTCTTAGCCATTCCAAAGAACCTTCTGGTGTCTTGGTATCTTGGTATTGGTTTATAGCTTTGATTTTGTTCCTTGAAGAGAGGTACGTTTTCAGGATCATCCTCGTTCTACGCAGATATTCTTTGGTAATTGTTTGGCGCATTTGTTTGTGACATATTTGGTGCATCTCTTTTACTCCGAGGTATGTACTCGTGGAAGATGCTTGCAATCAACACGCACACAGGCCTGTGACACTTTAACAGATTGGTGCTAAAAAAAACAAAAAGATAAAATATCAGCTGCTGACATCTACCAAGGACCTATCGATAACATTTTGCAGGGCAATTCAGGTATTCACTGCATGCAGTACTCAGTAAACTCCAACAGCAAACCCTGAAGATTAAATTGTATAAATGTGAGGTTTTCAATGACTTCACTACCTTATGTGGGGATGTGATTGATACTAATGTGGTCAAACACTCAATATGTTCAGCACTTCATTGATAAGAGCACTCGTAAGCATAGTCTCCGAATAAACGCAAGAGAAACTAGATTGGGAGCACTCGGGAGAGTGCAAAACCTCCGCCGCCAATACTGCTGGGTCACTCAAGTGAACCTTATATCTTATTCATTAAATATGATGTCAACAGTGCTGACAGAGTTATAGTTCTTTTCTCCAATTTTTTTTTTGGGGGGCGGGGGGGTTGGAAATCACTTAAATCATGTAGAAATGCAAAAAAAAAATTCTCTATTTTTTGGGGGGGGGGGGTTAAATTTGGGGGGGGTTGGAAATCACTTAAAACATGTACAAATGCAAAAAAAAAAATTTTTTTCTCGAACAATTTTTTTTTGGGGGGGGGGGGACCAAGTCCAAAATTTAATGGCATGATCCTTGGACCATACCTACCCCCCTCCACCAAGTTTCGTCGAAATCTGTCGAGGAGTTTTTCCGTAATACTGTTCACAAACAAACAAACAAACAGAAAGGGGTGAAAACAGTAACCTCCATCCATCTTCGAAGATGGCGGAGGTTAATTAGGGTCTGTTATCAATGCATCAAAACCACTACGGTTGTTCATTTTTTTTTTGGTTTCCAAAGTCGAGGCTCATGGAAGAGCTACAAAACTGAATGGATCAGGACACTGCACAACAAAAGGAACAGCAGAAAAAAGTGGGGGAAACACCAACAGCAGGGTTGAAGGATAAAATATAGGGAGACGAGTTGGCCAAATAAGTGATGTGGAGAGGATGCACGGAGTGAACAAGATGGATACAGAAGGAAACTCTGAGGAAGGTAAATCTGGAAATTTGGAAGGATGCAGGTTTGGGGTATGGGTAGAGGGCAGAGATTAATGGGGGTAGAACAGATCACGGTTTGGGATGGAGGATGATCTGAGATGGTGGTGAACAGCTGTCTTAAAGACCCGGAGAGAGGGAGGAGATTGAAGAGGATGTGGGTGGGAAAAAATAGGATCAAACAAGTAGTGGTACATTTAAGGTACACATACCCGATGCCAAATAAATAAATACCAAATTCTCCAGCGTGCAACATCGCCGGGCGTAATTATAATTAGCGTAATTAATAAATCGTGAATATAATTAAGTAATTAATTGTTTAATCAAAAGACAATACCGATTTTGCCAAAGCACATCTTCACTTTTGTCCCAAAATTTCAGCTTCCGAGCTCAAAGGAAGGCTGAGCTATCACCCAGACAAACAAACAAACAAACAGAGTAAACACTGAGTACTCCCTTCCTTCGTGCCTGGTGATGATGTTATGCATCACCTGCATATGGAATTTGGAAGGAATGCTGTACAATGAGTGGAGATGAGCAGTCATTCTGGATTTAGGTAGTTTCACCAGAAGTGGGTTGATGGTGGATCGCGTGTGCCCTGCAGAAACCTTGGGGGTGGGGAGGGTGGACGAAGCACGGAAACAGCAGAGTGTGCAAGACCAGGAAGGTGGCGGTAAAAGACAGAGAGACCACCAACCTGTCTGTAATGGCGAAGCGATACGTCGGCCCATATACTCAGCCAATGGGCCTATCACTTTGACATTTCAGACAGGTTAGTGGGTTGGTATATTCTATTTCGATTATGGAGGGATTTGTCATTGGTAATTTACCCTCAAGGATCTTATAAGCTTCAACAAATTGATGAACAATTGAGTGAAATCTCTGATTTGGAGTGTGACACTTCATAGATCTGTGTCACATGTTTCGATGTGCTGGATATCACATATCACATGCTGGATATCGAAACATCTCTCAATCGTGAACAGTTTGTAGGAGGAAGGACTTTCATGCATGCTCTCTCTGAGAATCCTTTGCTATAATTCACAGACCAGTGTTTGTGTGTGTTCGTTTGTTTGTGGGTGTGGGTGTTTGTTTGTCAGGCTACTACTCCTACAGTTCTGGGCCAATTACATCCAGACTTGCTCCAGAGGATTAGTATAACCCCAGTTAATGTATAGGGGTTTTTTAATCTTTGCCTGTGGTCTTGGAGGAGATTGGGGGCGAGGGGGACGCAAATTCTCCATGAAAATTTGTATCATGTAGCGCCACCTCCAGGTGGGGGAGGGTATTACAAGTCTCCACCATTTACAATACAATATTCCTGTCCCCACGTTTTACAGTGGGGTGAAGTGTTTTGAATTACAAGTTTGAATAAGGATAATAACATAACCCCCCCCTCCCCCCGGTATTTCCCATTGGGAGCGGGTACTTGATCTGGTCCATATTATAAAAGGAGTCATATCTGTCTGTTTGTCATGCTATAACATGAGAACAGATTCACAGATTTCAATGAAACCAACAATGGTGCGTGCATTCAGGGAACTCCCAGTAAGGTTTGTGATGCAAAATAATAATAATAATCTATATATTACTAAAACTCTCATCATGTATGTACAGTGGGGAGAACAAGTATTTGATACACTGCCGATTTTGCAGGTTTTCCCACTTACAAAGCATGTAGAGGTCTGTAGTTTTCATCATAGGTACACTTCAACTGTGAAAGACGGAATCTTAAACAAAAATCCTGAAAATCACATTGTATGGTTTTTAAATAATTAATTTGCATTTTATTGCATGAAATAAGTATTTGATACATCAGAAAAACAGAACTTAATATTTGGTACAGAAACCTTTGTTTGCAATTCCAGAGATCAGACGTTTTCTATAGTTCTTAACCAGGTTTGCACAGGCTGCAGCAGGGATTTTGGCCCACTCCTCCATACAGATCTTCTCCAGATGCTTCAGGTTTCGGGGCTGTCGCTGGGCAACATAGACTTTCAGCTCCCTCCAAAGATTTTCCATTGGGTTTAGGTCTGGAGACTGGCTCGGCCACTCCAGGACCTTGAGATGCTTCTTACGGAGCCACTCCTTAGTTGCCCTGGCTGTGTGTTTCGGGTCGTTGTCATGCTGGAAGACCCAGCCACGCCCCATCTTCAATGCTCTTGTTGAGGGAAGGAGGTTGTTGGCCAAGATCTCGCGATACATGGCCCCATCCATCCTTCCCTCAATACGGTGCAGTCGTCCTGTCCCCTTTGCAGAAAAGCATCCCCAAAGAATGATGTTTCCACCACCATGCTTCACGGTTGGGATGGTGTTCTTGGAGTTGTACTCATCCTTCTTCTTCCTCCAAACATGGCGAGTGGAGTTTAAACCAAAAAGCTCAATTTTGGTCTCATCAGACCACATGACCTTCTCCCATTCCTCCTCTGGATCATCCAGATGGTCATTGGCAAACTTCAGACGGGCCTGGACATGCGCTGGCTTGCGCAGAGGGACCTTGTGTGCGCTGCAGGATTTTAATCCATGACGGCGTAGTGCGTTAATTATGGTTTTCTTTGATACTGTGGTCCCAGCTCTCTTCAGGTCATTGACCAGGTCCTGCCATGTAGTTCTGGGCTAATCTCTCACCTCTCATGATCATTGAGGCTCCACGAGGTGAGATCTTGCATGGAGCCCCAGACCGAGGGAGATTAACTGTTATCTTGAACTTCTTCCATTTTCTAATAATTGCGCCAACAGTTGTTGCCTTCTCATGAAGCTGCTTGCCTATTGTCTTGTAGCCCATCCCAGCCTTGTGCAAGTCTACAATTTTGTCCCTGATGTCCTTAGACAGCTCTCTGGTCTTGCCCATTTTGGTGAGGTTGGAGTCTGATTGATTGAGTGTGGACAGCTGTCTTTTATGCAGATAACGAGTTCAAACAGGTGCAGTTAATGCAGGTAATGAGTGGAGAATGGGAGGGCCTCTTAAATACAAAACTCACAGGTCTGTGAGAGCTGGAATTCTTACTGGTTAGTAGGTGATCAAATACTTATTTCATGCAATAAAATGAAAATTAATTATTTTAAAATCATACAATGTGATTTTCAGAATTTTTGTTTTGGATTCCGTCTTTCACAGTTGAAGTGTACCTATGATAAAAATTACAGATCTCTACGTGCTTTGTAAGTGGGAAAACTTGCAAAATCGGCAGTGTATCAAATACTTGTTCTCCCCACTGTATGTATGTATGTATGTTCCCGAAATACAGCCAATATGGTACACGATAGCGCAAAAATTTTCGACCCACCTTCCTCACCGTTCTCCTGTGGTGTGCAGTATCAAGTTTCATTCAAATTGGGCAACGATAAAATTATTAAAAAATCAATTCCCGATTCAGTCAAGTACTCTTCGGGAGAATTTGCTCAATGCAAACAACCTCAGCGGTGTAGCTCGCTGGAGCTATCTTTGTTTTTTCTTGAAATGATTTTTTTCATCAACCGCTCTCACAATGGGTTCACGGGTCATCTAGTAATAATAATAAAAATAGGACCACTGGACCTGGAGTTTATTTGGGCCCTGGCCTAATGTTGTAACCCACATTTGGTGGTGTTCTGCATGTTGTGTCTGGATAAGATTTTTTGAAGGAATTTACATGATTTTCCCAATAATTTATTAAGTCTGCCATTTTGTCACAAGTCATATCCGGTCATATGCTGTACTCGTGTCGTTGCATGCAGGTCTGTGCTCTGCCTGGAACACAAGCATCATTCCAACTGACTGGAAGAGGGGCCTTGTTGTCCCTCTCTGGAAAGGTAAGGGTAACCGCCAAGACTGCAACAACTACCGAGGGGTAACGCTGCTCTCAATGCCGGGCAAGGTCTTCGCTTGGATAATTCTCGATAGGGCTCACCACCATCTGCTTGAGCACATGCGTCCAGAGCAGTCAGGCTGTACACCAAAGAGATCAACGATTGACCGTATCCTTGCCCTCTGGTCCTCACCGAATGCAGATGAGATGTTCAGCAGGGGTTGCTTGCAGTCTATGTTGATCTCTGTAAAGCGTTTCATTCAGTGAATCAGGATGCCCTCTGGAGGATTCTTGGTCTTCGTGGGGTGCCTCCAAATCTGATCGATCTGATGTCTGAACTCTACTCTGGTACTGAGAGTGCTGTGAGATGTGGTGGTACCATCTCTGACTTATTTCCATTTGTTACTGGAGTTCGTCAGGGGTGTGTACTGGCCCCCACACTTTTCAGCACTTGTTTGGACTGGATTCTGGGGAGGATGTCGGTATGACCTCTGCAACTTACTCTGCAACATGACCTCTGCAACTGCAACTCCTAACAGTGCAACCCAAATTTCGGAGCATTCTGATTGGTGGGTCTGGAGAATAATATTTTTAAAGTAATTTGATAATTCCATCATTTTGACCTACCTAAAGTCACGTGACCGGAACAAGCTTTGCAATCACCATTACCAGTTAGGAGCGGAATGTTTCTGCCAAATTTCATCCAGATTGGCCCAGCGGTTTGGCCAGAGAAGTCAAAATAAGGGACGGACGGTGCATGATGACATTACCTTATCTGGAATTTAAATTCCAGATATACGTAATAATAAAGGACAGTTTGCGTGTGGGTACGTGGGCATACGTGAAGAAACTGCAAATGCCAACTTGTGACGCTGGTAATCCCCACATGGAGGGCAGGATCTCCCAGGAATCCTTTTTTTTGTTTTCGCAGCAATGATTGGTCTTCCCGTCAGCGAAGCGACGGGTCTTAGATGCTCGTAGATATAGAACGGGAATGTGACTGGAAGTGGGAATGAACACAAGGAAATTTAAGAATAAGATGAATATAAGAGCTGGTCATCAGTAGTTTTGGTTTGTTTGTCCTGCGCCGTGACAGAGCGCTGAAGTTGAACTCTTTTGCTTTGACTTTGAAATACCATTTGGAGTTCACCAACCTATTGGTTTGGACATGTTTGGTCAACAATTGAGAAAATAAGGAAGAGATGGAAAACTGGCATGGATGCATTGTGAGAAGAGATGGATTGTTGAAAGAAGTGATCAAAGGTAAGGAAAGAAGCGAAGACGAATACAGAGAATGATGTTGCGAGATTGGATGAAAGACAGAGGCCGATACATTTCATCCGGACCTTCAAGAGTTCAAGGTAGCACTTGGTGTGATGAAGGAGGAAAAGGATAGTTTGTCGGCACAACCTTCACATTTCTTGCTTGCTGGACCACAATTCTCCAAATGTGATGAACTATGTGAGGACCAGGCTCAACTTGATAAAGCCTGGCACATGCTGTATGGTCTTTCACAAAAAAAAATCTGATCTCACGTGTCAACACAAAACACCTAGAGCAAGAAACATGGCAAACCGTATTTGTGCAAGACTACAGAGAGAGAAAAGTGGACATCAGGCATTGTGAAGAGAATCACTGGGCTATTGTCATGCACTGTTCAAGTTGGTGATGCAGGTTTGTGTCACTTGAGTCAGTCGTGTGACTCCTATCCTCCCAACAAAGTGTTGATTGGATTGGTAAATTGGAGGATGCAGAACCTACCCTATCAACCTGGGAGAATGTAGATACCTGCTGTAACTGTTCTGCCACCATAAATTTCTCAACCGTAGGAAGAAAGAATGCCAAATACTTTACTGTGAATGGGACCACACACGTATATCCAAAAGGGCACCGATGACTGCCAGATTGGTTGGATTTGCAAAGTGACCTTAAGGGAAGTGAGTTCTGCCTTAGGAGTTTGATTTGTTGAGCAAAATCAGAGGAAATTTTGCAAAAAATCTGCAAATTCTACCGACCCCCCCAATTCAAATCACACAACCCATTCAAAGCATAGTCAGGGTCCTTCGTGATCTGTGATTTGCCATCTGAGATCGTTGGTGATGGCACTGGGAAAATACCAATGTCTCGAACAAATACCTAATTGCTCGCCCGATGGAAGAGCATTTTGGAGTTGATATTACCCGGAAACAATGGTCCCCATCAAACCGGATGCACACATCCCATGGCCAGACGGCTCACCATCTGCACAAACGGAAAATCGAGGATAGTCCAGCATACAACTATGGGAACCTGACCAAACCGCGGACAATGATATCAAGGAACACTTCGAGTATTTCAATGTAGTTGTTGGTCATCAAGGCCTTGGGAAAGCCTTCTCTGCGACTGATTGTAAAAGACCTTCCAGGATACAGGTAAACTTCTTAGATTGCATGTACTTTATAGCTGGAGTGATTCCTGCACCACAAGTGGAGTTGAGAGTGGTTGGTGTTTGGAGGAGAGATCACAAATGGAAAGCCAGGTGTTGTAGTCTCAAGAGAGGTGATCAGGTAGCTCAGTTGGTGGCATGTTAATCTCTGATGATGGATTTAATTTATTAATCTGTGGACTCAAGGTATTAGGTTATATTATGGATTTACTCTCCTGCGCATCAAAATTGCAGTTGTCAGTGCAATGTTGGCAAGGTGCACATACCGTACTTAGGATGGGGATGTAAAGCCAGCCATCCCATCTTCATTTCGGTTGTGGATCTCAAAGATCCCATGGTCTCTTTCGAAAATCGTAGGCCATAATTTATTTATATTTTCATTTACGGCTGTTTACCAATGGTTCTGTGATTTTTTTTTCCTGGTGTATTGGCACCGATGTCCATCGGCATGCAAAATTTCAGCTTTCTGCATCACCTGGAAGGTATTGATCTTTAATATCAGTTAGTGAGTCGGTCAGCTAGTCAGTCAGTAGTTAAAAACAGCTTTATATTATATGAACGGGGTGTGTAATTGTGTAAGCATATGAACTGTGCTTCCCCATTGGCTCGGGTCGCTCACCTGAATTTTTCATTTATTTATTTTCTTCCTTTTTTTTTCATTTATTTATATTTTCACAAGCAAATACCACCCGTCACTTCGCTGACAGGAATAATGAGAAGGGGAAAAAGAGGGGAGGGGTGGAGAGAGAGGGGGGAGGGGGAGCAAAGAGTGTTGGGGGAAGGGAAGGCAGCGAGAGATGAGAGGAAGGGAAGGCAGACATGTGGTGGAGCGTTAACTACGATTCATAGCGTCTCATCAAACTGATTCTGCATAGCATAATGATGAAGATGGAAACAAAATAATGACTGAAATCCATTTTGTACCAGTCAGACTATAAATACCACCCAGAGACAAACACCGCCCGGACACGTCCAGAGACAAACTCCCGTCTGCACATAAACACTGCCCGGACACGTTCGGAGACAAACACCTCCCAGATGCATCCAGAGCCCAGCTATCCATCCATCCATTGAGACCATACTCTGTGCAGAGCGTTGGTGCTGCCTAAGCAGTCTCCTTGGCTATTGGGCACAACCCTGGATGGGTCGTCACTTCGACACAGAATACCAGCAAGCTGGTACTCATTTTACCGACCTCTGAAGGAAGACAAGCAGAGTTAACCCCACCTGGTATTAATTCAACAGCCAAGTGGGATTTGAACTCAGGATCCTAGGATCCCAAGCCCACCACCCTAACCATTAAGCCAACACCAGGCAGAGAGCCAAGCTGTCTGGAGAAAAAACACTGCTCGGACACATCTGGAGACAAACTCCCATCTGGATACATCCAGAGACAGACTCCCATCCAGACATATCCAGAGAGGAACACCGCCCGGACGCATCCGAAGCCAAGCTGTCTGGAGACAAACACCGTTTAGACACGTCTAGAGACAAACCACGCCCGGATATAACCACCTTCCAGACACGTATGGTGATAACCGCTGTCCAGACATAACCACCATCCAGATACTGTTGCTGAGTTTGATTCTGGAGCTTAAATTTTGTAAGTCTGCTGAGTTTAAGACATTCTCGATGTTATCACATGTGCCGAAATGAAATAAATATGAGTGAGTAAAGTGAAAGAAAAAACTTTATCGTTAAGAAATTGTTACGCCTATTCCAAGTCAAGGCATGGTTGAGCAAGCCAAAAAACATGGCAGCTTCAGACCCCAGTGAGGTTACCCAGGAAGCACCTTAAGACCCCAAAGAAAGTGGTCGTCGAGGATCGCTTGATCAAGGATATAATTAAATAAGGCCGTTAATTATCTTCAAAAGGGCTGTTTTAATTAACCCAAACACCTAATTTTCACTCATGCACTTCCTTGGAGTTCTCTTAGTATGCATGCAAAGTTTCAGGCTGCGAGTTTTCATGGTTTTGGAGTTATGAAGGAGACACACACACACACACACACACACACACACACACACCCACACACACACACACACACACACACACACACACACACACACACACACACACACACACACACACACACACACACACACACACACACATTTATTGGTACATATTTATGGATGTTTTCTGATCGTTCTGTAATTTTCACTGGTGTATCGGCTTTGATGTCCATTGGCACACAAAATTACTGTCCTTCCCCATCGCCTCGGGTTGCTCACCTGCATTTATTAATTTATTAAAAAAAACTATTTTTTTTTCATTTATTTATATTTTCATTTATGGATGTTATCCGACGACATTACCCGAAAGGTACCGATGTTTAATATCAGTCAGTGGTTTGATAGAGTTTGATATATTAGATACAGTATATATATATATATATATATATATATATATATATATATATATATATATATATATATATATATATATATATATATACTATATATACTTATATTCTGCATCAGTCGCACTGGATGTATGTCTGTCTGTCCAGGGCGGAGCATCGCTGGCATGACTCCACCCACAATTCTTACCCCAAAAATTAAATCAACTAACTTTGTTCCATCCGTCTCAGCCTTCGGCTTCAGGATTCTGGTGTACATTTTGAGGACTGAACAATGCGTCTTCTATCATCAAATAATGGTACATTTTGATTACAACTCATGCAAAGGAACCGAAGTAATGCATGTTTTGTTTGGGAGCAATTGAAGCAACGGTCTATTACACACCACTCAAAAGAAGGTACGTTCTCATAATGCAGAGGAAAGAAAACATGTAAGTCGATAGATTCATGGGATGTGGAAAAAGCAAAGGCACGGTGAACTCCTAGTCTGTTTCCATGAACCTGAAGCTTGCATTCAATCAATGGAGCTCAGCCTCGTAAGGTTTGGATCAAGCAAATTGATGCCACCAGAGACTAAAAAGAATAACCGTACAGAAGACGAGTTTGAGTTTGCTATACGGCCTTTTTAACGGCCTCAACCGACTGATTCACAACCATATGCGTGACCGAGGTCGCACACCGACGATGCAAAGCCACCAGTACGTGCCATTTCCTCGACACATTAAATCAACGACAATTATAAAAACTGACAACACTGAGACTGGGAACAAATAATGGTGTCAAGGCGGCACCCTGCTACATTGCACTCAAAATGGTCTTTTGGAAATTGCTCACGATGCCATATACGACTCGTGGGATTGCCAATTCACACCCGTTTTCATTTGGCTGTACATTCTGATTTAATAGTCATTTCAAAATAGACATGAACGCATTTTTGGTTCCCACAAAGACTACATTTTTCTGATGTCCTGTTATATTTCAATTGGGGATATGTTGGGGCTGGCTTTGAATGATTCATAGGATGGAAGAACACGTGTGTGTGTGTGTGTGTGTGTGTGTGTGTGTGTGTGTGTGTGTGTGTGTGTGTGTGTGTGTGTGTGTGTTTTGTGTTGTGTTGTGTTGTTATTGTTGGTTATCTCCACTTGCTTGTTTCAGAAGGTTGAACTGAGTCCTCCTCTGTCTTGAAGTCGTCACCTCCATTTCAGGAAGGAATCACGATTCATGGACCAATTTGTGAAGCTTTCCCGTTCTCAAAGTTTTGTTCCAAGGGCTCTTTTCAGGATCGTCACCGAGCCCCCACCAGCTTCCAAGTGTAGTTTGTTTGTAATAATATTCCCAGGGATGTTTTTTTAGATCTCCATAAGGATAATTTTCATTGCTCCAACAATCACTGGTACAATTCCAGTGCTCTTCAACTTTTTCAAGATCTTTTGACTACATTTTTGAGATCTTGATGTTTGGTCATTTTGTTGATTTCTGCGTTGTTTAGGCCAAAATCGCTTGGTACTGAAAGCTCAATTAGCAATGTCATCTTCTCCATTTTGTACCTCAGTACTATATCCGGTCAAATGTTTTGTTTTCTATGTTCACGCTCAGTAGGATCATTATGGTTCATGTTTCCAAGAGTTTTCTGGAACTGTGATATTGAAAATTTTGTAGACATGCCAGTGGATTACTCCATATACCTTATTGTGTCTTTATGTGTGCCACTGTTCTGACATGAGTTTTCACATCCAGATTGTTTTTATTTATGTCTCTGCTGATGAAGTCACTGGAGTCATCATGTTTTTGCGGTTGTCCATCTGTACGTACATCCGTCCATGATAATTTTCTCTGTTCTCTCTGCAACTGCTAATACGATTGACGGTAAATTTTCACCATAGGTGCAAGTACTCATGTAGAATGTTTTTATGATATCTATGATGCCATAGGTCACATGTTGTAGCAGTCATGTTGGAAAAAGGAAAAACTTTGGAGCTCTGTGTCTCTGAAACCGTTCCATGGGAAAAAATTGAAATTTGGCACATGTGAAGCACTCCTCATGGGAAGCAAGTATGATAATTTTTTTTATTAAATTGTAAACGATGTCATAGGTGGCTTCGTTATGACATCATAATTGCATACGTCGAACACTTTAGCCGATTAGGAAAAAAGATCTTGAGAGTCATCTGGGGCTAAATTGTATTGGAGGGAGGAGAAAGGGGAAATTCATGACGTCATCGGCCACGTGGTTCGACAGCCTTTTTTAATTTTCTTTTTTTTTTTTTACAGAAAAACCTTCAAAAATCTCTGAAATGGCTGAACAGATCGAGGCAAAACTTTACAGGTTTGATCACCTATCCATGACAAACAAAAACTTCTCCACCTATGGTCACATGGGTCACACATCATAGGTCACATGGTTTGGCAGCTATGATTTTTTTTGAAGAATAAACCTTTAAAAATCATGTTCTCCAGAAAGGCTTTACAGATCGAGGGGAAACTTCACCCACATGTTCCCCAAGCCTTGTGGATACCAAGGTGTTCACCAATAATAATTAATCGGTCACATGGTCTGGCAGCCATAATGGTTTTAATGAAAAATCTTAAAAAAATTCTTTCTGTTGAACCGCTCCATTAATCGAAGTGAAACGTCACAATTATGATTCAGTAGTCATGGGGAACATAAGTTTAAAATTTCAACCTGATCGGACGCTTCGTTTGGCAGCCAGAATTATTATTATTTTTTGAATCTGGGATCAGAGATTTAAATCAAATTTGATACAAGTTGGTACAATGACGTAATAATGTGGGCAGAGGCATAACTGGAATCATCGCGACATCCAAGAGTGCCCTTGTAGTTTACATTACATCCTGGTAACTCATAGTTCAGTGTGTGTGTGTGTGTGTGTGTGTGTGTGTGTGTGTGTGTGTGTGTGTGTGTGTGTGTGTGTGTGTGTGTGTGTGTGTGTGTGTGTGTGTGTGTGTGTGTGTGTGTGTGTCTGTCTTGATTGTATTAGCAGGAAATAATAGGACCTCGACACCTCTAATCCACGGATATTTCTCATATTTTTTGTGAGTCCGATTTGCATTCAGGAACAGAACAATTATGGTTCATAATTTTGAGATTCCCCCTCTTTTGTCGAAATGCTGAAAGTTATGTTTAAAAGACTGTGGGAATTACAGGTTTCACCTGAGCAAAGTCAGTACAGGTGAATAGTGTCCCAGTTTGTCGAAGTGAGTCACTGAAAACGCCACCGCACAACCTCGTCAACATTCATACATTATTATCGAAAGTGCCATATTGTCATCAGCACCACCAACCATGACTTGTAAATGAGGTTTGTGGTGCATATAAGTAGGGTAAGAATACTGATTCTGGCTCACTTTTCCCCATGTAAATGAATGGGGGATTTTCAGCGATTTATATTTTTTTTCCCTAAAAATAAATCCCCTTTTTATCCCAAGGTATATTTATTTGTCTCCCCTTTTAACCTGGAGGTTGAACCTCATTGAATTGAACACCTGGGGGTTGAACAGCTCACTCATTGAACCTATAAAGATTTGTTCATTCTCAAATTCCTTCAATAGTTTAATTTTCTTTGCACAATAATCCCCATCTAAAATATTGACAAACAAAACATTTGAATCTTTATATTTTTTAAGATACCCCATTTGTGCCATTACGAAATGATAAACTTCTCTTAATGCTCTTGTTTGACCACCTCCTGAGCCACATATCATTTTGAGATTATAGTAAATTGTTTTTTCATTGTTCAATTGATAACCATCAAAGTTTTCAGTCCATTCAAGGATATTCATTTTTTTCTTTACATCCTCTAACTTACTAGTTTTTAAATTAATTAAACTTATTTGTTTTATTTACCTTTGTTTTAGTTATTTTTTCAATAAGACTTATTTGATATTTTTCACATTCATTATGTTTTCCATTTATATACCAAGACTGAGATTTTCTCCACTCTTTAGTTTGATTAATACTTGGTTTAACCATTTATATATTGTGAAAAAAACGCAACGGTAGCCCTTAAAAACCCTAACCCATCTTCCCATCGTTAAAACATAATCTATTTTATACACTCTATCATACAATATCCATATGGAACACAATCTATTCCATTATCTAAAATAAATCTCTTATCATCAAAGGCTCTAATGCCTTTTTATTTACTTCTTCACTATATATGTTATGTTTATAACTTCTTATTGTATTCATTTTCCTATATTCTTCTTTCTTATTCATCAAACAATTATAATAATTTCTAAAAGTTATTGATTTCTTTATTACATATTTCTTTATTCCCTTTAACCTCTTATCAATCTGTTCACCATACTTATAAGCATATGCCTTTGCTCTCAATCCAATAAACTCACTCATTACTTTTCCACCCAACTCATCCTTAAACTTACCAATAACCTTTTCATTCTTTTTGGAAAATAACTCACTCTTCTTGCTGAAATTACTTGTATCATATACTCCAATATTTTTCTTCATATCTTCATAAACATCATCAGTTTTTATATCTAAGATAAAACTATCAGTATCCATATACAACAATGAAACATTTTCACCATACTCTTTCTTTAAGTCATTATACAAATAATCATACATCAATATCTTTGATAAATCAAGAACTGCTGTTCCAATATAAATTGGTTTATCCATTACAATACTTTCCTTTTCATATGAATTGCAGAAAAGTTCTCTGAAAAAACCTCTTCTCTCTCAAAACTTGGTTTATTTATCAATCTCGAAGCTTCTTTCCAAGATGTTGCGAATCTAATGTTTTGCCTGTTTCTAACATTTTTCCATAGTCTTTCCAAATACAGCATTATTCATTAATTTATAAAAGTCCCCTTCAAATTTTACTTTTGTATTTGCTCTCATATCTGTATTGAATTGAATATACTTTTTCACCCAAGGACTTTGTTTAAATTTTAAAACTCTATGAATTTTAGCTACTCTCAATCCTTCTCTCAAAAACTGTTTTAAGCTTCTCTGATGCAAAACATATCCCTCTTTATCATAGAATGTTGTTAATAACTTTTCTGTTGATTTACCTTTAATATTAAAACTTTTATGATAATCACTTAACCATTCTTTCTTTGGAGTTTCTTTCTCACATGCAAAAGGAAGATCTTTATGCTTATTATGAAGATCACTCGGGTACATCAAGTCAACTTCAAAATAATAACCTTCTTCTTCGTCATTCAATTCCTCTTGAGAAGAAATAACAATATTCATCAAAGCCTTTTCATAATCCTTTTCTTCCACCCACTCTAATTTACCATAAGGCAGAGATTGAGACATTGCCCATCCATACAAATTATTAGCATCAAAATACATCAAATAATTACTATCTTTTTCACTATCATAATTTGGGAGATATTTATTATTTGCTTTAGCATATCTTTTTGAACATACTTGTGATATTCCACCTCTCTTGGACTTCTCAATCATCAAAAGCATATCCACATCACTGATTAAATCTATATCTTGTTTTGTCATTTTCAACATTGCACTCCAAGCTAAACCAGGAGCTGTGAAATAGTGGGCAGGATCTAATCCATAACAATTTTTATTATGACAGAGTGATCTAAAAGCTTCAAACACATCAGCTAACAATAAAACATCTGTTTTTAGATATAAATCGTGATATTCTCCAAGGTTCTTTATCTTAAATATTTTCCATATTTCTTGTGCGTGTTTATATTCCTTATCACTTATCTCTTCTTCATAAAGGTTATTATAGAAACTTTCTTTTGAAGGAAGTTGTGTTTCTTTAAATCTCATAAATGAATCCATATAATCATAAGGATAAATTCCCTTACTTGTAAGAATTTTCTCTTTACTTTGAATTTCATTCCTTGTTTGAATTTCCTCTCTCGTAAGAATTCCTTCTTTAATCAGAATTTCATCTTTAATCTGAATTTCCTCTTTAGTGAGAATTTCCTCTTTTGGAAAGAATGAATTAAGATTTGGAAAAGAGTCTGTGGAGCTTAGATTTGATGCGAGGTAGGCTAGTGGTGTTCCCATAAACTTGTAAGAATCTAAAAACCTAATACGAGTTAAAGGTTTTGTGAATATCATTTTTGAAAATGAAATATACTTTTGACTTGTGTTTGTTATAGCAGAAATATTCCCTGGTGTTTTTGAAAGTTCATTTATAAATAGATGTGTATCATAGTTGGCGCTGTTGTGAAGAAAGACTGGAATAAAAGAAGGTAATTTATAATTAAGATTACAACAGGAATGAGCGGGACCTCTATATTTACCAGTAAGATGACAATGGTCTCTAACTTTAGACTCCTTAATTTTCCCCTCACAAATATGACAGATATTGTTCATTCTAAATTCTAATTTTTCTTCTTTGGTTAATTTCATCGGTTCATTTGTTTCTTTCATTAATTTAGTGAGTCTTATACAATCCTTTTCTAATCGTTTTACAAACTCTTGTGAAGCATTTTTTCCACGATAATGTTCAAGTTTGTTATACTTTTCTCCAACAGATGATTTGATATAATAACAAAAACCACAAGGAATATGTTTTTGATATTTATTTGTATATGGTTCTTTTGGATTAGGAGAAGCAGTATTTATCTTTTTAAGGATACATTCAAAATCAGCGTATATCACAAATGGGTGCATGATAGATTTATTATAATCTTCAAAATAAATCTTTTCACCAGGTTTAGGCATTGTAATTACAGCTGATTTATGATTACTACAATATTTTGAATGTTGTTCTAATCGTTCTTTTGTATGAAATGAATTAAGACATCGCTTACAAGGATATATTTTGTTTGCTGTTCTGAATACCTGAGAAGAGATTAATCTTGATAAATTATTGATGTATGTGTAATGTGAATTCTTTCCAACACTAAAATATAAAAGGTCAATGTGTGTTTCTTCATTTTTATAGTTGTTTGAAATTTTTAATATTTGAACTTTGTTTGTATCCGTTAATCCATATACATTAATAGAAAGATTATTCTTTTTCTCAAATTTAGGAATATCTGTTAATGGCATTGGGAATTTAAAATCTTTAATGTCCAAGGTATTCTCATATTTCATATATTGTTTTACTCTTTCTGAATTACATTTTGGTGGATGTAAGTGAGCAAGAACAGACCAGAGAAAACATTTATTATCATTGTTCTTAATATTAACAACTGCCTTCTTTAGTTTTATTTCTTTTGGTAATTCAATATAAGAAGAAGCTTTAAGAGGGTTTGATTTTAGAATGTGTATATCTAAAAGATGATTTTTTTAATATTGAATCCACTTGCTACCACTGTATTATCAACATCCTCCTCTTGTCTTGATAGTTCTTCATAAACCCCACTATTCAAAAAATCTTGAAATGATGTTATAAAATGAAGATCTGTTCTCATATAAGGAGTTTGTTCTTCATCTTGTCTTTTCATATTCATTTTCACTCCCATATAAAACTTTAAAGTTTTTATTTCTTTTAATGTCTTTTTAATAAATTTTTCAACATCGGGTTTCACTATTTCAATTGATTCAGCTATTGATGATGGACTGGGTTCTCCAAATTGAAAAATCCTTATTTTTATATGCCCTTTAAATGCCTCATCAGTGTTTTTAATATAATAGTCTCCCTTTACTTTAAACTCATTTTTCTTGTGTTTTTGTGATTGAAGATGTTGATTATAACTACTCTTCAAAACATCCTTTGAACAGATATCACAATGTTTTCTTTCCAACTCAAGAGGAGATATTTGATGAAATAGATTAAATGTGTGTTTGTTGGTTCGGAGGTGTTTTCTATAATGTTTATATTCGTGATTACAAACATCGCAGTACGTTGTATTCACCATATTTATAGAATAAAACTTTGCTTAAACTAAAATTTTCTTGATGAAAATTTCGTTTAATTTATAGGTGAATCTGTGCTTAAAAACATTTTATCCTCCAACTTTTTCACTTAATAAATACAATGTTTCAAGACACAAAAGACAAGTTTCAATCAATCTCTTCATCTGTTAAAGATACTGAGAAATATGTCAAGGATGTAAAATTGAACAAAGATAAATATAACAACTATTGGATAAAAACTATTATGGTAAATAATATGAGTTCTTCAATTTCCTTCAGTGGAAGGGCTTTTAGTATACCTGGTAGAACATCAATTAAAGTATCTCTAACAAAAGTTTCTCCTCTCCTTCTAGTAATATATTCAAAACTAGAAAAAGCAATGAAACAAGAAAAAGTATCAAAGAACAAAAACCTTATGGATGAAGCTTTAGAAAGAAAAGATAAGACCATCTGTAATATGCAAGGAGAAATTTGTATTTTTTTCAACAACCCTAAAGATGTAAATCTTGATGAAATAAAGGATGTTAATATATCAGGTGAAATGACATTTCGTTCAATAGTAGTTAACGATAATTTTAAAATTACCTTTAATATAAAAAATGTTGTCGTTGAATCTGATAATGAAAAAAGTATATCGATATCGATGGTAATATACAACTGAAAGTATAGATGAATTTCAGTTTAAGTAAAGTTTTACTTTATAAATATGCTAGACTTTCCTGATTCTCCATATGACAAATTTGAGAATTGTCCTGCGTGTGAAAGACAGGGATTAAACACAGAGTCAAAAGCCTATAAACAATGTATATTCTGTGATTATCTTCTAATTAATGATAATAAAAAATATAAAAGGAAAATAATTCTTTTAGATTTACACCAAAAATGAATTACTTTACAAGATTGATTAGAGAAATGAATGTAAAGTATGAGGATGATAACACACCTTTCCTTACAAGGGAAGAAACTGAACGTATAAGAGAAATGTTCAAAGGATTGTTGTTGTATATTATTCATGGATGTAATTTTCAGGGAAATATCAACACAAGATATTGTATAAATAAAATAATGGATTATCTTGAAATTAAACCTGAACTTAGGATAAAATATAGAGTTTCTAAAAAAGCCAATAATAAATTAAATAACCTGTTTTTCAAATATATAAATGAATGATTTTTTACCTATTTGGGAAAATAAGATAAAATTTAACAACCATAAAAATCTCCCAAATTCATTAAGATGTCTCATAGTTGGTTCAAGTGGATGTGGAAAAACCTGCTTACTTTTAAAAATGCTCCTCACTCCCAACTTTTTAGATTATGATAATTTAATAATTTTCACAAAGTCGAGTTTTCAACCAGAGTATCAACTACTCTCACAAGGTTTTAATGCTGGTCTTCAAAAAGAAGATATAATAGGTTTATTTAAACGTCAAAAAAACCTAAATGATTATAACATTGAAGATATAATTCAACTATTTTGTGATACACAGAGATGTAAAAAGAAATCAAATCTTATAACTTGTATTCTTAGTGATAATACGGATGATATACCGTCTCCCCAAGATTTGGATAAATCAAAAAAGAACCTCGTTATCTTTGATGATTGTGTTAATGAGAGAAACCAAACGGTAATGGACAGCTACTACACAAGAGGGAGACATTCTTCTTGTAATTGTATTTATCTTAGTCAATCGTACTTTCAACTTCCTCGTCGTTCCATCAGAAACAATGCTAATACTTTTATTTTATTCAAGTTAAATTCAATAGATATCAATAATTTTTGGAGAGATAATTGTTCTACATTATGTAGTAAAAAAGAAATTTGAGGATTATATGAAGCACACGACTGAAAAATATAAATATATTGTTGTGAAACAAGATGAGATATTAAGGGATATATTTTTTGTTTTATAAACAATTACATATATAAATGACAACTATTATTATAAATCTTGTGGGTAAATCTGCTTCTGGAAAAAACTTTCATAAATCAAGGTTCTTGTGTAGTACAAATGAGAATATTGTAAATTTACTTAAAAAACACCCCGTGATACGCATTGTATCAACAACAACTAGAGCAATAAGACCTGGAGAAGTAAAAGGTGAAGATTATCACTATATTTCAGTGGAGGAACATATGCGATTGAGGAATGAAGGACAAATATTTGAGGAGGTTTCTCTTGGTATAACAAAATATTCACATTGTAAGAGTGAGTTAAAGAAACTAAAATCTGGTGGTGTTGGGATATTAGAAACTAATCCAGAAGGAACGAGACAAATTATTAAATATCTGAGCGGAGTGAAGATTTTATCATTCGGTTTTGATGTTGATGAAGAAACTCAACACAAACGTATGAAAAGCAGAGATGCAAGGATTAGTGAAGAAGAAATTACAACTCGCATTAATGTTAATAAAGAATTTGATGAAATATTTAAAGAAAAGGATTTATTTGAACACATCTACTTGAATGATGAAGAAAAGGAAAATTTCCCTGTTGATCTTTACAATTCATTAAATGATATTTTACAATAAATAAATGGATACAAAAGAAAGAGCAAGAAGATTTAAGGAACATCAAGAGTTGGTTTCAAAAGTTGTAAAACAACAGGAAGACATAAAGAAGAAACGCAGACAGAAACTAACGGGCGAAGAAGCATTTGAAAAAAACAAGAGAAATTTTTAAACCACTTTTAAAAACTTCCCAAGAAAAAATGAAAGATGTTTCCACAGTTCCCACAGTAGAATATACTCCTAGAAAGCTTCAAATGTTAAAAGATTTCAGTCAAATGACGGAGGAAGAATTAGAGCATTTAGGAGAATTAGAATATGATGATGAAGGTTTATTTCAACAACTGGAAGAGATTAATCAACCCCTGATTATATTGTGAATGCTGTTCAAAACAATGAATATTCAGCAGATTCAAAAACCAAAGCAGGACTCATTCCAACAGAACAACCAGCAATATTTCATCTTGTTCAAGAAAAGGTATTGATATTTAATGATGAATTAAGGTTCTTAAGTTCTGCTCAACCCCCTGTTAAACTAACTCCGAGATTAATGTTTCTTCTCACAAAAGATGGAAGACAAGGTTCAACTGTGAGGGATGAATCAAAGTATATTGATAAACCATTGGATATGGAAAATAATGATGATAGAGTATATATTGATTTGCTGAACACTCTAAATTATAAGGTTATTCTTTCTGGTAAAAGTAGGAAGAATGAGAAGGAGAAACACATTATTCAGGCTTTAAGTATCCTTGGTTCAGGTATTAGTTTTCTTCCAAATGACCCATCGCAATTAGTTAATAGACTGTTATTGTTGTTCGGCAGTAAGAAGGCTGGAAATAACAATTGTTTTAATGAAGCATCAGCCATTTTAGACCAGTTGATGAACATGAAAATAATTAATAAATCTCAATATAAAGACATTTTAACTCATATTAAATAAGATGAGAAGCACAATCCTGAGTTTTAATTTCACAACAAGCGACCACACATCTTCATTCCCATACCCACTACAACTTGACACAACAAAAGAATATGAGGCATCTTTATTGTCCATGGAGACTTATAATACCTTATTTAATATAACCGAGAAAAATGACAAGTTTAGTTATAATCCGGGAAGTGGATACAAACGATAACAGTCTCACCGAGCATACGAGATTTCTCAAATATCTTCCGAAATTGCTCGTCTTATGAAAGAACAGGGTGATGAACCAAAAAATATTGTTATAAACATTCAAAAACATACTTCAAAATCAACGATTAAAGTTAAAAATAACTACAAGGTTGATTTCACAATTGATAATTCATTTAGAGAGTTATTAGGTTTCTCCTCAAAACAGATTGAAACTAATGGGACGTTTTACAGTGATAATGTCATTCAAATATCCTCAGGAATAAATTCGGTGTTAATTCACTGTGATTTGATTGATGGTGCTTATAATGATGGATTAAAAACAAATACAATATTTTCATTCAGCGCATACTCAACCCCAATTGGTTATAAATTCAATATGGAGCCTAAAAATTTGGTTTATCTACCTGTGTCAGGAAAAACCATACACAGAGTAAATTTTAGGATAACCGACCAAGATAATCGTGTGATCTCTTTTAATGGAGAAGTTATATCCATCAGAATTCACCTACGTGAAGTTTTTCAATAAATAAATACGATGGTTATTGTGAGGAAGCACGAGTTGGGAAAATATAAAATAATTACAGGGGATGGGATGTTCCTTTCCCCGTACTACAAGGGTGAAGGTATGTATCTTGGTAGAGGATACTATAAACCTAAGAGACAAAGGGGTGTTGGACATCAATTTAGAGGAGATGGGATAATTGATACTCTCATGGGTATTGGTTCAACTATTCTTAAACATAAAGACCTAATTGGTTCAACTGCTTCTGCTGTGGGAAATGTAGCAGGTGCTGTAAAGAGTATAAAAGATGCTCAGAAAGAATCTCATAAATTACAAGCAATAAAAGAAATTAAGAAAGGTAAAACTCAGTTGTCCCCCCAAGAACGACAGAAAATAATTCAAATACTTGGATCAGGGTTTCAAAAGTTTTAACATCTTTTTCCTAAATAAATACAAGTATGGAAGCAATTGATAGTATCTATGATTTGGATGATACTATTATTATCTCAAACTCCACTAAAAAAGAAGATTACTTCAAGGTAAATGCAATAACTGGAACAGACTGGAATACAAATGGTACAAAAAGTTTTGAAATAAATAATCAACAAACCTATTTGAATCTCTCACAAAGTTTCTTGTTGTGTAAATTTAAATTCACTAAGGCTGGGAATAACACAAACGCTACACTTGTAAATGATTTCTTCTGGAAAATGTTTGATAGTGTGCGATTGTATATTGGAACACAAGAAGTTGAAGCGGTTGATTATGTCTCTGCTGTATCTGAAATGATGAAATTTACACTCTATACATTCAGTGATAGAATGGGAAAGGGGTCTGTCGAAGGTTTTATTCCTGATATGTCAACGGGAACAAACACAGACCCTGGATATATTCAAAGGAAAGGAATGTATAATGATGATAGAAAAGCAGAAAATAGTTTTACTGTGGCAGTTCCTCTTAAAGGTATATTTGGATTTTGTGATTATGATAAAGTTCTGTATGGTCTTAAAATTAGATTTCAACTACAAAGGAATGATAATGAAAATAGATTGCTTTTTGGTGTTGGTAATGCTTTTGGTGATCAGAATAAATTTGTAATTGAGGAGATGAGTTGGTATATCAGTGAATATACTCCTAATCTTAAAACAGAAGAGATGTTGAATCGAAGACTTAACTCAAAGAGACCACTCAGTGTATCATACCTCAAAAGAAGATGTCAACACGTTAAACTCAATCAAACTACTTACACGTGGAATTTGGGTGTTCTGGAAGGAAAGCCACGATATCTGTGGATGATTTTTAAAAAGCCAGATGGTGATACTGCGACTGATAAGAATAATGCATTGAGTGATAATGCTAAGGTGAAACAACTTCGCGTTTCTCTAGATGGAACATTTTATCCACGAGATAGATTGGAAATTAATTGGGAAAAAAATGATTTTGTTGAAGCATACAAGTCTTACCAAAAGGTGTGTGAAAGTAATGGAAATAAAGAACCTATTTTGGATATGACAGCATTTAAAAGTTTGTATACAATCTATACGTTTGACCTGAGCGCTCAAAAAGAAACTAAAAAGTCTAATCGAGTGGATACTTCCCTATACATTGAAAGAGGAGAGAGTGAAGAAGTTGATACATATTGTTTGCTTTTGGAAGAAACAGAATTGCAGATTAATACAGATAATGGTGTGATGATTAGTCTCACATAATTTTTTTGTTAAATAAATGAGTGGCAAAGTACCAACTGGGGTATATGTTAATCAAATCAATCTTCATAAACTATCATCTTGTGTTCAAAATCAAAAGCATGTACGATTAACGTTAATACAATTCAGAGAAAAGGAGCAGTAAGAATTGATGTTTTGCTCACAAGAGAACAGGTTAAAATCTTGAATGACACTGGCTCACTTAAAATTAAAATGACAAAACCAATGTTGAAAAAATATTCAATAAGAGAGACGAGTGGAGGATTTCTCCCATTTCTAATTCCTTTATTTGCTGGTTTAAGTGCGGTTGGAGCATTGACGGGTGGTATTTCAACAGCGGTCAAAACTGCCAACGAAAGGAAGGCTCAACTCCAGGCTCAAAAAGAATTGGAAAGACATAACAAAGAGTTGGAGAAACAAATTAGTGGAAGTGGTGTAATTGTAGATTTTGCTGAAAAACTTGAAGGTCTGCCTGATAAAGCGAGATTGTTAGTTGGAGATATGCTTTCTTCTATAGCACAAGCAGGTGTAAAATTAACGAAAAGAGGTAATGGATTATATCTTTCTAATAAATAAATGAGCATTGATGAGTGGTTGAAAGAATTTGGAAAGAATACAACATCAAATTTACAACTTGCCAAATATTGTAAGAAATTAAAAATTCATAATGTGGTTATTTGTATGAGAGATGAATTAACAAATGTGTCGAAACATACAAAGAATATTATTATGAACTTAGAAGATAATGATGGGAACGGTTCTCATTGGGTTTGTATTTTTAATAGTCAAGACAAATATTATTTTGATAGTTTTGGTCTTCCACCACCTGTTGAAGTCATAAAATTCTTACAGAATGGTGTTTATCAAACATTTCAAGTCCAAGAATTAAATTCCAAGTGTTGTGGTCAATTATGTCTATATGTGTTATTTCAACTCAACAAAAATAAAAATTTTTATGATATTATTTTTAATCTAATATAAATGACTTATGTTGGTAAAGATGGTTCTATCTTTGGTGTATCTCAAGAACTGGATATTGATTTATCAAATTATTACACAAAGGCACAGGCTGAACGACATAAATATAATATAAACAAAAATATTAACATGAAAAATGCTTATAAATTAAAAAATTATCCAAGCCCGACTGACGCAAATGACTTGGTGAGATTAAGCGATTTATCACAATATATATACTTAAATAAAACGGCTTTGTATTCTAAAGATACAGAAGTGTTGATATTATCTCCAGGTCATACAGAATTCACAGTTCGAATTAAAATAAATTTTTATAAAGAAGGGCGTATCGTTTGTATGAGAATAGAACAATGGGGGTATGATATGAATGATTTAGGGTATAATTGGTCATTTAAAATTAACCTCGAAGACCTGGAACAATTAAATCAGTCTCGTAAGGAAGAATATTATCCACTTGGTATCGAGAATGAGTTTTGTGGAGCCACAATTAGTAAACAACAAATAAAAGAATTTAATAAGGGTAAATATAATAATGGTTTTGCCCTTGTTTATCTCATGAAAACAGAAAAAACAGGATTATATATAATAAGTAAGGAAATACAAAAATGATTTAACTATGGGAAGATGGGGAGGTGTTTCGTGCCATAATATTATTCTAACATATATTTCTAATACATAAATGACAGCAAGAAGGCTTCAAGAAAATTATCATTTCTGTGTTCAAGCATACCTTCAAGAAAAGGGTATTCGGTATTTTAATAAATATGTTCTACAACATAAGAATGAGGTATTTTCAATAAAAGATTGGCATTATGCTGATGTTGATAAACCAACAACTTTAGATTTAATTAGAATGTTAAATAATGAAAAAATTATAAGGTTAAGAAAAGGTAAGGCTCTTTTAGAAATTCAAAAGAAATTTTATTGGTATCCTGTTGTAAAAAAATTATTTTGGATACAGGAATAACAAGAAATCCTGATGAATATATGTATAATATTCTATGGGGTGTAAACGATTCAAGTATAGTAAGGGATGAGGAAGGAGTTGAAGAAGAGAGGGAAGAGGAGGAAAAGGAGGAGGAGGAGAGAGAGAAGGAGGAAAGAGAGAAGAGAGAGGGAGGAAAGAGAGAGAATGAATAAATATCAAAATATGAAACCAGTGAGATTCAAAAAAGAATAGAGGTATTAAAGAAATTAACTTATCTCACCAGGGAGGAATACAAAGAATTAAAAAGTCTATTTGCAATACTTTCGACAAGACTATCGACATCGAGAAGACATGTATTTTAATTCAAGTTTTTTCTTTAATAAATGGAGGAGAGAGTGAAGGCATTTCTAAGGATTCTTTATGTTTTAAAAATTAAGATTCAAATGTGCATGTTGGAAACTAAAAAGGTTTTTACACTCTGCAGAAATTTTTCTCATAAATAAATGAGTTATTGTCTCAAATGTAAAAAGAAAACTAATACTAAAAATATTTCATATATTAAAAGTAAAAATAACAGGGTTATACAAAAAGGTATATGTTCGGTGTGTGGTTCAAAAAAAATCAATTTATCTCCAAACACAAACTCGGAGGAGATATACAAAAGTTTTTAACAGGAAGTAAATTTACAACTACTGGAATACCAGGGGAATTACATCTTCCAGGGTATTCTTTCTGTGGTCCAGGCACAAACTTGGATAAAAGATTAGATGAGGCAGACAATCCTAAATCCTGGAGTAAACCAATCAATAGAGTTGATGAAGTGTGCATGAGACACGATATTGATTATGGGAATACCACAACGTTGGAAGAAAAGCATGAAGCCGATAGAGAAATGTTATATAATTTGTCTCTGATACAAAATCCAACCTTGAGAGAAAAAGTTGATAGGTTCATCGTGAAGAAGATGATTAGTGCTAAATTGAAACTTGGACTTGGAAATTTAAAAAAACTTATAGGCTCTAATGATGTCATTAAGACTGAAGAGCAATTAGCTGATGAATTACATAAACCAATATTCACAAAGTTTCAGAGAAGGAAAGTTTATTCCAAGGAAGTTGATTATATCTGGTCTGCTGATTTGATTGAACTCAATAATGATAAGGGGTACAAGTATGCTTTAACCGTTATTGATTTGAGGAGTAGATATCGTGGGTTGTCCCTTTAAAAAAACAAAACAGGTAATACTCTTGTGTTAGCTTTTCAACAGATATTTAATAAAAGTAAGAGAAAACCTAAGAAATTGTGGACTGATGAGGGTAGAGAGTTTTATAACAAGACATTTATGAATTTTTTAAAAAATAACAGTATTACATTATACAGTACCTTTAATGAAGGGAAGGCAGTTGTTGTTGAACGTTTTAATCGTACCTTAAAAGAGAGACTATATAAAAAATTCACACAACTCGGTTCACAACAATGGTTATCTTTTATTCAGGATATTGTGGATAAGTATAATGACACGATTCACACGTCAACGAATATGAAGCCATCAGAAACATTTACAAAATTAAAATATGAAAAAGAGATTAATGTCAGAAAACCTAAGTTAAAAGTTGGTGATATCGTAAGAATATATAGGTGGAAATCTCATTTTGAAAAGGGTTTTACTGAACGATGGACGAAAGAAGTTGTTAAAATTGTTGATGTAATAGATACAGTTCCTTGGACTTATAAAATATATGATTTGGAAGGGGAAGAGATTTTAGGTTCATTTTATTCACAGGAATTACAAAAGACAAAACTAAGCATATAATACACCTTTGTGGACACTAGAGGGACAAGTCCGAGGTGTATAACAGTATATAATGTGTGTCAAGGGGGACGTTCTTAGATCTGTGAACCCCAAACACAGAATCCTCAACTGAATAGTCAAGGCTTAACTTTTGTTTGTGTGTGTGTGCAATGGGAGCAATAGGTTGGCGCTTCACTCCCTCCTACTATACACCGTTGTGGACACTCGAGGGCCAAGTCCGAGGTGTATAACAGTATATAATGTGTGTCAAGGGGGACGTTCTTAGATCTGTGAACCCCAAACACAGAATCCTCAACTGAATAGTCAAGGCTTAACTTTTGTTTGTTGATGTGTATGTGTGTGTGTCCCAACCCTCACATTCAAAATCTCAACCCCAACCCTCACATTCAAAATCTCAACCCCAACTCAATCCTCGCCCAACACAATGTCTTTTTCAAAATGAGATTTCCACCTATATATATATATTTTTACGTTTTTTTTTTTTTTCTTCTTCCAATTCTGTCTTTTAAAGCTTTCAGATTTGATGACGTAGAAAGGGAGTAAGCCTGCACTTTCTTCCCAGAACTTTCTTGATCTTGCTCCCATCAAGCACCATCCGACAAAGAACTACATCGATAGGTTTAGATCCCAAAGAGTGATAGCAACTCCAAAAGTCTCCAAAATATAAATAAATAAAATAATAATAATAATAAATAAATAAATAAATAAATAAAAGCCCCCAAAAAGTTTCAAGTGTCCAACATAAACCCAACTTTCCAAGTCTTCAAGGTATAACCACATTCCCGTTGAGTTTCCAAGATATGTATCACATTGTGAGTTATCAATCCAGAACCCACATTTCAAGTATTCAAAGTAAAACCAACTTACAAAGTCTCTTAAGGATAACTCATTTACTGATTTTTTCAAAATTTGTGAGTCTCCAAGGTAGGTCCCATATTTAGAACCATCTTGGCAGAACCCTTTTCCTGAGTCTCCAAGGTAGTTATTTAAACCATCAAGGCAGAACTCATTTACTGATTTTCAAAATTTGTGAGTCTCCAAGGTAGGCCCCATATTTAGAACCATCTTGGCAGAACCCTTTCCTGAGTCTCCAAGGTAGTTATTTAAACCATCAAGGCAGAACTCATTTACTGATTTTTCAAAATTTGTGAGTCTCCAAGGTAGGCCCCATATTTAGAACCATCTTGGCAAAACCCTTTTCCTGAGTCTCCAAGGTAGTTATTTAAACCATCAAGGCAGAACTCATTTACTGATTTTTTCAAAATTTGTGAGTCTCCAAGGTAAAACTTGTATTCTGGCTCATCAAGGTATAACTTGTTCAGTGGGTATTGTCTTGATAACTCACAATGAGTACTATTGCTGTAAAACTCTTTTTCAGGATTTTGCTGGTCTCCAAGGTATAACTCTTTGGTTGGGTCATCAAGGACGAACTCGTTCTGTGGGTCTTGGTCGCTCATAAGGTCTTCAACCAAGCCAACAATTTCGCCCCAAGTTGTAGCAGCAGTATTTTCATTTCGTATTTCAGACACAATTTCCTGTGAGAGAAAATAATAATGTATTAATTAAGTTATTTAATTATTAAATGAGTATGCTTCAATCAAAGTTTGAAAATAGGAAAATAAAAAATCTTACCTCAATAGATAAGAGGTTTGAATCCAGTTCATCAACTTGAAGGTTTAGTTCCATAGAAGACAGAGAGTTCCAAGGGAACACCAAAGTCATCCCACTCAAGGTCTTCAACCAAGCCAACAATTTCCCCCCAAGTTGTAGCAAAAGCAGTATTTTCAGATACAATTTCCTGTGAGAGAAAATAATAATGTATTAATTAAGTTATTTAATTATTAAATGAGTATGCTTCAATCAAAGTTTGAAAATAGGAAAATAAAAAATCTTACCTCAATAGATAAGAGGTTTGAATCCAGTTCATCAACTTGAAGGTTTAGTTCCATAGAAGACAGAGAGTTTGAGACAAGCACACAGAACACCATTGCCAGCAAGAACAAATGTTTAAAATGGAGCCTGGGTTTGAAGCTTTTATAGAGAAAGACTGGTGGGTGTGGTTTCCTTTGGAAATTCCCTGGGCAAGCCAAGGCAAGCCTTCATTGGGAAATTTTTCAAAACCATAACATCCTGTAATTTTCTAGTGATTTCTTTGTGAGTCAGAGATGAACTGGAAATGATGTAAGAGTGGGCGGGGCTTAGCAAAAGTAGGCGTGGCTTAGAAAAAATAACCTGTGGCTCAGGAGGTGGTCAAACAAGAGCATTAAGAGAAGTTTATCATTTCGTAATGACACAAATGGGGTATCTTAAAAAATATAAAGATTCAAATGTTTTGTTTGTCAATATTTTAGATGGGGATTATTGTGCAAAGAAAATTAAACTATTGAAGGAATTTGAGAATGAACAAATCTTTATAGGTTCAATGAGTGAGCTGTTCAACCCCCAGGTGTTCAATTCAATGAGGTTCAACCTCCAGGTTAAAAGGGGAGACAAATAAATATACCTTGGGATAAAAAGGGGATTTATTTTTAGGGAAAAAAAATATAAATCGCTGAAAATCCCCCATTCATTTACATGGGGAAAAGTGAGCCAGAATCAGTATTCTTACCCTACTCATATATGCTGATGTGGCTGCTGGACCATATTCGTGTGATTGTCACCCATTAAATCATCCACCATTTCGTCATGCGTGAAGGGTGAATGATGAAGGAATGACATGAAACCCTGCGTCAAATGCTCTGTGAGGACCTGAACCTAAGGTATATTTGACATTGACCGGTTCATGGTTTGTCAAGACCATCAACATAAACAGCCTCTGGTAATGGTCTTCACCACTACAATGGCTTTGTGTGATTTTGTTCACTCTCTTTAACGGTGTGGCCATGATTACATTATGGAAGCGAGTAGTATGCAGGTTATACATTGCTGCCGGGGGGGGGGGTGGGGGGGAGATTTGTCCACCTAAAAGGACGTGAGTGACTTTCAATTTGTCTAAGTCAGCCACAGGCATCATAAAAACTCCAAGGTCCGTCGAATGACTCCCACGTCACCGTAACATGATTGCGATACACTGTGGTGAAACACTTGTGCGGCTGGCATCATACCAGGACACACCCTTGAAGGCTTCCTTGAGAATTACCAGTCAGGTTCCCTGGCAGGAACTTCACCATTTGCTTTTACAGAAATGGGGGGTAGGAAAGAGAGGGGAAGGTGGGGGGAGGAGGATTAGGGGGGGTTTAGTTGGAGGGTTGTGAATTGGGATTAATCTCTCCGCTCATCCAGACTACATTGCAAGTATTTACTCTACCATGTAAGCAAGCGAGGATGGTTTTGTACATGAAGGTGTCAAAAGGAGGGAGACTTCCCAACATCTCTTACCTGTATCTTGCTGAAAGCAATATGTTCTTCATAATATTGGGACACTGGGTATATTTGGGTATGTTCTTCATAATATTGGGACACTGGGTATATTTGGGTATGTTCTTCATAATATTGGGACACTGGGTATATTTGGGTATGTTCTTCATAATATTGGGACACTGGGTATATTTGGGTATGTTCTTCATAATATTGGGACACTGGGTATATTTGGGTATGTTCTTCATAATATTGGGACACTGGGTATATTTGGGTATGTTCTTCATAATATTGGGACACTGGGTATATTTGGGTATGTTCTTCATAATATTGGGACACTGGGTATATTTGGGTATGTTCTTCATAATATTGGGACACTGGGTATATTTGGGTATGTTCTTCATAATATTGGGACACTGGGTATATTGGGATATGTTCTTCATAATATTGGGACACTGGGTATATTGGGATATGTTCTTCATAATATTGGGACACTGGGTATATTGGGATATGTTCTTCATAATATTGGGACACTGGGTATATTTGGGTATGTTCTTCATAATATTGGGACACTGGGTATATTTGGGTATGTTCTTCATAATATTGGGACACTGGGTATATTTGGGTATGTTCTTCATAATATTGGGACACTGGGTATATTTGGGTATGTTCTTCATAATATTGGGACACTGGGTATATTTGGGTATGTTCTTCATAATATTGGGACACTGGGTATATTTGGGTATGTTCTTCATAATATTGGGACACTGGGTATATTTGGGTATGTTCTTCATAATATTGGGACACTGGGTATATTTGGGTATGTTCTTCATAATATTGGGACACTGGGTATATTGGGATATGTTCTTCATAATATTGGGACACTGGGTATATTGGGATATGTTCTTCACATAATATTGGGACACTGGGTATATTGGGATATGTTCTTCATAATATTGGGACACTGGGTATAGTGAGATATGTTCTTCATAATATTGAGACACTGGCTATATTGGGATATGTTCTTCACATAATATTGGGACACTGGGTTCTTGGGATATGTTCTTCACATAATATTGGGACACTGGCTATATTGGGATATGTTATTCATAATATTGGTACGCTGGCTATATTGGGATATGTTCTTTATAATATTGGGACAGCAGCTTTATTGGGATACGTTCTTCATAATATTGGGACACGAGCTTTATTGAGGTATTTTTTCATAATATTGGGACACTGGGTATATTTGGGTATGTTCTTCACATAATATTGGGACACTGGGTATATTGGGATATGTTCTTCACATAATATTGGGACACTGGGTATATTTGGGTATGTTCTTCACATAATATTCGGACACTGGGTATATTGGGATATGTTCTTCATAATATTGGGACACTGGGTATATTTGGGTATGTTCTTCACATAATATTGGGACACTGGGTATATTGGGATATGTTCTTCACATAATATTGGGACACTGGGTATATTTGGGTATGTTCTTCACATAATATTCAGACACTGGGTATATTGGGATATGTTCTTCATAATATTGGGACACTGGGTATATTTGGGTATGTTCTTTATAATATTGGGACACTGGCTATATTGGGATATGTTCTTTATAATATTGGGACACGAGCTATATTGGGATATGTCCTTCAGAATATATGGGAACACTGGCTCTATTGTGGGACTTTCTTCGTAATATTGAGACACGCTGTTTTGGGATACATTTTTCATAATATTTTCGAGTAATGTCATATACTCAACCGATTGATAGGTTTATCCATTCTGGGATAATATATTGTCGACTCTCCGATTCATCTTTATGGCATCATAACATGGAGATGGAAGGAAGATAAATTTTCTTCAAGACTATTTCATAAAGCAAAATAAACCATCGATACGGGAAACTTTTGGCTCACAATGCTTGTTTCGAATTGATGTTCCATTTGGCACCATCCATTTATGACTTGTGCAACCATGGCAGAGGTTTTGACCCTTCATTGGTATGTAGTGTGTAACAGTGTAAGCCCCAGCCTTCCCTTAGTGCATACTATGCATGCATATTCGTTGCTTCGCTGACACGTTTTAATCAAAAGACAGAATGTTGTAATTCAGAAACATATTGCACATCAATTTGTGTCTCAATGGGGATATAAAATGGAGTGAAACATGCGCAACTTGAAGGGCACTCGGAAGAGCTCATACCTCCGCCCTGCAATGCCTGGCCCACGAGAACATACCGGGCCCACTACATTTTTGAAATTTCATGATATGTATGTGTGTGTATATATATATATATATATATATATATATATATATATATATATATATATATATATATATATATATATATATATATATATATATATATATATATATATATATATATATATATATATATATATATATATATATATATATATATCATCATCATCATCATCATCATCATCATCATTACACAATTTTAAAGCCTTTTTCCCTGAACATGAGTCAACTTTTTGCGGGCTTCAATCATGGTACCCTTTATTGTGGCAATGTTTTTACGACTGGATGCCCTTCCTGACGCCAACCCTTTAGTCGCCTTCGACATGCAGGGATAATTACCAGTATACTGGTGCTCATTTTGCCGACCTCAGAAGGACAACATGCTGAGTCAACCCCCCTGATGTTAATTCAGTGCAAATCAGGGCTCAAACTCAGGACCCCGAGGATTCCAAGCCACCACCCGAACAACTAAGCCAACACCAGGCTCATATGTTTTTATGTAT
>NC_140966.1:93073684-93161184 GCF_056783735.1 Eptatretus burgeri | reverse complement strand
TGGGAGGACAGCGGTTTGAATCCCGGCCGGGTCATACCAAATAATTAATGGTCCGTGCTGCTTCTTGCTTGACGTTCGGCATTCAAGAAGGACAGAGCATGGACAAACAACCATATGTTGGCAATCATAGTGTGGGTTTTGATGGGCCGAGAGGTCTCTCTCCTTTACGTGACATTCCTCCCATGGTGCACAGTAGCTCCAAGAACGTGGTGTCGGTGCTCCCGACTTGTGTTCCCACACCCACCAGTTTGCAAGTTTCACGCTCACATTGCCCCCACTGTCTGCGTCCCAATGGGAGCCTGGCTGGACGGTTTTCCTGGATCCTGAAGCACTTTGTACAACCCAATTGCAGCCATGGCTGCCCTGCAGGAACTGTCATAGGCTTTCATCTCCTTTAGAGGGATCTGGCAGGGTCCCGTCGGGGCCTTCATTCCTTTGCCTGGAGTCTAACTAAAAGTAGGAAAGATGACATCACCCAAGACCTCCCGTCAGGGGCTGATCCTTACCTTATAAGGCATGGTATGTGTGGAATGCTGACTGTTTACTGAGCCAACAGTCCGAATTTCATGAGCAAGCCCACCCCCTTTGTCTCAGAAACCTCGGGTCTCGCTTCCCCTACTCCCTACACGCTCACGGTATGTGTAGGTGAGCAGCACCCAATCTTTGGAATTTCTTGAGCCATTCCCACATTTTCTGTCTTGACACTCTTTCCTTCGGAGACCTATCGGTCTCTGTCCGTGGTTTCTCCAGATGTTCCCTTTGCGTGGGACTTGGATTCGTATTTATGAGTTCAGCTTTCATGTGTACACCTGCTGCTTACCACTCAAAATGCACAGCACCTTCAGACACACTCACCTGCCTCGGTCTTCAATTATTCATTCAATGCTAGAAATACCCATTCCCTCAGGTAGGGCTTGGTGGTTACACCACTCGCACGATCTACTGTGTAAAGATAACAATTGCAAGTGGTCTCCTCATTCTCACGAGGAGGAGGGATGAAGGGGGAATTATTTAATGCCCGTGCAGCCGTTTTCGATCGTATAATGATCTGTCTCTGTCTCTGTCTCTCTATATATCTATCATAATTAATCATCATCATCACCCGATTGTTGTTATCAGAACTTCATACACATTCGATACCCCAGATCCACCATGACCATGTCAGGTCAGGCCAGATTTGATCTATGACTTGCTGCAGGTACCATGTAAACCTGTATGAACTTGTTTCATGGTCGGGTTGTCGGTGACTAAATAATCTCCCCATCAGATTTCCTGGTGAGGAGGGTCTATGGATATGGTCACCCAGCAGGATTAAAAACAAAACCTGTCCAAGAGCTCCTTGTGAGGCAACAGCCGTCTATATCTGGTGCCCAACTGTGTTTGCGGATGTCCTCCTGCAGTTGGGATAATTTTTTTGAGGAAGTTAGTGACAGGATTTGCACTCTGGCCACCATAAAACCCTTCACTCGGCAAAACACACTAAAAAGGCAAAGAAAACTGAAAACCCACTCCGTGGGAGGACCTCCTGTGCATCTGCCCTTCACGGGGAAGCTCACCAGCTGAAGGGATTGGGGCAAAGCCTTCAGGACCCCCGCTCTTTAATGATAGGAGGGAAAACACAGGGTAACTTTCCCGGGTTGGATTGCTGTAGTTTGGGTCAGGGTGGTGCCGAGGTGTCGTCTGCAAGACGGCGGTCTCCTTGGGTTAACCTGAGACGAGCCCTTAGGGTGGGTACCTAGAATGTCCCATCCCTAAGAGAGGATGATCACCTGTCTCTGTTATCATCTGAGCGAAGCGTTTGGACATCGGTATTGCAGCTCTCTCTGAAGATCGGAGACCGGATAGTGGTGAGATCGTGGCAGGTGGTTACACCTACTACTGGTCTGGTCCCTATGATGGTTACCATTCCGAAGGAGTTGCTGTAGCTGTGTGCAATAAGTTGACTCTAATGAGAATTGAGGTAACACCGGTCAACCAACGTATTATGAGAGTATGGATTCGTCTGTGAAGAGTATGAATGTGAAGGACGCATTCTATGTCACGCTCAAGTCTGTGGTTAATCAGTGCCCCAGGTGAGATATTCTTTTAGTCTTGGGGGATTTCAATGCATTGACTGGGACTGATAGGGTTGGTTATGAGACGTGTGTTGGTCCCCATGTAGGCCAGGGACCAGTGGGACCTACCTTGCACCCCACCCCCCCCCAACCGCGACAATTTTTCACTGATACCACAGTGTTCATATACGAGGTGTGTAAAAAAAGTATCCAACCTTAATTTTTCGTGTGTAAACAAATGAAGCTCAGGAGGCGTGGTTTGGTGCACGTATGTAGGCGATCCTAATCCGTATACTTGAATATTTTCTCTCCTGCAGAAACTGTCAGTCGCCGACAGACCGCTGATGAGTGAGGAAGTGTAAGTGAGCGTCGTCGGATTTTCGTTGTTGACAAAATGACCAATCACTGTGGTCTCATCGCCAGTGATCACTGTGTTGAAGAAGTTGGGATCGCTGTTCACAGTCTCCAGCATGTCCTGTGCGATCTCCAAACGGAGTTGCTTCTGCTCGATCGTTAGCAGCTTTGGCACGAACTTCGCTGAGATTCTCCTTCGGGCCAAATCCTCAGTCACAATGGAATGAACGGATCCAATGCTGACGCCCGCCTCGTCTGAAAGTTCTCTGATCGTGACTCGACGATCCTGCATCAGCAGGGTCCTCACTTGGTCAATGATGATCTCATTTCAGGATGTTGAGGGCCTACCGGAACATGCTTCACTTTCCACTGATGTGCGACCATCTTTGAAGCGGTTGTACCACTCTTTTATCTATGTGGTGCACATTGCTTCGTTCCCGAAGGCCTGTTGAATCTTGCGGATCGTTTCCACTTGGGAATCGCCAAGCTTTACACAAAATTTGATGCAGTAGCATTGTTCAAGTTTTTCCGCCATTTTGTCAAAAACGAAAATCCGACGGCGCTCACTTACACTTCCTCACTCATCGGCGGTCTGTCGGCGACTGACAGCTTCTGCAGGCGGGAAAATATTCACGCATACGGATTAGGATCGCCCACATACGTGCACCAAACCACACCTCTCCAGGTTCATTTGTTTATGCATGAAAAATTAAGGTTGGATACTTTTTGAACACACCACGTATATCCCAAGTATCAGAAAAAAGATGTTGCCAGAAAAATAACTCATTTCCACTATGCTTTATTAAGCTGTTTCCATGGCAACCAATCAAAAATAGACGAATCTCACAAAGATCGGCAAAATGTCAATATCTCTGTCAAATACAAACATAAAATCACAAATTTGGTGTGAAACTAAAGCTTATAGTTTTACGTATTAAAATATATTTTGTTCATGCTCATTAGCTCATTTGCATATTGATTAAATTTGACTTCAAGACAATAATTCCCACAAAAATGCAATAATTTCCATTTTCTTTCCTTGTAATTACCACACATGTCAGTTTTTTGCTAAAAAAACATTACTTAAATGTTTCCAGATACAAGCCAGGTTGGCAAAAAATATATTAAATTTAATGAATTTTTTAAAGTAGACGAATTAGCATAAATTAGCATAGCATAAAATATCCACCGTAAAATATCAATAAAATATAAAAAATAGCATAAAATACAAAGCACAATGAATCGTTCGAAAATCATGCGAAATCAGATTAATCAATATAATTAATTACCTGGGCCTGATATAATACATAACTGTGACTTATAATGTTTGTTGGTGTTTAGGGGAAACAACTATTTTCTGTTTGAGTAAAAGTAGTGGAAATAATTTTAAATGCATTGATATGCTAATTAGGATCCGCCATTATGGAAATTCTCATTTTCGTAAATATCTCAACTTCTGGTACATGGAAATTTGTAAATGAGGAATCTACACATATGTTTGGAGGGTCAAGGAATGGAGTGAATATATTTCCTTTGTTGTCAGAGATGTAGGATGATGTTTGGATAGCTTAATTACATGCAAAAATTGAAACAGCTTTATAAAGCATAGTGCAAATGAGTTATTTCTATGGGAACATCTTTTTTTCTGATACTTGGGATATATATGAACACCGGTATCAGTGAAAAATTGTCACGGGGGGGGGGGGGGTCGGTGCAAGGTCGGGGGGGTCGGTTATTATGAACAGTGCAAGGTCGGTCCCACTGGTCCCTGGCCTAATGGATCTGGAACTGTGAACCAGATTACCACAAAGTTCCTTGACTTTGCAAGAAGTCATGGACTTGGGGTGGCTGGTTCATGGTTTCAGCACCCACAATCTCATCCCTAGACTTGGTGTTTCAACGCTGGCGGTGTGGTAAACGAGATTGACCATGTGCTCGATGATGGTCGCTGGAGGATGATCCAGAACTGCAGGGTCTACCGGAGTGCTCAGGTCCTCAACACCGACCATAGACATGTTGTAGCAACTCTGAAGTTTCAGCTTCAATCTGGGTGAATGGTACCATCCCAGCCTCTGCTGGATGTTGGCAAGCTCAAGGATGAGAGGGTAGTTCAGTTTGCGAACAGGCTCAGTGAGGATTTGGGGGTCTGTGTGCTTTGGGGAATCCCGAAGAGTTGTGGAGTGCCTTCAAGACCAACATCCTTGATGATGTCGGTGGATGTCTTGGCACTCATCGGACGGTGAAGAAGAATTTTGTCTCAAGTGACACTGGATACCATTGACCAGAGTCGCAGGGCCAGGCTGAATGGCAGAGCTGAGCTGTTCAGGGAGCTGAGACATAAAACTGTATGTGCGCTAAGGTTGGACAAGGAGGCCAATGTGCGAGGAATCTGTGAGGAGGTAGAGCATCACCTGTGATCAAGTGATTCTCATGAAGCTTATAGGGGAATTCGCACATTGCGTTCCTCCAAGCCTGTCCCTCGGTGTACTGCAGTGAGAGCGGTGGGTGGTGGGCTCTTGACAGAGGAGTCCGAAGTGAAGGCACGCTGGGCCAGTTACTTTGAGCAGCAGCACTAGACTGATCCACCAGCTCTTGAGTTGGATGTCAGGAGTGTTACTGTCCCTATTGCTGTCCCTCCATTCAACTGTAATCCACCTTCATTTGTGGAAACACAGGCTGTGGTTAACCGATTGAAAAAAAAATATATATATATATATGTATATATATATATATATATATATGTATATGTATATATATATATATATATATATATATATATATATATATACACATATGTATGTATGTATATATTGAAGCGGCTTAGTGGTTACGGTGGTGGCTTCGGATCCCAGGGTCCTGAGTTCCAGCCCCGTTGGCTGCTGAATTAACACCAGGGGGTTGACTCAGCCTGTCATCCTTCCGAGGTCGGCGAAATGAGTACCAGTGTACTGGTCCCGGTGTATGCCCCGGTTAGAATAGGTGTACCATATCCCTGTGTGTCGTAAGCGGCGACCAGGGTTGGCGTCAGGAAGGGCATCCGGCCATAAAACATTGCCTCAAGAAAAAGCCCAACCCCTGCACAGCAGGGAAAAATGGCTGTAAAAACGGTCATTTTATTTTTTTTAATGTATGTATGTATATATATATATTGTTGTGGTTTCGCCGGTGCGTCGCCACGAGTATGACCACCAGATGGAGCAGTGGAGTCGTCTCGGCTCGATCGCCCGGAACTCCTTGCCCGAGCGTGGCAGCCGAGTCCTCTCCTGCGTGCCTCGCACCTGCACGTGTTGGCCACTCGACGCCACGGACTGAGTGTTCGGCGCTATCCCAGCGCGGATAGAGGGAGGGGGGGGAACGTAGATGGCCAAAGTCAGGAGAGGGGAATGGCGGATGCTCCTTCTCGCCAGCGGGGTCTTGCAACTGCCCCACAAAAGACCCTGCTAGCGGCCACCAGGACGAGCGAGCCGGAAGACGAGAGCAACCATGAAGCAAGAGCATCCACCAAGCAAGAGCATCTACCAAGCAAGAGCATCGACACAACTGCTTCCCCCGTCTCCGACTTTTATATCCCGGAGCTCCGCCCTGTTGCTCCGCCCTGTTCTTTGCTCCACCCCCCTTCGAGGCGCTTCGAGAAAGGTCTCGAAGAGGGGTGTTCCTTCTCCCTGGCCGCGTCACACCGCGCATCCACCAATCGGGGGCCAGCTGCCCTCCCCTCGCTTCTTGCCCCTCACACCAAGCGTGGAGAAGAATGGCGCGAAAAGCCCACCGAGTGTCCTCATTGGGTTTTATTTGAAATAAAAGATAGAGAAAGATAAACGACTGACTCAAAGCGTCGCAGCCCGAATGAATCACATTTATTCCATCTAAGCAACGGGTTTGGGGCTAACTACACAGGCACTTAGAGAGATATCTCACCTACGGGACCTGAATGGTGTAATGCGAATTTCCACAGCCATAACAATATATATATATATATATATATATATATATATATATATTTTTTTTTTTATATATATATATATATATATATATTTATTTATATATGGATACAAACAAACGACATAATAGTGACCGAAGCTTTTCGTGCTGCACTCTTCAGGGTAAAATTCGCAGCAAGTGAAGAAGGAAGTGAAGGTGTGTGCTTTATACGTAGGTCTCAATCAGGTAGACGTTGATTGGTTCAACCGTAATGGTGGTTCGAAGAAAGATTGTGAGGGTTAGAACACAACAAGTGCGAGCATGTAGAAATATCCAGCAACCACCGGCCACTGTATCTGCTTCATCTGCCATTGCACAGCACCTGGTTGCCAACCCTCTCTGTGCAGACCATTACAATGCAGATATGTTCAGGATATTGAGCCAAGGTCGGAGCTTGTTTCATTTACGAATGTTGGAAGCAACCTTCATCCTTACCACCGATCCAATACTATGTCGTCAAAAGGAATTTGTACGATCTCTGTGTCTCTTTCAGCAAGGAAAGTTCAAGAGAAGTACGGTAACAAATGGTGAATGGACCTTAGGGGAAACCCATCCCCCCTCTCTCCAGGATGTAGTTGCAAATGTCAATCATCGACGAACTCTGCTCCAGCCAATGGGAGCTCAAGGTGAAGATGATGAGCCGACCAATGGGTGTTCGGAGTAACCGTGACATCATTACTGTTGAACGAATCAGCGTCTACCTGATTAAGACCTGCATATAAAGCACACACCTTCACTTCCTTCTTCACTTGCTGCGATTTTCACCCTGAAGAGTGCAGCACGAAAAGCTTCGGTCACTATTATGTCGTGTTTGTTTGTATCCATATTAAAGTTGTGTAGTACCAACCATATGTATGTATGTATGTATGTATGTATATACACACACACACACACACACACACACACACACACACACACACACACACACACACACACACACACACACACACACACACACACACACACACACACACACACACACACACACACACACACACACACACACACACACACACACACACACACACACACACACACACACACACACACACACACACACACACACCGGGCGTAGTGGCGTGCTCCTGTAATCCGGCTACTCGGAGGCTTGGGTTGGAGGATCGCTTGAGGACGGGATCTCTGCGCCGGGCCGCGCTATGAGAGGGTGTAGGGCAGGCCGGAATCATGGCGAAACCCAATCCTTATCCCTGTGTCGTAAAAGGCGACCAGGGTTGCGTCAGGAAGGGCATCCGGTGTAAAACCTGTGCCAAATCAGTATGCAGATCATAACGGATGATCCGCTGTCGCGACCCCTAATGGGAGCAGCCGAAAGAAGGACATATATGTATGTATATGTATATATGTGTTTGTGTATATATATATATATATATATATATATATATATATATATATATATATATATATATATATATGTATATATTGCTATGGTTGTGGAAATTCACAGATCACCATTCAGGTTCCCCGAAGATCAGTTATGTCGATAAGTGTGTGTCCAGGTTAGATTTCCCGACCGATGTATAATGGAATTATTCGTGTGCCGGGCTGTTTATCTTGAGGTAGTGTTATTCTTTTCTATCTTTATTTAAAACAACATCTCCTCACCACCTTCTCCACAACTGCCAACATCTCCTCACCACCAATCTCCGCAAACAGATGAACTTTTCACCAACAACAACATCCCAAACAAACAACATCTCCACAAACAAACACGGTGGCATCCTCGACAGCGGCAAAGTGATTTCAAACATGGCCGCGTTTGACGGCGAGATCGGATCAGAACAGCGAACGGGGCGGAGCCAGCCGGGGGTGAAGGTTCAAAGGTGAAAGAAGGGAGGGCGCTGATTTTGGGCGTTGAAGCCCAGATTGACCCCTCCCCTTGGGGCTATAAAAAGTTGCGTTTCAACGCTGAGAGCGTTGTTGGTAGTTGTTGGTTGGTGGAGGCAGTCGAGTGGAGTTGAGAGAAGAGTTGGGCTGGGCCGTTGGAGTCAGCAGTGGAGTCGGGAGACGGGAGAAGCCGGCAGTTGAGTTGGAGACAGGAGAAGTCGCCAGCCGGAGAGAAGTCGCCAGCAAGCTACGTAACGGTCCAAGCGATCGGGCCCCGAGTCAGTCGAGCGACGCTGAGGAGTGAGCGGGCTCTTAAAGAGCATCAACTTTAAAAGAGCAAGGCCCGTTCGCTCCTCTGAAGTGTCGTCTGCCAGGCCCGATCGACCAGGCTGCGGGGACGGCCAAGCGACCGAAGAGGGCCGCCCACCAAGCTGCTCGAGCCGCTTAAGCAACTAACGCATTTGGTGACACCCCCCCGGTGAACAGAGACATACGGAGGGTCGCTGACCAAAAGACCCATTGAGTCACCTCAAGGGCGACACGGTAACCTGCCCGGCCTCGCGGAGCTCCTTCGGTCATCCCAGCTCCAAGGAAAGTTTAAGGCTTATGAGCCTGGTTCTATCTTTCTTTTCTGGGGTTTTTGTATGAAAGTCTGTGGCACCTTGTCTACCAAGTAGAACTGATTAAGTGCATGTACATAAATAGATATCGGCTGTAGGTTTTTACTCGTGTCTTGTCCCCTACCCCCATTCATTGCATTGCTTACGTGTGCAAATAAATGTTCCCCATTTTTGAATGTCACCTGCTCGTTGCGTCCCTTCCTCCATTGACTGCGATAATTGCGTTCGGAGTAATTAGCTGGCTGATTATAAGCCGATAAAACGTACATCTGTTCCGATGGGGCTTGGCGATTTAAAACCGCTCGGCAATCGCAAACGGAACGAGCTGCTTAAAGCGGCTCGTTTTCGTGCAGGCTCCGTTGAGGTATAAATCCCCGGCATTTCTGTCTGCGCGAATAATTAGGTACATCGACAATTCGGCAATCGACCCTGTAGTGCGTGGACAGAAGAGTTGGCTGGTTTATGGTGTGGTTAGCAACACCCGTAGCTGGGTTTCGGCGTTGATCCGAAAGCTGCGACTAGATTGCTCGTTCGGTAGGCGCGCGCGGCCGCAATTGAGCTAAAGTCGGTCGCCCGCATGCCGGGCGGGTGAGAATCCACTATATATATATATATATATATATATATATATATATATATATATATATATATATATATATATATATATATATATATATATATATATATGAGGCCCGGCGAGGAGGAGTGATGTAAGCGACATTTTTTAATGATATGATGATGATTGGCTCGGATGATAGGGGAAGGGTTAAAATAGTGCTATAGTGCATTAACTCCAAAATGGCTGATGTGGCCCTTACATCACTCTTCCTCGCGGCGCCTCATATATATATATATATATATATATATATATATATATATATATATATATATATATATATATATATATATATATATATATATATATATATATATATATATATATATATATATATATATATATATATATATATATAGCCATATACTATCTGCTCCATTGTAGATAGATAAGGCAATATCTGTATGTCCATTACTTCTGGAATCCAAAACGGCTTGGCAGACCTCCAGAAATTTTTCCATTTGTGTTTGGGGTACCCCAGGTTCTGGTTATGGGCATTAAATAAATTTACCCCCAGGAGTGTGGGGAGACAATTTGCGATTTTCCCCTGAACACGTGGAATAGTGCAAGTCGTTGAACCACTGACCCCTGAGGGGATATTGAAAGTTCGAAACGATGGCAATTCTGATTAAAAAAAATCGTTTTGCTCCTGGAGAGAGTGGGTATTGAGTGTTTAAAAGGTAAAATATGTGCACCCCAATCCATCCACAAGGCTTTCCGAATTATGACATGTTATAATTTTTTTAATGATATTCCAAGGCTTCAAGCGGTGTACCACCATATCATGGCATCCCCCATCCCTGTCCGTTATATTTTCTACCCTCGTTGACCTAATCAGACCCAACCCTCTTGCTTGCAGTTTGCAACATGCTTCCTCCCCTTGCCGTTCTCCTCTTTTCCTGTTCGTTAATTCCCTTGCTTGGATCCAATGCTGGGCCCCACTGTCCATATTTTCATTTTTACCTTGTCACCTTACTTCCATGACCTTGACCTTGTATTTCAAGCACAAAATAGTCAGCTTTTTTGTTCGAAACTTGAGTTTTTGGATATATTTAACAATGACCAAACTTTTGGGTTTGCTTGCTCATTACGAGACTACTTCATATAAATAGATTTTTAATTACCTGAATGAATATCTGGATAAGGCTTCTTGCTCATCAAGTAAAACCACTGCAGTCGACAAGTTTAAAAGTTTATTGCTTCCTTCTTTGGTGTTTTTGGTTGTGCATTATGCCATTGAGTGAGCAACATTTGCATTACTTGATGTTTTATGAAAAGAGGAAGATAAAAAAAAACAAGATAGCACACAAACACACACACACACAAGCACACACACACACACACACACACGATAATGTTTGACGGTATGATAATGCAGTCCATTCAACAGGTTCTAAATCAAACCATTACAGGAGGCAGTTTTTAAACTGTGAGGCCTTGATTCTGTTCATAGATCACAAAGAGAAGCACACATTTCTAAGAATGATGAAAAAAAAACCCTCAAAACAGAACAAGCATTATGCACACTACAAAAATGTGGAAAATTTTGACGATCTAAAAAAAAAAAAAAAGCCTAAATGTCATGGCAATAAAATACTGTCAAATACTAATAGATTGTCGGTTTAAATTTATACATTCCTGACTTGCTAGCAATCCAGCGAGTTGAGCGGTCTGCAGTCTCGGAATTGGCTGCGCAGCATCTTCGAGGTGGGTGCTGGATCCTGCAGCGACCCATTCTTAAAGCATACACACCGCACAACCCCCTTTTAGTAATGACAAATCGAAATTGGCCAGACGGTAGCTAAACTTCAAGAATCATGCCCGTGGTTGCATGTCGAGTTGGAACCGAGGCTTTAAGGCAGGGCTGCTACCAGTGATGGCCAGAAAGGCGAATGACCTTCTCCGATTGCACATATTTACAAGCACAGCGTGATGCGCAAATTGTCACCCTTATTTACTGGTGTCTGACACGATGGGTGCAGCGTGTCTGTTGACCGTCGACCTCGTCGCACCGGTGACCCCCACGCACGTAAACGATGCCGCTCGGTTCCGAAGCCTCACTCTGCCTCCTCTCCACGATTCGAATACAGGCCTGCCTCCCAGCGCATGGCCATTGCGCTCTTGTGCCGCGTAACCCTCGTAGCAACGACGACCTGGGTGCAAAGTCAGTCGGTGATCAGAAATTGAGGAACGAGAGACCGTTATGTTGCTCGGGGGGACATGTGATGTGCTGAAAGTCTGGACCGTTGCTAACATTATCATTGAGCAGTTCTGTCTAACCATGATATTATTTAATTGCAAGATGCATTTTGAACACATATGATGGGATATGAAACCCGGGCTCACAGCATCATCAGGCCACAGGCATGTATGGAATGATCATTTTGTTTGTACCTTATATATGCATCACATTCTCTTACCGTGGGAACTCTGGCTTACCTCGGAAGATGCGTCGTCCGTCGAGGCAATGTTTGCATACTGTGGAAACACAAGAGGGAGTTAAGGTAATTTTGTTCTTCCTAATAAAAAAAATCCAAAATCACAAAGATCGTGTAAACACAATGGGGTTTGGTTTGACCTAAAGCTCTGCAATGCGCGATGGAGGGAAACCATAAAGTACCGAGTAATCACGAGGAATTTCAAAATTACGTTTCCGTCTAACATCTTGACTTTAATGATGGTTTTTGTTTTTCTCATTATTTTTCAGATCTGCTGAGTAGACATGGCTGACAGAGGTAGTGGATCTCACCGGTTGACCTTTGATAAGTGGACAAGTGTTATTAAGTTGATTTACAAACATTTATTAAGTTGCATTTTGAAAGCCAATCCATCATTGCAGATCAGTTATGCCTATTGAAGTTCAAAATTCAGATCACATCATGCACTATTGGACATCCAATCAACTACAGGATGTGTGAGCATCATTGGTTTAGAATAGTTACCTGGTGATGGTTTTATTTGTTTTGCCTTTCCTGGGATGATGAAGGTGCCGGTGGGAAAGCTTCGAGGTATGCTCACTCACCTTTGAACCGTCTAGTCCGGATTCGATCCCCGACCCGACTATAAACTGTTGGATTGGTACTTCGCGAGCAGGACGTTGCATCACCAAGTGCGACGTCCCTCGGACGGACGTTAAACCGAGCGTCCAGTCGGCTAACATTAGTCCTTGGACTTTAGATCCCAGGGTATCCTTCCCAAAGAGTAGGCAACTTATTGCCGGGACCATGAACAGATTCTAAATTCCTGGCATCTTCAGACAAACATCAAGCTTGGCCAACATGTTCGTGAAAGACTTGGGCCAAAATCATTCTTCCACCGACCCCACGAGAAGGTAGGCATAATTGGGGCTGTTAAAGAAGTAGGAGTAGTAGTAGCAGATGTCATCATCACATGACATATTGTCATGTCTCAACACTGCAATCTTAGATTTCTTTCTGTTGTTACCCCCATGCACACAAAGTGAAAAGTGGGGTTTAGCAATTGGATTAACTTCATCATGAGCAAAAATCTGCCTCCTCATCAAAGCATCAACATCCTTCGTGTAGCGTACTCTTGACACAGCGTCGGTGCTGCCAGAGCATTATCTTGCCAAGTGTTATTCAGAGTGGTTTGCCGTCACCTGCAACCTATTCAATCTCTTCCAGGCACAGGTGGTTCTGGGCACATGGCATGCGTAGCACCATCTTCCTGCAGTAAATGTGTTCCATCCTGCAAAATGGCCAGTGAGCCAGAAACACATGTATGGATTGATTCTTTCCAAAGGGGGTGGGCTGGCATTGCCACAATGGCTCCTGAAGTCTGTCGGATGCTGATACTGCAAGCAGCAGTGTAGCAGCTGAGACCGCATTTCACAGTAGGTGGTTCCACGTCTTTCACAGAGTGCAACTAGTGGTCTAGAGGTATGCACACTCGCCTCCAAGCTGTCTCGCCTGGGTTCGAATCCCGACCCAGCCATAAACTGCCATCCCGGTGTTTCACAGGTAGCGTGATTCATCAATGTGTGTGCCGTCTCTCGGATGAATGTTAAACTGAGATTCCCATCTGCCGGTATTAGTTGGTGGATGTTAAAGATCCCACGGTGTTCTTTGTGAATAGTAGGCAAGCTATTGATGTCACGATGAACAAATTCCAAATTCCTGCCCTAACTACTGCTGGAAAGGCAATGGCAAAGGACTCAGTATAACCCTTGCCAAGAAACTGATTCTCTGTAACAGAGTTTGGTACAACAAAATCAGAATTTTTTTTTTTTAAGTAATATGTCACATTCATGCCATGCTCACCTTGGCATCATCTTTTCGTGGTTTGGGTGGGCTGACGGGCTTGTGGGTGCAAGGTGGAGAAGGGTGTCCACTTGTCGATGATGCAGACGAACAGGACGATGAAGGAGAAGCAGGGCGATGCCATCCTATTTCCATTCATGTAAGCAGTGATGAACACATGAGAAAGTCATTCGTCATGTTGTTATTTTAGTATGTTGAAGAAATGTCAGAATTGAACTGCAAATTGATTTTCATGGAAAACAATTTCAAGCAACAAGTGAAAACTTTAACAAAAAAACATCATTAAAGCCAATTATTTTGTGCAACCGAGCAAGATCTGGACGGAAACTACAGGCATCTCACCAGAAGGTGATGGAGTTCGAATTAGTGTCGATCCTTCTTCTCCAGAATAGAGATAAAGCCTTTGCTGCCGTAGCTCGTCCTCCCGGTCTTGAGCCTCCCGGATCTCCTGCTCAATCAGAGAGAGCGTGTGTTGCTTTCGTGGCCGTAACTGGAAGCAACGACCTTTTGTTCCCTGAGCTGTCTTCTGCAACCTCCTGGAATTCTCACCTCCATGCTTCTCCTTTAAACTCGACAAACCTATGACGCTTCTGTTCACACTTGTTGATTCTTCCTGGACGCCATCAGTGAGTGTCAAGTTTGCTTTGGTTCCCTCCATCACCATTTTGCTTGCAATGGAGTACTTGAGTGACGGTAAGAGACACTGATCGTCCTTATCTCCTGCCGCTCTCACCAGATGGTCCATGAGACTATTTTTGTCCACGTCGGTCGTGGATTCCATTTCCCGCTCATGCACATTCATGTGTGACGAGACGTTTGTGAGGTTCTGCGTGCTTGCTGTACTTTGCATGTCATGTGCGTCAAGTGAAATTATTTGTTTCGATGCAATATCGTCTGTGACGTTGCCTTGAAGATTTGATTCTGGATCCAAATTCCTTCTCTCGACAATCTCATGCTTAGTTTTTTCAGCTAGCGAGTCTGTGTCTGCAGTTATCATGTTTAACGCCCCCTCCTGCTGAACTTCGTCCTGCTTCTGCTCCACTTGCTCCTTATTTTCGAACAGAATCTGCTCGTCTTCACGTTCTTCCTCCTGCTGCTCCTGCATCCCACCCTCCTGCATATCCTTGCTTCCTGATCTGACTGCGTTAACATTTTTGTTCAAGATTATCTGGTCACTTGCTGCTGGTGTTGCTTGCTGCTGGGTGATATTGGTTAGCAGAACGCCGTTGTCATCAATACAATTACCCTGCACCTCATGCCCTCTTTCTACACAACTGCTGCTCTGATGTGCAGTCGTATTACCAAGTACTCCGGTTTCTTCACTTTCCATCAGGAAATCAGTTTCCTTTTCGGAGGTCTTCTTTGGCAATCTACTACCTTCACAATCCTTCATTTGCAGTTTGTCAGCATTTACAACTTCTACTACCTGTCTTTCCACGTCAAACATCCTTCCAGAAAGCGTGTCCACAATACTTGCCTTTTCCATCTTTCTGACCAAACTGTCCTCCAGAGCATCAGCGATGGAGTCCTCATGAGAAGTATGACTCAAGGCTTTGGTTTCCAACTCCTTTGGTGCATGACCTCCCATGAACAACATTTCGTCATCATACCCCATAATCTTCAAACCACATTCCTGAATTTTTTCATTGGCCGGATCTGCATAAACAACTTTAACTGTCGTGATGTCACTCGTTTCCGCACCATCCAAATAACTCTGTGAATCATTGTCTGGTGAACGTTTTGTTGGGCTCTTCATTTCTATTGGACAATTATCCGCCGCTTGATGAATCTTTTGATCCTGATCTCTGAAAGATGTTTCGTTTTCTCGAGAGACCATTTCGAGCAAATCTTCACAATCCAATCGCTGGGCTTTACCCTCTGTAGTGGATGTTGGCACTGTCATGCTAACCGCATCATCGACTTCTGTGGCCGGTTCAGGTCCGATCTCTTGACGGTTTGCCAGTGCAAACGTCATTTCTGATGCAGGAATGTCATCTAAAGGAACGCCATGTTGGATAGAGCTCATAGAATCGGAGTCAATACTCTTTGCATTTAATATCTTATCAAAAGGATGTTGAGATTCCTTTTCAATTTTAGTTTTGCACTCGTCCTTTCTTTCCTCCTCTTCATTATCTCCTTTTCCATCCCGCAGTGTCACCGCTGCCCTGCTTTCTTGGTTGTCCGCATTCCCATCAATTTGTTCCACATCCAAATCAATCACATTGCTCGTTAAATTATCCGAGGAGTCAATTTGTGAAATGGCACCGTTTTCTTCTATCCTTCGCTCCAATTGCAGTAAGTCTATGCTGGAATATTTGCCGGATGTATCTTCCACTTTCTGCTCAGATTCACTTGTCATCTGCTCGGTGGGACAATCCCAATGCACATCATATGACATGGACTGTTCAGAGGACGTGCTTTCACTTGAAAATGTATCCCCTTCATGTTCACTGACTTTGTACAAAATTCCGACATCTTCAGGTGTTTCACCCTGGCTAATGTTTTCATCTTTGGTTACGACTACTGATGTCATGATATCCAAATCATTCACTGGACAAGTGGTGGTGTAACTTTTTTGTTTTTCTTTGTCATTCTTCCCAGTTTCTGGTTCTTCTTGTTTCCTATTTGTTAGCACATCCATCCCTGGTGACTTCGTTGTAGTTGCAATGCCAGGACTTCTTGCAGGAGTAACGTTACAGTGAGCAGAAGGTGGGATAGGTTCAGCATTTGATGCAAGTACATTGGTGCACATAGTGACTTGCACTGGAGGAGGTGGAAAATGCTGTTTCACCTGAGTTTTACCTGATGAATTCGAATGATGCTGAGATAAGCCAGAAAATATAAATCCAGGAGCAACAGGCCCACCAAAATCAAAGGGGCCAAAGGAGGGGAATAGGGTTTTAGTGGGGCCAGGTGACAAAGGTTGAGGGCTGCAGCATCGAGCAGGTGGTGGTGGTGATATTTGAGGAGAGGTTGGGGGACTGGCCTGTTCCATCTGCAGGAACTGCCGACGTGCTGCAGCATAATCCACATTTTCAAAAGCAACACTCTCATTAGTTTCCTGCACTCGGTCTTCGGATTCCTCATGTTTTCTGCACGTTGCTTGAGTTTCTGAAACGGGACCAAATTTTCCAGGCTGAGTTGAAGTCGTGGCCAGCCCTGCTGCCCTCTTGGCTGCCGCTTCTCCCAAGCGCAAGCCGTCTCCCGTCAATCCACAACGTTTGCGCTCATCGCGACACTGCTGAGATAAAGACCTTATGGAGTTATCATTTTGCTGTTCACATGGGCCAATGGCAGCCCATACTCCACCTCTGCTCTTCACCTGTGCCTGAACCACCACCGTGTGTTCACGGCTCGGTGCACTTTGTGCCGGCACCGCGTGTCCATCATCTTCATCACTGTCATCAAAGAGTCGACCTGGCTTGCGCTCAACACGGCTTGCCTTGATGACAAACCGTGGAGTAATCCGGGGACATCGCGTGCCTGTAACAAAAACACGTGTCTCCGTGTTTTTTTCCTTGTGCTTAATGCGACACATTTCTATTTTACAATAAAACACTTCAAATGAAAGATGTACATTTACATACTTTATGGAAACTCATGCTGGTTTCCATGTCCCCAATGACATGAGCAAGATCTCTCCAAAGAAAGGTCTCCATGACAAGGGCGTCAGTGTACCACACCAGCAGGTCACTTCACGACGCAACGCAGGCACAATTCCCCACGTTATCACACATACCCATCCCCAAATCACACGACAAGCTTGGCAGACCACTCACCCCATAGAGAGAGACAGAGAGAGAGAGAGAGAGAGAGAGAGAGAGAGAGAGAGAGAGAGAGAGAGAGAGAGAGAGACAGAGAGAGGGAGAGAGAGAGAGAGAGAGAGAGAGAGAGAGAGAGACAGAGAGAGAGAGAGAGAGAGAGAGAGAGAGACAGAGACACGGAGAGAGAGAGAGAGAGAGAGAGAGACAGAGAGAGAGAGAGAGAGAGAGAGAGAGAGAGAGAGAGAGACAGAGACAGAGACAGAGACAGAGACAGAGACAGAGACAGAGACAGAGACAGAGAGAGAGAGAGAGAGAGAGAGAGAGAGAGAGAGAGAGAGAGAGAGAGAGAGAGAGAGAGAGAGAGAGAAAGAGGGAGAGACAGAGACAGAGACAGAGACAGAGACAGAGACAGAGACAGAGACAGAGACAGAGAGAGAGAGAGAGAGAGAGAGAGAGAGAGAGAGAGAGAGAGAGAGAGAGAGAGAGAGAGAGAGACAGAGACAGAGAGAGAGAGAGAGAGAGACAGACAGACAGACAGAGAGACAGAGAGACAGAGAGACAGAGAGACAGAGAAGCCTTTTCTTTGATTTCTATACAATTCTATAATCCTGGACCAATCACCAAATTTCGTGTACATGTTGGAGCTACCCAGATTTAGGCCATGGCTGAACAGTTTACATTTTGTCTCCCACTGATAGGCCGGATCTAGATCTGGATCTGGACCTTAACCAAAATCTAATCCGCTTGTTCTTGTCACCTCACCAACTCATCCACCTTGTTTTGTCATAACTCGTCCTCAACTTTTTGAAAAATCGTGTCATATATCATTGTTGGCCCAATCTCTCAATTATTTAGAATCACTCCAAAAATTTAAAAAAAAATTCTTGTATCAGGATCTTCATCAAAATTGAAACAATTTGTCCTTGTCACACATCCAACCTGTCCACCAAGTTTCGTCTGAATTTGCTCATAACCTTTTGAGATATCCTGCACACGGACAGACAGACAGACAGATGGACAGGGGTGAAATCATAAACCCCTTTCCACACAAGGGTGCAGTTCCCTTTAGAAATGGGGCACCATAGCGGGATCGAGTGGGTGTTTCTAGGGATATTAAAACATGGGAATTGTCTGTACGTGCGTGGATGTGCGTACGTCTGATCATTATAGAATTGAAAACGGCTTGGCTAATCGGGGGAGACGACTAGCAATTTTGACTTGTCCATGTGGATGTCGTTGGTGGTTTCACCATTGATCCCTGCCTGAGGGAGGGGTCATCGACACCATATTTCGAACCTGGAGGGAGCGTGTATTACTACTTAGAATAAAGACAAACAACAGACTGCTCGACAACATGATAGTAATGAGGAAACCGACCTAAAACAAGGAAATGTGGCCATTCGACCCAACATTGCGTGTGGTGTATTCCAACATTAATTTTTGCCTCCGCTTCAAACTAAATATTCTTGATGTTTTACTGAAGTCCAAATAACCCAATCTTGATTGGATGACCCAACTTCTTTTGCCCATTTTTTCCTCCCCCATCCAAGTGCATCAGCCCTGCATCCAGTTGTGCCCTTCTATCCTTATTCTTCTCCATCCTCTTCCAAACCTCCTTCTTCTCACTGATTGCTTTCGCTACTTCCTCCATCTACCACACCTGGTTTATATTCCTTGATGATGTGCCCTTTCCTGATGTTCTTCCACATAAAACTTATGCAATTCCCCTAAATCCCTCTCTGTCCTTCTTCCATTCCTCCTCCAAACCTTTGACTTTTTCGATAAGTTCCTCATACTTGGTCCCCTCTCCTTGTGCTCTTCAATCATGTTGTCCCTGCACTTCCCCCACTTTATCATCTTCCAACCCCTGCTCTTAACTTCCTTTCTTTTCTACAAATGTAAAACAAACGCTATAGGCTTGTGTTCGGTGGTGGAATGCTCTTGCACCACCACCTTGCAGTTCTTGATCCTCCACAATGGTTGCTTCCCAATTACCAAACAAATCCAGTTCCATTTTGTGCTGTCTACTCCTGTAAGTAATCTTGTGGCCGTCCGTCTTCTGGAAGAACGAACCGGCTATAACTAAACCATTTCTTGCCACCACCTCCATCAGCTCTTGACCCTCTCTATTCCTTATTCCTCATACACATTAATCAACAGATTCCTCTTCAACTGGCAAAGCGACTCCCACATGCTTGTTGAAGTGTCCCACAGTGCACAGCATCACCTCCAGCTCAACCATTCCCATCATCCTCTTCAGAATGTCCTTGAACTCCTGCTTCTCTGGCTCAGTCCTTACCATCTGTGGCCCACATATCGACAAAACACACCATTTTCTTCTCCATCATCAACTATCCGTTCCTCTCACCTTTCCACTCTGACCACATCCTTGCTGATCTCTTCCGATACTAAGATTCCAACGTCATTCCTCGTTCCATCCCCCCATGCATGAAACAGCTTGTACCCTCCTACCAATTTCCTTGCCCTGTCCACTTTCCATCTGGTTTCCTGAACATACAACGCTTCAAACCTCCATCTCTGCATCATCTCCACTACCTGGACTTCTCTCCCCTTCATTGATCTCACATTCAGACGACCGAACCAGATCCTGCTTCTGAATCGCTGTTCAACTGGTAGAGCTAGTTACATTTTGATCAGTTTGCGATGTTCTGGTGATCAATCAACAGCGGTGCCTGGCCGACCTAATACCCTAACATACTGTTGAGTGCGCGTGCAAGCACGCACGCACACACACATACACACCACTCCATCTCCACTGGCTTCCCCATCCCCAGTCGTCATTTCTCCCACCTCCCTATCCCACTACTCCTTTCCCCTCCTGCATATATCCATTATTTCAAAAAACACTGAGAGACCCCATTACCTACGAGTAGTTTTTCTCTGCTTCTTAACCTGCGGAGACCCTGTTTGCTTCAATGAGTCACTACAGACAATCTCCAGATTTAAAATCCTGCCCGGTTACATCCCAGGTGTTGCGTCTATTTTCAGACATGACTCGAGACAAACTTTGGAGAAAATTGGAGGAAAGATAAGACATTGATGGAGTGCAAACAGCAGAAGAGGTGAAGAAACATTGGATGGATTGAGCAGCCTTGTGAGCATGACATAGTGCCTGGAGTTGGAACTGAGGTTACAAATGGTAAAAAGATAAGGGGTCATCTACTTACTCTGTAGCACAGAATGGGGAAAAGGAAAAGGAAAATAAGGTGAAGAGGATTGGCAGTGGGTAGAGAAAGGAAAGAAGTGTGTGAGGAAATAGGAGGAAGGAAAGGTACATGTATGGAATATAGGGGAAGGGGATTAGGGGTGGGAGGTGAAAACTTTTCCCTTTTTAAACGTAATAATTAGATAGCCGAGAAAGATGGCTCATCCGCTGTTCATACTTCTGTCTCCTGCACATCTGTTGCCGATAAGGTCCTTACACTGCATACATTACTTACAATTATAACGAGCATTTCACTTGTTATCAACACACATGTCTTTGTGAAGCTCATCGGGATGGACAAATATGATGAAAACCATTTCAAATCAAGAAATCCAACCTTCAGTAGAATGATTGCTGATGTGCTTCTCTTTTTCCCTTGATGCTGAAGTTGGATGAGAGACTGCGTTGCCATATTCTCGGATATTCACCATTTTTGCCACAACCACTGCGTCGTTATTACTCGAGTCGAGAACAGGAATATCCCCGGACACCTGGTCGGAAATGTCACTGGCCATCAGCGTGCCTTCGCGACTCGATGACTCCATTATGTCTGCACCCAGCATGTCCTGGCAGGAAGTGAAAGGTGGAAATGTTGTGTATGCAAGATGTCTCTTTGACGTCACAAAGTAATTTATGAATACATTACATTAAAGAAAAGCACAAGGGAGAAAAATATAAAGAACAGTAAATTTTCATTCGAAGATTCTCAGTGGAAAGATATTTTGACCTCGAGGTTGCAGGTCAAACTAGTTCACAAATAAGCTTTCCCTTTCTAACAGAATAGTTTGTCAGCTGGGTTCAATAAATAATGCTTTCCGATACAGTGTTGCAAACCTTACAACTACATTGAACAACTGGATTACTGAGAGTTCATGCAACGCAGTCTTGAGAAAAAGGACATGAGCGGGGGTCTGCGAGCGGAAAACTTGATTGGTCGAGATGATGTAACATGCCGTAATATTTTGTCCAACACTATTAAATGGAAGGGTTCAGAAAGTGCCAAGAAGGCTATTTGTGTTATATAATGTTCAAATATATAATTCAATTGAAATAAAATAAAGATTTTAAAGTTTGAAGAAAAAATAAATTTGGAAGTTTACAGCTGTTGATGCAGCATCTTTTACACCACCATATTTAACACATTACATTAATTAGTTCTTCATGCTTGTTGTGTGTCCTTTATGACGTCCCTTAAAAACAGTAAGTTTCCTGTTTGGAATGATTTTCAATTTTGTTTGACTGCCTAACAGGCAGAATGGAAATTTTTTTTATCTTACCTCTCTGCACATGCGTAATCGGGACATATTCAGAGCCAAATTACTGTCGAGCTCTGCTATTCACGGATCAAAAAATGTGACCTGCTTCGACATTCGCACTTCGCGTATTTGCGGTTTTTAATTTTTTTTTTTAAACAATTCAGGACAATCTCCTATATCCACCTGGGAAATTGGAAATGAGCAAACATCACAGGATTACCGAAAAAAGGTGCAAAAACGGGTCGCCTTAACTACATCCCAATTAGCTTCCTGTACTTCCAATCATCAGCAAGGTCATGAAATCCATCATCACAGTTGACATAAAATCATTCCTTTTCTCTAATAGCCTCATCTCAGGTGATAATTTCGGATTCAGACCTGGTAACTCTATTTTGGACATGCTGCTTCAACTCTCCCAACAATAGATGGAGGCCCTCAATATCAGACATGAGATCAGGGCCATCTCTCTGGACATATCTTGAGCTATTGATACAGTATGGCATCCTGCCTTACTCTCCAAACTGTCTGCCTATGGAATCCAAGACCAACTCCACTCTTGGATTACTGACTTCCTAACCTCTCGGAGACAACGTGTGACTCTCAACGGAAACCTTTCATCTCCTCTGCCTGTCAAGGCTGGAGTACCCAAAGGCAGCGTTCTAGGCCCCCATATTATTCCTAATCTTCATCAATTATCTCACTGACTGTCTGGAAAATCCTCTTTATCTCTTTGCTGATGACTCCACTCTGCCGTGACATATCTCATCCTTCTGACAAACAGACAAGAGCCTATTCCCTCTCCTGAGACCTTGACAAAATCACAAACTGGTCAAACACAATGTTGCTTATGTATCCATATTGTCCAATCTTTGTGTTTTCCCTTACCGCTCATCATTCCCTGCATCCCTTGTTTGTCCATCTCCGTCTACTTTCTCACTCCGTCCTGTTGTTGGTGTTTCCCCTTTCTCCTGCTGTTCCCTTTGTTATGTTGTGTCCTGATTTGTTTTGTGTCATTGCTCTTCCATGAGCCTAGACCATGTTAAAACATATATATTTCTTTGTAAACAATGCCCTGACATTTGTGGCATTTTTCAGGAACGTATCCCCCGCGAATAGCAGGGTCCAACAGCACTGCTAAAGTGCAGGTTCCTCTTGTGATTTGTGTCCAAAATACAACATTCAATTGAAATTAAGTTGCTCCTCGATCATAAACTGACATTTGTAGGGAGACAGACGGAGTGAACCAACTGCTTAACCCTGCTCTTTGCTTCTTACACGCGGGGTGACAAGATGGATGAAGCAAGTTGTAGTGCAAAGTAAATAAATGTAAAATATGACAGAACTTTGGTTTGGCCTGTTTGGAATTCCGATGTGAACCGATGCTTCATGATACTGAAAACCCAGGTTCAAATTCCATCCACTCTGCCATGATGATTTGTCCATTTTCTCCTAATGTCCTTGGAATTCATGGAATAGCACACAGACGTCTCCTGAAGTCCTCGTCCTGCACGTGATTTATGTACAAGCTCCACCATGAACCTCAAAGCACGAATTGAAGAAAAAAAAAAAAAGAAGAAATTTTTGAATCATTAGTGTTGGCGAAGACAGATGAAATATCATTTTATTTATATAATAACTCTTTCCTTTCGATCTCCATGTATTATTGCTGACCGAGTCTTCTCCACTTTGCTTATTTTTTGGTGCTACCACCAAGTCACTTCTTATTTTTTTCTTTCGCTTTGCGTTTATACAGATGTCGGAGCTCATGGAAAAGCAAAGCAAGAGGGTGAAGGGTCAACACAGACAGCGAGACGGAGAGGAAACAGGTGGACAGGAATGCACGGATGCACTGGAAGTGGCAGCCAGAACGGGGCAAGGGAAGTAATTATTTCATAATTTCCCAGTGTGGATTTTTTTTGTCTCGGATTGGGTTTACCGGTCGAGAGAAGATTGTTTGGACGGGACATTGTGTCGTGATTATCTACCATATTCAATGTGGACATCAAATGGCAGTCTGGCAGAAACCTCTTCATTATTATTGGTTGAAGACATTCTGATCTGAATACTGTTTCTGGAGACAAAGTAACATGCTGTCTGGTCCACCATGGTCGTGCTACAATCCGTGTCCTGAGTCTATCCATTACATCAGTTTACATTTTTACTTACCTACCTTCAATTCATATCCCATTCACTTTATCTATTGGTGGGATTTATTTGGGAATGATACACCTTGGAAGGTCTACCAAGTGTGTGTGTGTGTGTGTGTGTGTGTGTGTGTGTGTGTGTGTGTGTGTGTGTGTGTGTGTGTGTGTGTGTGTGTGTGTGTGTGTGTGTGTGTGTGCAGAGATTCAGCCGAATGGATCTTCTAAATTGACCTGTTCTGCATTCACACCTGAACTGACGGCTCACACAAGGTTCACAACGCAGGTTCAAATTTTATATAGTTTTTTTATCCATTGCTTCGTAATGTTTGTAACTGACAATAAAGTACATTGATGTCTATTAATGTCCTTGTCATGTGATTTTTGTGCAAGTTCCACTATTAGCCTGAGATCAATGCACCCTTAGATCACTCCTGTTTGTCTGCCTATTTGCCTGTGCTCAGGATATCTCAAAAAGTTATACACAGATTTGGATGAATCACAGAGGGATGGGGCCAAAATTATATATATATAGCATGACATTTCAAAAAGTTATGGATGGGTTATGTCAAAACTTGATGGATGAGTTGAGTTGGAGACGGAGTGCAGATCTGCCGAGTGCTGTTCTAGTTTTTAATGGAGTGCTATGATCTAGCGCCCCCAACTGGTATAATGCCAAATCAGCAGTTATTTACATCTGACATCTGTATAAACTTTAACCAAATAAATCAGCAGTCAGATTAGTCTTCTCAGGATGAACCCCAAAACAAGACAGCTCAAACGTAAGCATGGAACTACCGACATATTCCTACCACCTTTTTGAAAGTGAACAGATGACGTTTCTTTCCATACTATGTACTTCATCCTCCCTGGTCACGTTATCCTCTACTGGCAGACGCACCCTCGAGGAATAGTGTTTGATAGTACAGGAGAGATATAGAATAACAACAACAACAACAAGAACAACAATCCCATGCTGAATATAATAAATGAAGACAACAACAATCCCGTAACAGTTGGGATTGAGGCACCACCCACCGGAATGCCATGACATCATCTGGCACAGCTCTTGCACAAAAGTCTCCTTCCAGACTGGGCTGAATCGAATAAGAGTTGGAGGCAAATTTTGATGGCCGTACCCAGAATTGCAAGACATTTTTTTAATGTGACATATAATCGTATTATTTATATAGATGCTGAGCATAAATACAGTCTATCCCAGGACCGAGGACTCAAACTTTTTGACCATCACTGGTGCATCTTGGGTGCTTTATCTTGTAAGCTGTTGTACCAAAGGTCATGGAACAATACTTTCTAGATGTGAGAATTTCCTCCTTGTGAATCTGATTTAGTCAACTGTCAATATCGTTGGGAGACAGCACAAGTAGTCACTGCGCAGTTTCATTTCTCAGTTTCAAAGCACCGTGTCCTCCTGGAAGGGGTTCATGGAGATAAAACGAGGAATAATAAACGAGGAATAAAAGAGTGGGCATCTCCATCAGGGTTAGCTCATCGGGAAATGGAAAACGAGAGACGACAACTATGACGATCAATGTCGAAGAATGTATCAAAAAGCACTTCCTAGATTTATTGATGGCCATCGAGTTGATTTTAAACAAAGTTTTACCTGATATCATTAATATTTGGTTTGTAAGATTTTTTCATGAATTCAACTATTTTTTTTATTTTTTCCCTACGTGTGTGAAGTGAAAAGTGGGGTTAAACAATTAGTTCTGTCTGTCTGTCTGTCTGTCTGTCTGTCTGTCTGTCTGTCTGTCTGTCTGTCTGTCTGTCTGTGTCCACCAACGTCAGTTTATGATCGAGAAACTACTTACTTTTAATTCAATACCTGTGGAGGTGTTAGGTTTTTCGGTGGTCCGTCTGACTGCCCGTCCATCCGTGCGTGGGTCGTCGGTCCTTCCGTCTGTTACCGGGTTTTTGTTAGGATAACGTGTGAACGACTGAACGGATTTCAACCAAACTTGGCACAGATATGGACTGACACACACAGATGAATCGATTCGAATTTGGGTTCAATAGCTCAAAGGTCGAAGGTCATGTGCCCTTTGAAAATCATTTTGCAGACCTAAGCTCGAGTTAGAAGCATCTGATGTGGTCTTCATTCGACTTACTCTCTTACGCTCAATCTCACGTGACCTTAATTTTTTCATGTAAACTTAAATTCAGATAAGCCGGTAGGCGACATGGGTGGTCGCTACGTAATTGCATACTAGTCATACAGTTTTTGACGGATCGGGCTGAAATTTTTTGACAAAGAGGTTGATTATAGTGTGCATAAAAGGCTGGAAGCCGATTTTTGATTTTCAAAAAAACAATTTTTTTAGGATTTTTCAAAAATTTCAAAGTCCCGTTGCTAGGCAACGGTGGTGTCCATAGCAACGGTGCTCCAAAGCATACAACTAGTTCCTGGTATGAATCTACCTGTCAAGGTTCGTCAAAATCGGTTGACTCCTCTGGCCTCCAGAGCTGTCCATTACATACAAACAAACAAGCCGGTAGGCGACATGGGTGGTCGCTGCATAATTGCATACTAGTCATACAGTTTTTGACAGATCGGGCTGAAAATTTTTGACAAAGAGGTTGATTATAGTGCGCATAAAAGTGCGGAAGCCGATTTTTGATTTTCGTTTTGGGGGGATTTTTCAAAAATTTCAAAGTCCCGTTGTTCGGCAACGGTGGTGTCCATAGCAACGCTGCTCAAAAGCATACAACGAGATCCTAGTATGAACCTACCTGTCAAGTTTCATCAAAATCGGTTGACTCCTCTGGCCTCCAGAGCTGTCCATTACATACAAACAAACAAACATACATACAAACAGATGGAAAAAGTGAAATTAAGGGTACTCTCGCAACCACCCAACATACAAACATACAAACATACAAATATACAAACATACAGACAGACGGAAAAACTGAGAATAAGGGTACTCTAGCGACCACCCAACATACAAACATACAAACATACAAATATACAAACATACAGACAGACGGAAAAACTGAGAATAAGGGTACTCTCGCAACCACCCAACATACAAACATACAAACATACAAATATACAAACATACAGACAGACGGAAAAACTGAGAATAAGGGTACTCTCGCAACCACCCAACATACAAACATACAAACATACAAATATACAAACATACAGACAGACGGAAAAACTGAGAATAAGGGTACTCTCGCAACCACCCAACATACAAACATACAAACATACAAATATACAAACATACAGACAGACGGAAAAACTGAGAATAAGGGTACTCTAGCGACCACCCAACATACAAACATACAAACATACAAATATACAAACATACAGACAGACGGAAAAACTGAGAATAAGGGTACTCTAGCGACCACCCAACATACAAACATACGAACATACAGACAGACGGAAAAACTGAGAATAAGGGTACTCTAGCGACCACCCAACATACAAACATACGAACATACAGACAGACGGAAAAACTGAGAATAAGGGTACTCTCACGATCACCCAACATACAAACATACATACATACATACAAACATACAAACATACAAACATACAAACATACAGACAGATTGAAAAACTGAGAATAAGGGTACTCTAGCGACCACCCAACATACAAACATACGAACATACAGACAGACGGAAAAACTGAGAATAAGGGTACTCTCACGATCACCCAACATACAAACATACATACATACATACAAACATACAAACATACAAACATACAAACATACAGACAGATTGAAAAACTGAGAATAAGGGTACTCTCGCGACCACCCAACATACATACATACAAACATACAAACATACAAACATACATACATACAGACAGATGGAAAAACTGAGAATAAGGGTACTCTCGCGACCACCCAACATACATACATACAAACATACAAACATACAAACATACGAACATACAGACAGATGGAAAAACTGAGAATAAGGGTACTCTCGCGACCACCCAACATACATACATACAAACATACAAACATACGAACATACAGACAGACGGAAAAACTGAGAATAAGGGTACTCTAGCGACCACCCAACATACAAACATACAAACATACAAATATACAAACATACAGACAGACGGAAAAACTGAGAATAAGGGTACTCTCGCAACCACCCAACATACAAACATACAAACATACAAATATACAAACATACAGACAGACGGAAAAACTGAGAATAAGGGTACTCTCGCAACCACCCAACATACAAACATACAAACATACAAATATACAAACATACAGACAGACGGAAAAACTGAGAATAAGGGTACTCTCGCAACCACCCAACATACAAACATACAAACATACAAATATACAAACATACAGACAGACGGAAAAACTGAGAATAAGGGTACTCTAGCGACCACCCAACATACAAACATACAAACATACAAATATACAAACATACAGACAGACGGAAAAACTGAGAATAAGGGTACTCTAGCGACCACCCAACATACAAACATACGAACATACAGACAGACGGAAAAACTGAGAATAAGGGTACTCTCACGATCACCCAACATACAAACATACATACATACATACAAACATACAAACATACAAACATACAAACATACAGACAGATTGAAAAACTGAGAATAAGGGTACTCTAGCGACCACCCAACATACAAACATACGAACATACAGACAGACGGAAAAACTGAGAATAAGGGTACTCTCACGATCACCCAACATACAAACATACATACATACATACAAACATACAAACATACAAACATACAAACATACAGACAGATTGAAAAACTGAGAATAAGGGTACTCTCGCGACCACCCAACATACATACATACAAACATACAAACATACAAACATACATACATACAGACAGATGGAAAAACTGAGAATAAGGGTACTCTCGCGACCACCCAACATACATACATACAAACATACAAACATACAAACATACGAACATACAGACAGATGGAAAAACTGAGAATAAGGGTACTCTCGCGACCACCCAACATACATACATACAAACATACAAACATACGAACATACAGACAGACGGAAAAACTGAGAATAAGGGTACTCTAGCGACCACCCAACATACAAACATACAAACATACAAATATACAAACATACAGACAGACGGAAAAACTGAGAATAAGGGTACTCTCGCAACCACCCAACATACAAACATACAAACATACAAATATACAAACATACAGACAGACGGAAAAACTGAGAATAAGGGTACTCTCGCAACCACCCAACATACAAACATACAAACATACAAATATACAAACATACAGACAGACGGAAAAACTGAGAATAAGGGTACTCTAGCGACCACCCAACATACAAACATACGAACATACAGACAGACGGAAAAACTGAGAATAAGGGTACTCTCACGATCACCCAACATACAAACATACATACATACATACAAACATACAAACATACAAACATACAAACATACAGACAGATTGAAAAACTGAGAATAAGGGTACTCTAGCGACCACCCAACATACAAACATACGAACATACAGACAGACGGAAAAACTGAGAATAAGGGTACTCTCACGATCACCCAACATACAAACATACATACATACATACAAACATACAAACATACAAACATACAAACATACAGACAGATGGAAAAACTGAGAATAAGGGTACTCTCGCGACCACCCAACATACATACATACAAACATAGAAACATACGAACATACAGACAGACGGAAAAACTGAGAATAAGGGTACTCTAGCGACCACCCAACATACAAACCAGTGGAGTGACAACTGAAGTGGGTGGAGACATATCCGTCGACATGTTTGCATCAAATTATATATATTTTTCTTCAATGTTTCCGATATGATAATTTTTCTCATTTCCAACGAGATTTTTTTTTTCAAACCCCGCTTTAGATCTCAGATGTTTTTCATTGTTTCAACTGAAATTAGATTTTCCTGAGCACGGTCTTTATTTATTCGAGGTGTTCCAAGAAATTGAGCGCTACCTTCATGCAATCAGTGCCAGAGAAAGAAAACATGTTCCTCGTGAAGATTATACAACTAAGGCTTATTTATTTAGACCAATTTAACAATTTTTTAAAAAGTAACACAAACAAAAAGCTATTGTAATTTCTAATCAATGAGGAGGCATCCAATCTTTCCACTTCCAAAAAAGCCAATTCTCTGACCATCAGCTTGGAATCCATCCTGGTCACATCTTTGGACGTGCTGCCGATTCTCTCTGAACAATGGATGGAGGCCCTGAATCTTAAACATGAGAACTCTCTCTGGAGATATATGCAGCATTTGACACAGACTGGCATCCTGCGCTGCTTGTAAAGTTCTCTGCCTGTGGCATTCAAAGCCACCGTCATTCTGGGCACGTCTATAGCATTTGACACAGTCTGGCACCCTGCTCTTCTTGTCAAACTTTCTGCCTGCGGCATCTAAGGCCACCTTCTTTCTGGCTTGCTGACTTAAACCACACACTCAGTAAGCACATAGCCCTTGATGGAATGCTGTTGCCTCCTCTCCCTGTAGAAAATGGAGTTCCCTCAGGCAGCATGTTTGGCACAGTCATGTTCCACATCCATTTAAATGAGCTCTGTGATGTATTTGATCAATTTTTCTTTTCCTCTTTGCAGATGACTTCACTTTATGCCATATAGTAATTACCCTGTCCTTAAAGACAGGATGGCAGCAGCTGCTTCCCTTTTTGTTGACCTGGAAAGGATCGGTCGCTGGAGCTTCTAGCCCTCACCATCACTCATAACCTCTCATGGGCAGACTATTCATTCAAGTTGGCCTCCGATGCTAGCTACATACTGGGAATCCTCCACCAGACCAAGTCCTTCCTTGATACATCTCACATGTTGACCTACAAGACCTTTGTCTGTTCATCAATGGTATACTGTTCTACTCTTTAGGCCGGTAACCCTGCTTTTCTCTTTATCTCCTACAGATGCAGTGAGAACCCAAAGCTCTCAACCTCATTGGCATCTGCCACAAAGAAGCTGAATCAAAAGGCCTGCTGCTTCCCCACTTCAGACAGGTTAAGTGACCGCTCTGTATTTTACTGCCTCTCTTCCGGTCTGCTCCCTCTGCTCTTTCAACCCTCCGAAACTCCTCAGTTCCTCAAGCACGGACATGTTCCTCCAGCAACCTCCTCCTTGTGAAACTCCCAAGATCCAAACTCACTGCTCACCTCCACTCCTTTGTTCCTCCATTCTCCCACTTGTGGAACCAAATTCATGAGGTGGTGCAATCCCTCTCTTCCCTACAATACCTCAAAGTGGCAGTGCACCACCATCTCAGGTCATCCTCCATCGTGACCCATGATCTTTTATACCCCGTTAACCGTTCCATATCCAAGCTCTCTTACTCACGATGTTCCTCCACTTTCCCTTCTTTCATTATTAATTCCCTTGTTTGTTACATCAATCTGTTCTCTCATTTTCTGTTGGTTGCTTTCTTTCCCTCGATCATGTTATTACCTCTGCCCACCGAAGGTGGACGGAGGTTATGTTTTCACCCCTGTCTGTCTCTCTGTTTGTTTGGGAACAAAATACTGTATCTCAAAAAGTTATGCACGGATTCTGACAGTATGCACTCCACCGAGTGCCCTTCTTGTCTTGATCCTGTTCTTCCATGAGCTTAGACTTTGTGTACAAAACCAAAAAGGGAACTACAAAAAATGAGTGTAGTTGAAAAGACATCATGTTCAGACTATGGCATAGCTGAATAATCAAATGTGAACCTTATCAGTAAACAAAGTTTTCCTGGTTCGCTGAGCATGCAACCACAATGCATCGTCTAAAGATGACTCATTTTTTTGCAGCATTCTTTGAAAGTTTCCAACTTTGGAGTTATTTAATTATTTATTGAAAACATTCTATGACCCTGAAGCGATTGCAACCATAACTCTGCTGTTTCTTTGGAAAGTCAATCCATCTCTCGGGGTCTCTACATTCCAGGAGGCTGAATCAACGGGCAGACAGTTGGATTTCTTCCCGAATGCTTGACTGGAAGCCAATCCGTCTTCATTCATACGTTATAAGCGTCCTTTCAAGCATCGCTGAATGAGATGGTAACTTGTAGGAATGATAGATTGACAGCAAGTCAAAGGTACTGAGTTGAGGAATTTACAATCTCCAAAAGAATTTAAAAAATAAAATAATAATAAAAGTGATAACCATTCAATTTGCTTCCGTTGATGTGATAAACGAGTTCACTCTCTCCTGGTTCACGTGGAGTTGCGGAGGATGAAATCTCGAAGTACCTGGTAAGTTTTGAAAACGAGATTCTTTCCTTCAGGAGTGTTTATTTTAAGCAGAACGTCCACTATTTTTAGGCCAAGCACAATCCCAAAGTTAAATGAAGCCTTGTATAAATGCAAATGGCTGAGTCAGCACCTCCAACACACCGTTGTGTCATCAAACGTTTATGACTCAGCACACAAAAGCTTCGAGCGTTGCTGCTGACATATGAGTTGCTTTTGACGTCTACAATCCAGGCAACTGTCTATTTTGTTGCACTCTGAAAAAAAAAAATATATATATATATATATTATCCAGAAATATGGGCTCATGGAGGAGTGCAGCGACAGACACAGTAGATTAACAGTGTGACAGAGGATAGGCCAGTGGCGTGCTCTGTTTAGCTGCAGCACTCCTTCTGCTCAACTGCTCCCTTGGCACACTTTGCAGTCTGCACATGCTCACGTGACCCTGAGAGCAACTGCACTACTTGGTTGCGATTGATCGACAGGCATGACAACCAACAACGTCAAAAACGGAAATGGTATCGGGGAACAATTTTCGTTACTGTCACTTTCGGCCTGTGCTCTCTGTGTGCTGCCTTGTCAGTTTCAGTACCACCTGACCCCAGGTGTCGGTCGCCAGTCTTTCACCCTGGCGTGTGCCTTTAGATTGTAATATTAAAGCTTCGGGACACTGGGTAGACACTGATGGGTTTCAAGAGGGAGTAATTTGACTTGAGCCTCACGCAGAGAAAGAGTCGGACAGGGACATTGCTTTTTACCTGCAGATTGTTCATGATCCCAAAATGAAAGCACCTCCAATGTGGCAACTAATTGGCAACTTTGTAATACAGGAAGACTTGCTCAAGATACACAAGCTTTACCATTATCAAGGTCGGCCCAAGAGTCTGCTGAGAAAACAGTTCAAAGTGATTACAAACCAGGAATGGGTACTACTCGTCACCTCCACCACCGACGGTGGACAGAGGTCATGATTGGGCCAAAACTTGATGGACAAATTGATTCGATTTTGGTGAAGATCCGAATCTGGATATGAGAATTAAATTTTTTTTAAAAATTTGATTCTTCACCGTTGAGAGATAGGATCCAAACCGATACATTGCGTGACATTTCAAAACATGTGGACGGATTATAACAAAACTAGGTGGATGAGTTGGGTAGGTGACAATAACAAGCCGGTTAGATTTTGGTTCAGGCCCAGATCCAGATCCGGCGCATCAAGTGGGATACAAAATGTAAGCTGTTCAGCCTGGCGGAGGTACGTGCTCTCCAGAGTGCCGCTCAAGTTCATTGTGTTTTTACCATACTACTCTTACAGGAAGGAAGTCAATCATCCCAAAGCCTTACTCAGCACTTTTGAGATAACTTGAGGAATTGTTTATGTCTCTTTAGGGATTCAATAAGACGGAACTACTGATTCAATGCTCCCTCAAAAAGGCTCCAGGCTGCACCGCATTGTCTGCAAAGCACCAGAACATTTCGTGGTCAGATCTCATTTCCGAGCAGGATTGCAGCCTCGACTACTCTGCCAATGAGACATCCGTTTTTGAGCTCTTTTATGGTGACCGGATGAATTTCCGATGAGCTCTTCAAAATTGCATTACGTTTTGGCAACATTCAGATAAATTACTGTAAGTGTTAAAAAAAAATTGACACAAGAACAGAATCCAATAGGATGGTGCAGACTCTCGATCCGACTGCAAACCGACGAATTGGTGCTTTGCAGGTAGCGTATTGCGTTATAGAGTGCACCATCCCTCAGGGGGGTGTTCTGCTGGTAGTGTGTGGGTTAGTGTTACCTGGTTGGCATTAAAGAACTCACAAGACCTCTCTGTCGAACATTAGGAGAGCTATCTCTGGCACCATGAACAAATTACAAATTCCTACCAAAACCATGACCCTCAGTCAGGCCTGGCTAGATATTTCATGAAAGACTTGGGTCAAAACTTTCACTTGCCAACCCCATAATTTTGGAATCATTGGGGCTCTTAAAGTAGTAGTAGTAGTAGTAGTAGTAGTAGTAGTAGTAGTAGTAGTAGTAGTAGTAGTAGTAGTAGTAGTAGTGGTTTATAATCATACAAGACGAGACTCAGTAATGGTACGTGCTGCTTCCTCGCTTGACATTCAGCATTTAAAAGGTTATGAGCACAGACAATCCCCACAGGTTGATGGAAATTGCTCCTTAGGAAATGCCCCACTGAGTGAGAAAGATGTTGGCACTGTTGTGATGTCGCTGGTACCCAGAGTGCCCCAGGAAGTGACGGCACTTTTCTCAAGCTCAGTGGCTGTGTTTGTGTCATCTAACAGTCCTGTGTTGTTGTGTGTGTGTGTGTGTGTGTGTGTGTGTGTGTGTGTGTGTGTGTGTGTGTGTGTGTGTGTGGGTGTGTGTGTGTGTGTGTGTGTGTGTGTGTGTGTGTGTGTGTGTGTGTGTGTGTGTGTGTGTGTGGCTGTGGGGGGGGGGGACCAGCTCCATTACTTGCCTTAGATCCTGTTAAAAAACAAAACAAAAGACGAAAGTATGGTGGAATTTTTTGTCTTCCATCCCCACAAGTTCCATGCAAAGCTCTTCCCTCCTATTACTCCTATCAACTCTCAAACTTCTGATCTTTTCCCTCCACAAACCTTCCTCCTCTCTCCCATTATCCTCCCTCCTCCCTCCCATCATCCTCCCTCTTCTGTCCCATCATCCTCCCCCCTTCCCTCTGCTATCAATCCTTCCTCCTCCCTCCTATCATCTTCCCCCCTCTCCGCTATCATCCTCCCTCCTCTCTCCTATCATCTTCCCCCTCTACGCTATCATCCTCCCTCCTCTCCACTCTCATCCTCCCTCCTCTCTGCTCTCATTCTCCCTCCTCTCTTTCCCATCATCCTCCCTCCTCTTTCCCATCATCCTCCCCCCTTCTCTCTGCTATCATCCTTCCTCCTTCCTCCTATCATCTTCCCCCCTCTCCATTATCATCCTCCCTCCTCTCTCCTATCATCTTCCCCCCTCTACGCTATCATCCTCCCTCCTCTCCACTATCATCCACCCTCCTCTCTGCTATCATCCTCCCTCCTCTCCACTCTCATCCTCTCCCCTCTCCGCTATCATTCTCCCTCCTCCCCGCTATCATCCTTCCTCCTCTCATCTATCATCCTCCCTACTATCATCTTCCCCCCTCTCCGCTATCATGCTTCCTCCTCTCTCCTATCATCTTCCCCCCTCTCTGCTATCATCCTCCCTTCTCTCCCCTATCATCTCCCTCCTATCATCTTCCCCACTCTCCGCTATCATCCTCCCTCCTCTCTCCTATCATCTTCCCCCCTCTCCGCTATCATCCTCCCTCCTATCATCTTCTCCCCTCTCCGCTATCATCCTCCCTCCTCTCCACTCTCATTCTCCCACCTCTCTTTCCCATCATCTTCCCTCCTCTTTCCCACCATCCTCCCCCTCTCTCCAATCATCCTCCCCCTCTCTCCAATCATCCTCCCTCCTCTCTCCCATCATCCTCTCTCCGCTATCATCCTCCCTCCTCTCTCCTATCATCTTCCCCCCTCTCCGCTATCATTCTCCCTCCTCTCCACTCTCACCCTCCCTCCTCTGCTCTCATTCTCCCTCCTCTCTTTCCCATCATCCTCCCTCCTCTTTCCCACCATCCTCCCTCCTCTCTCCAATCATCCTCCCTCCTCTCTCCCATCATCCTCTCTCCCATGATCTCCCCTTCTCCCATCATCTTCCATCATTTTTCCATTCTCCCATCATCCTACCTCCTCTCTCGCACTATCCTTCCTCCTCTCTCCTATCATTCTCCCTCCTCTCCGCTATCATTCTCCCCCCTCTCTTCTATCATCCTTCCTCCTCTCCGCTATCATTCTCCCTCCTCTCCGCTACCATCCTCCCTCCTCTCCACTCTCATCCTCCCTCCTCTCTGCTCTCATTCTCCCTCCTCTCTTTCCCATCATCCTCCCTCCTCTTTCTCACCCTCCTCCCTCCTCTCTCCAATCATCCTCCCTCCTCTCTCCCATCATCCTCTCTCCCATGATCTCCCCTTCTCCCATCATCTTCCATCATTTTTCCATTCTCCCATCATCCTCCCTCCTCTCTCGCACTATCCTTCCTCCTCTCTCCTATCATTCTCCCTCCTCTCCGCTATCATTCTCCCCCCTCTCTTCTATCATCCTTCCTCCTCTCTTCTATCATCCTTCCTCCTCTCTCCTATCATTCTCCCTCCTCTCCGCTACCATCCTTCCTCCTCTCTTCTATCATCCTCCCTCCTCTCCGCTATCATCCTCCCTCCTCTCTTCTATCATCCTTCCTCCTCTCTTCTATCATCCTTCCTCCTCTCTCCTATCATTCTCCCTCCTCTCTCCTATCATTCTCCCTCCTCTCCGCTACCATCCTTCCTCCTCTCTCCTATCATCCTCCCTCCTCTCCGCTACCATCCTTCCTCCTCTCTTCTATCATCCTCCCTCCTCTCCGCTATCATCCTCCCTCCTCTCTTCTATCATCCTTCCTCCTCTCTTCTATCATCCTCCCTCCTCTCTTCTATCATCCTTCCTCCTCTCTCCTACCATCCTTCCTCCTCTCTCCTATCATTCTCCCTTCTCTCCGCTATCATTCTCCCTCCTCTCCGCAATCATTCTCCCTCCTCTCCGCAATCATTCTCCCTCCTCTCCGCTATCATTCTCCCTCCTCTCTGCTATCATTCCCCCCCTCTCTTCTATCATCTTTCCTCCTCTCTTCTATCATCCTTCCTCCTCTCTCCTATCATTCTCCCTCCTCTCCGCTATCATTCTCCCTCCTCTCTTCTATCATCCTTCCTCCTCTCCGCTATCATTCTCCCTCCTCTCCGCAATCATTCTCCCTCCTCTCCACTATCATCCTTCCTCCTCTCTTCTATCATCCTCCCTCCTCCTTTTGAATTTGAATCCTCTCAATGTGAACATTTTTCCAAGTTTGTAATTCTCTTTTCCATCGAAGAGAGTTCATCGAACACCTTAACCCACACAATCTTGAGAAAAAGTTCATGGGAAGAATCTTTTCAACTCTTGCCTTGTGTTTCCAAGCATGATCTATTTTACTGTTGTTCGTGAACTTTGAATAACATGAGTGATGGCGACCACATGGAGCTGATTGGTCAAATGGACTAACCCAGAGCGGAACCTTGTGCCATCTCTTCGAGAAACTGACGATTTTGGAACGATCTTTGAGAAAAGGATGTCGTGAACAAACAGATCCCTTGGACGAAGTGAGCTCTGCAGTTGCATTGCAAGGCACCGCCACTTTTGTATCAACCTCGCTGTCACTCCACGCTCAGAGTGTGCGATAAATTTGATTGATCAAGATGGTGCAAAAATTTTCCCAACTACTGATAAACTGTGAGTTTTTGGAAGTGCAAACAAGGCGATTTATGTTTATTCTGTTCAAATATACCATTCAACTGAAATAAAATAAAAGTTTTCAAGGCTGTTGAAAAAACAAACCATTAAATTGGGAACTTTACCACCATTGATGCACCCTCTTGAACGCCACCTTATTTAATGTGTTGCATCAGCTATTCATTCCTGTTGTTTGTGTCCTTTATGAGGTCCTTAAAAACAGTAAGTTTCCGACTTGGAATGATTTTCAATTTTGTTTGACTGCCAGACAGACAGACAGACAGACAGACAGACTAAAGCAATTGCTTTACCGTGTCCGCGTGCAAGTCCGCGTGCGAGCTCGAGACGAGACTCCGTACAATTTGCCAAATTCAGAGCCAAAGTCCTGCTAAACTGCAGGTTCGTGTTCCGATTCATGTTCTTCATTGTTCAAAATATAACATTCAAATGAAATGAAATAGATCCTCCATCATAGACATCGACAGACAGACAGACAGACGGAGCATAACCCTGCATGACGTGCGGGATAACAAAAAAGACACATCTCCTTTCATTGCATTAAAGTTAGAAATATGAAAACGGAAAATAGGTTCCGAGTAAATTTGGGGCCATTAATTACCCCCTGATTATTAATAAGGAAAACTTTATAAAGCATTGAATTATTGGAATAGACATCTTTTCATGCCAGTGCAGACACTCACTGTACGCCACCAAGAAAAAAACAAACAAAAGTGAACAGTGACACAAGGCAATTTGACTCTCACCCACGGAATAGTGGTGCTAAGGGATCGTTATAATGACTGACAACCGACCGAATCGACATTGTAACCCAACCTTGGCCCTCGACACCACGATCCCCGCACCCGCATCCCCAGCGCATTGGAAAATCCTTTGTTATAGACCTGACGGATCACGATCACTCCACCAACTACAGCATGTTGAGCTTCAGTACACAACTACCCGACGACACAGGAACCTCATCGAGATGTTAACCAAATGGGCAAAGGTATATTTTCTCCTCTTATCCTCCAACAACACTACACTCCCGCTCAGGTTACTTACCTTTCAGCTCTCTACCCTCTCCGAGAAACCGCTACCCCACAATGCCTTGCGCCTGTCTGATAATACCACGCGGAATCTCTTTCCCACCGAACCCGACACCTTATTGGAAAGGAAAGAAACCAAAGAATGCTGGGAAAGTGCTTGCCCACTTTTATCCTTGAAGGAATTCCCGCACCTCATTAATTGGGATTCGATCTCGTGGGTCCGTCTCGTGCCCCGCTCGCCCGGTTGCCATGGCAACTGCTAATTTGCCATCCTCCAGCAATGACCTCCAACGCCATAGTCATCCTCGGTGTTATTGGTAACTTTTAAAGGACTTTCTGCGATGGTAATATTCCTATCCCAGGGCTGGATATGATGTACACACGTATATGACTCAGCAATAAGACGTATAATAAGACATAGGAGTGGAAAAGGAATGGTTCCAGTTTGCTGCACCTTCGTTACAGTAAGGTTATTAATTGGTTGTTAATGTAAATATTGGTAAAAAGTTCCTTATCGGTGTTTATAAGTATGTCGTTCACGCGTGATTGGAAATTTTGTGAGTGCATGTGTTTGTTGTTGTTGGTGGTTGTTATCTCCACATGCGGGTTTCAGAAGGAAGAACAGAGTCCTCCCACATCTCGAGGTATCCACCACCGTTTCAGTAAAGGGTCATGATTCATGGACCAATTTGTGAAGTTTTCTTGTTCTCGAAGTTTTCTTCCGAGGTTTTTTTTTTTGAGGATCGTCACCGAGCCCCGGATAGCTTCCAACTGCAGTTCGTTTGTAGTAAAATCCCCAGGGATGGTTTGTAAGATCTCTGGAAGCTTTTTTTATCATTCCCAATGCTCCAATAATTACTGGAACAATTTTGGCATTCTTCAGCTTCCAGGATGTTTTCACTTCCTTTTTAAGATCTTGGTATTTGGTTATTTTCTTGATTTTTGTGTTTTTTAGACTAAAATCGTTGGGTACTGAAATCCTCAATGAGCAATGCCTCATTTTCCTTTTTGTACCTCAGTACTATATCAGTCGCAATGCTTCGTTTTCTATGTTCGTGCTTGATGGGATCATCAGGTCGTACGTGAGCATGACTTCCTTGTTTTCAGTGATTGCTTTTGGTTCATGTTTCCATGAGATTTCTGAAACTGGAACATTGAGACTTTTGCAGATGTGCCAGTGGATTACGCCACATACCTTGTTGTGCCTTCGGGTGCACAGCTGCTCTGACATGAGTTTTTTACATCCCGATAACGAGGTGACTCGTACTTTCTATTTCTACCTTGCAGAACTTGCACTTGTCTGATTGGCTCAGTGCTGCCATTTTAATGAAGCCATTGGTGTAGTGTCCTTGGTCTTGGGCATTTATAATTTAATTCATTCTCCATCCCAGTTGAGCTGACGTCTTCTTATCCATTATAAAGAACCTTATTTGTGTATTCCTAATCTGTCTAACTCTTGTTTTCTTTTTTTATACCTTCCTGCTTTTTTATCGTTTTCCCCAGTTGTCGGTGTATATCTGTTGATATTTCGTTTTATATTTTTCTTTTGTCTTTTTTGCAATTGTTGGGGCTGAATTCATTGTTGTTTCGGTTTATTGTGCGATATCTTCCGTTCACACCTGGTTTTGGAAATTATTTGCTCGGTGGGTTAGGGATACCTTCTCTCGTTTGTTGTCTTCGTGTTTGCTTCCAAATTGGATTCGATAGAGTCTTTTGCACTTTTCATGTACTCAGCCAATCCTACAGTTGTCATACCACATGTGCACTTGGTTGAGCTCCACCAGGCCACTACATCCTTCTCGTCTCGGTTGGTACATCCTCGGTATGCATTGATTTATGTGAAACATTTTGTGGACAGTGAGGAGTTTCCTTGTTTTGATATCCAGTTTATTATTCTGCAGCTGTACTGGAATACTGGTATTGCAAGTTGGTTTATAGTTTTGATTTTGTTGCTTGAAGAAAGGTACGTTTTCAGGATGAGCCTCATTCTACGCAGGTATTCTTTGGTAATTATTTTGCACATTTGTTTGTCACATATTGGTGGCCTTCTTCTAATCCGAGGTATTTGTATGACGCATTGTTGTCTAGCTCCAGTATTGTTGCAATCTTGGTCGATTTTTAAGTTGTCTGTTTTAGTTGGTGTGTGTGTGTGTGTGTGTGTGTGTGTGTGTGTGTGTGTGTGTGTGTGTGTGTGTGTGTGTGTGTGTTTTTTGCCACCACTTAATGTTTTCACCGTATACCAAAGTGATGGGTCCTTCTTTATAGCTAACATACATGAAATGAAGCACAAGTAGATATTGAAGTTGTTGTGAAGTCAGGACAAAATGTTAAATTTCATACTGTGTATAAAACGCTGGTGAGGGAAGGACGGGTTAATGACGTCTTGTTTAAAAAAAAAAAAAAATTGTACTTGATGATTATAAAGTGATGAGTGTTGGTCCAGAGACAAAGCACAGCAAACTATAACGGCACTGGGTATAATGTGTACCTCCGCCATGCTGACCAGTTTACATTTTGCATCCCATTGATAGGTCGGATCTGAATCCCGACCTTAACAAAAATCGAATTGGCTTGTTCTTGTCACCTTACCAACTCATCCACCTAGTTTCGTAATAACCCGTCTATAACGTTTTGAAATATTGTGATATTATATTTATATACAGTGACACCTCCCGTGCTCTTCAAGCCGAGGAATCTGCATAAAGCAACCAAGAAGGCCTACCCAAGGTAAGCGCCTTTTTTCTTTATTTATATAATCCTAACCACCTGGGTTTACTTGATTAGGTGAGAGCTGATTGGCTATTCCCTCCATTCACAGGTGAGAGATGTTGGTGGGTCTTTATTATTTATATCATATCCTATCATATCCTTATCATATCAATTGTGAAGAATCACTTAGAAAATTCTAGTATCCAGATACGTCCAAACCTTTGAGATATTCTGTTCACAAACAAACAGACAGACAAACAAACAGGTGTGCAAACATAACCTCCGCCTACCTTTGGTGTCGGAGGTACATTGGACAAGTAGACATTTTGACTACTTTCATAAGACACTGAAGAGACAGTGGGTGAATAAACACAGTCCTTTAAATGAGATTTCAAACAAATATCCCAGCACCAACAGTGATGTTCTCAAATAACAAACAGACCAACCATCACTTTTTAACTACACCATCCTGATGAAGAAATTCTAAGTTTTTGTTCATAAAGTTTACACGTCAAGACAGAAATGATCAAGTTCCCAATGAATACCGAGGGTGATTATACCTTCCAAGAGACCTCCAAACGTAATCTGCACTCAAAATTTTGCTTGTTTGCTTTACCTACCTGGGCTCGACAGTTGGTGTGACAGCTCCCTCTTCTGGCCTGCTTGTCGCCTGCAGCATCCTCCGGATCTGCAGCGAGGAGGGGACGGCGGGGAGATCCGAAAACACGAAAACCAGACGACAGGTCTACAAATTGGAACTTTTAAATTCAATGAACAACAAATTGGAAACTTTGCTAGCTTTTGTAAACTTCATCGGACTTGCCATTGCTTTATATCCTTTGTGTCTGAGTGACATTTGTAGCTATCGATATATAACGTACACACCTGTGAGTGTGGTGTAGGAGGGGTGGCGATTGGGGAGGGGAATGGGGTTTGGGTTTGTTCATAATTTCCATGCAGGGAATAAGGGGGGAGGGCGAGTTGTGGGTTGTTGTGGACAAATTAACCACAATATTGTCGGTACCGATATGGTATACAGTATATAGCTTGAACATTTTTTTACTTTTTAGTATTTCCTCCAATCTCTTTTAAAATTTTAATTATTTATTTTAATTAAATGTCGATTCAGGTTTATAGGAAGTTATGGAATTTCTTTGAAGCCTCATGAGCGTCGTGTAGTATTTTAATTTAATAATTGCTGAAATAATATGTGTTTGACATGACCATTGAAGATTGCAAGGTCCTGCCCATGTGACACGCGCACACACACACACACACACACACACACACACACACACACACACACACACACACACACACACACACACACACACACACACACACACACACACACACACACACACACACACGAGTTTAATTATCCTCTATATACTACTCACATTGTTCCTATATTAACTTAATCAAGTTAAACATCTACACCCCTTTAACATTAACTTTTCATATTTTATGTGTCAGATTATAGCCACACAATAATTATATAACAAAACAATTATATGTATTGTAAACAAAACAAGCCATCCAATCATATTTTGGTCTTACACCCCTCTACCCTCTCTTGGCTCAGTCCCTCCAAGGTTCTGCAGGTGCACACGGTCTGCCAGCAATTCCGAAATTCCGAAATTCCGAAATCCAGGCTCACTACTGCCCTTCACTCATTCGTTTCTCTTTTCTCTCGCTTGTCAAACCAACTTCTACAGTTTGTTCAGACCCATTCTTCCCTCCAGGGCATCAGGACAGCTGTTCATACTCATTTTCATCATACTCATTTCATCCATACTCATTTTCTCTTCTGTTCAAAATTACCCCATTTGCAAGCACTCCTTTTTTCATGGTTTTGTGACCCCCCCTCCCCACTCACCCCTTTTTGTTTGTTACCTCCACTACCGAAAGTGGGAAGGAGGTTATGTTTTCACCCTTGTCTGTTTGTCTACTTGTTACTTGCAAAATCAAAGATTTTTCAAACATATTGGTCAGTCGAATTTGTTATTCTGTCTGTCTGTTTGTCAGTCGCCAATTTGAAACTGATCTTCACCAAGTTATAGAGGTTATCTCAACTGAGAAGCCTATTGATTTTGAGGTCAAGGGTCACCTTGAGATCAAATTTTTTAAATCAGCATTTTTCATCTGATCGACTTGAAATTTGAACAACATTTGCACATTGCATCACTGGATTGGGAAACGAACTATTTTTGAGGTCAAAAAGTCAATGGTCAACCACGGTGAAACTTCTAAAATCATCAATTTTCAACTGAAAAATAATCAATTTACATCCTATTAATTTGATAATTGAATATTATTTGCATGTTGCATCACTGGATTTGGAACAGAACTATTTTTGAGGTCAAAAGTTCAAAGGTCAACTCAAGGTAAAACTTCTAAAATCATCAATTTTCAACTGAAAAATCATCAATTTACATCCTATTAATTTGATAATTGAATATCATTTTCATGTTGCATCACTGGATTTGGAAACCAACTATTTTTGAGGTCAAAAGTTCAATGGTCAACCACGGTGAAACTTCTAAAATCATCAATTTTCAACTGAAAAATCATAAATTTACATCCTATTAATTTGATAATTGAATATCATTTTCATGTTGCATCACTGGATTTGGAAACCAACTATTTTTGAGGTCAAAAGTTCAATGGTCAACCACGGTGAAACTTCTAAAATCCATTTTTATCTGAAAAATCGTCAATTTTCATCTCATTGACTTAAAAATTAAACAACGATTGCAGAGTTCATTACTGAATTGGGGAACCAACTATTTTTGAGATCAAAAGGTCAAAGGTCAACTCAAGGTAAAACTTCTAAAATCATCAATTTTCAACTGAAAAATCATCAATTTATATCCTATTATTTTGATAATTGAACATTATTTGCATGTTCCATCACTGGATTTGGAAACCAACTATTTTTGAGATCAAAAGGTCAAAGCTCTACCATGGTGAAACTTCTAAAACCCATTTTTATCTGAAAAATCGTCAATTTTCATCTCATTGACTTAAAAATTAAACAGCGATTGCAGAGTTCATTGCTGAATTGGGGAACCAACTATTTTTGAGATCAAAAGGTCAAAGGTCAACTCAAGGTAAAACTTCTAAAATCATCAATATTCAACTGAAAAATCATCAATTTACATCCTGTTAATTTGACAATTGAATGTTATTTGAATGTCACATCACTGGATTTGGAAACCAACTATTTTTGAGGTCAAAAGTTCAATGGTCAACCACGGTGAAACTTCTAAAATCCATTTTTATCTGAAAAATCGTCAATTTTCATCTCATTGACTTGAAAATTAAACAGCGATTGCAGAGTTCATTACTGAATTTGGGAACCAACTATTTTTGAGATCAAAAGGTCAAAGATCAACTCAAGGTAAAACTTCTAAAATCAGCAATTTTCAACTGAAAAATCATCAATTTACATCCTATTAATTTGATAATTGAATATTATTTGCATGTTGCATCACTGGATTTGGAAACCAACTATGTTTGAGGTCAAAAGGTCAATGGTCAACCACGGTGAAACTTCTAAAATCCATTTTTATCTGAAAAGTCGTCAATTTTCATCTCATTGACTTGAAAATTAAACAGCGATTGCAGAGTTCATTACTGAATTGGGGAACCAACTGTTTTGGAGATCAAAAGGTCAAAGGTCAATTCAAGGTAAAACTTCTAAAATCATCAATTTTCAACTGAAAAATCATCAATTTACATCCTATTAATTTGATAATTGAATATTATTTGCATGTTGCATCACTGGATTTGGAACAGAACTATTTTTGAGGTCAAAAGTTCAAAGGTCAACTCAAGGTCAAACTTCTAAATCATCAATTTTCAATTGAAAAATAATCCATTTTCATTCGATTGACCTAAGCTTTGATGAAGACTGTCAATTTTAATCTAAATGACATGGACAATTTGATGTATCCATTGCAACCTTTGGAGAGGGGGGTTGATTTTGCAAGTATCTTGCTCTGCACGACGTATTTTTCTTGTTTGTAGGATATATCAAAAAGTTGTGCACGGATTTGGATGAAACTTGGTAGACACTTTGGGTTTGTGACAAAGACGAATTCATTCAAGTTTGATGAAGATCCGAATCCGGATCCATATCCGATAACTTTTTAAAGTGATTCTTCAGCATTGAGAGATAGGGCTCATCTGATATGTAGCACGATATCTCAAAAAAGTTGTAGACAGATTCAAATTAAACTTTGTGGACAGGTTGGGGGTGTGACAAGGAAGAATTGATTTGATTTTGGTGAAGATCTGAATACAGATTCAGATACGATTAAAAAAAAATTGAATTTAAGTGATTTTTTACCATTGAGAGAGATAGGGCCAAAAGCAATATATATAGCATGATATTTCAAAAAATGTATTGGGTCTGATATGTTCTACTGGACCAGGCATTGTGTGGCAGAGGTATGTGCTCTACCGAGTGCCCTTCTAGTTAGTTGTCGGTTGGTTTGTTCCTTTTCTGTTTCATCCCCACTTTCCCCTTCCTCTTCTTGCTGTGTTTCATTCAGCTTGTGTGTAGCTCATTCACCCCCATACGTCCTTCTCCCCCTCCCCTTGATCTCTCTCACTTCTACTCTGCTGTTGGTGTTTCCCTCTTTCCTTTTTGTTCCCTCCATTCTGCCCCAGATCATGTATGAGCTTCAATCATGTAAACAAAAAAAAAGCTTTTTAATTGATTGTAAAGTATTCTGAAGTTGCATCATCTCCAACACAGTTAAAACCAGCAGAGTGAAAAGCACAATCAAGGTTTTAGCAAAGATAAAAACCTCCAGTTTATTGTCCATCCATCCATTGGGACCATGCTCTGTGCAGAGCGTTGATGCTGCCTTAGCAGTCTCCTTGGATATTTGGCACAATCCTGGACGGGTCGCCACTCTGACACAGGATCCCAGCAAGCTGGCACTCATTTTGCCAACCTCAGAAGGATGATGGGCAGAGTCAACCCCACCTGGTATTAATTCAACAGCCGAGCAGGATTTGAACTCAGGACACTGGGATCCCAAGTCCTCCACCCTCACCATTAAGTGACCTAGTTTGTTGTGATTTTGCCTTTTTCTCTCTGTTGTTCTCACAATATTGATAATTATGGATTTTCCAAAATACAAACTTTTCTTCGAATATAAAGTTGCACTTTTTGTCCATCCGAAACATCCCTGAACAGAAACGACCTCATGTCCCCTCCCTGCTGATCTTTATCACTACCCCCTACACTTTAGGTGTGTGTGTGTGTGTGTGTGTGTGTGTGTGTGTGTGTGTGTGTGTGTGTGTGTGTGTGTGTGTGTGTGTGTGTGTGTGTGTGTTTGATCCCTGACAGCAATCTCTGCTTGAAGCCTGAATGCCAAAGTGTGTATTAAATCACGCTTATATATGAACTTGCAATTTGAAAAAGCAAACAATTAATTGAAAGCACAATTTAAAAACGAATATACATCATGTGGAGTTAGTGGACCGAGTTGTGTGTGTGTGTGTGTGTGGGGGGGAGGGGAGAGGGTAGAGATAGGTTTGCACGTCACTGCACAAGTGTCTGTAAGATTGTGGAGTTAAGCTCCTCAAATTGGCCAAAGCCTGAAAGTAACGAAGATGAGAATTATGACAGTAGTAAGACAGGGGTCTTCACTTGGAGAGTAGTTTCTATTTATTTATTTATTTATTCGTACGCAGCCTGCGGCTGCAGGTTTCAAGGATCCAAGGAAATCTAACATAGGTGGAGGCCATTCAGCCCATCATGCCTGCGTGGACACCACACCAACCCATCCACACAAGATCCAAGGAAGAAAATACAAATGTTTTTAAAATTAATTGAGTAATTTTTATTTTTAAAGTTTTTGTAGTTTTTGTATTTTTTTGTCTTTTCTTCCCCTCAGGGGAGGGGGGCATGGGCTTGGTTAAAAAGACACATCAACCACACAGCACCCCTTAACAAGACCCCCACCAACAGCAGTCTGTACACATGTGCACAATCAACCATCGATGCTCAAACTACCTAAGAGTCTTACCAACATCCCTACACCCCTCCATCTCCATAACTTCCAGGTACCTATCGAATTCTAATTTAAACTTCTCTACTGTTTCTGCTGCCACTACCTTTCCAGGGAGGCCATTCCATTCATTAACTACTCTCTGAGTGAAAGTCCCCTACTTTACTACCATCTTAACTCTCCTCTTCTTGACTCTCAGGCTCTGGCTCCTGGTCCTATCACTCTCTACTCTGTTGAATAATTCATCTGCACTTATTTTATCTCTACCTTTTATCCTCTTAAACATCTCCATCATATCTCCTCGTAACCACCCACTTTCCAATGTATAAAGCCCTGTCTCCTTCATCAGCTCCTCATATCTGAGTCTAGCTCGGCCCGGAATCAATCTAGTAACTCTGCGCTGGACCCTCTCTATGGCATATATGTCCTTCCTGAGTTGAGGTGACCAAAACTGCACACAATATTCTAGATGTGGCCCTCACTAAATTCCTCTACAATGTTACCACCACCTCTTTTGAGTTATAATTGATCCCCCTCCTTATACAGCCTAAAACCCTATTTGATTTACCTGTAGCTGCCTGGCACTGTGCTGCCTGTTTACCTCCAATATCTAGTACCACCCCCAGATCCTTCTCCTGTGTGAGACGCTCCAAAATTACCCCTTGCATCCTGTAATCTCTATTTTCATTGTTCTTTCCCATCCCCAACACCTTACACTTGCTCAGGTTAAATTACATCTGCCAATCTTTTGCCCAATCTATACAAGTATCAATACTTTCCTGAATCTGATCACCACCCCCTCTGCTACCCACCTCACCTCCAAGCTTTGTGTCATCTGCAAATTTGAAAAGTCTACTCTTTACCCCATTATCCAAATCGTTGATGTAAATGGAATAGTAATGGTCCGAGTGCTGATCCCTGAGGTACCCCACAACTTACACCCACCCAGTAAGACATCCTCCCACTCACAGCCACTCCTTGCTTCCTCTCACTAAGCCAGTTTGCAATCCAATTAGCTACCTGACCAGCCACTCCACAAGCCCTCACTTTGGTTAACAATCTTTGATGTGGTCCCTTATCAAATAGCTTCTTACAGTCTAGATATACTATCTCCACTGCCTTTCCCTCATCCACCCAATCAGACTCTGCTTCATAGAACTCTAAAAGATTTGTTAAACAGGAACTACCTTTGGTAAACCCATGCTGACTACCTTTAATTAGTTTGTATTTATTTAAATGGTTCCTCATCCGGTCCTTAATTAATGTCTCCAACACCTTCCCCACAACTCAAGTCAAACTAGCAGGTCTATAGTTTCCTAATTCTTCTCTGGATCCTTTCTTAGTTAATGGTATTACATTTGCTACTCTCCAATCCTCCAGTACCTGTCCTGACTCCAGTGAGCTTTTGAAAATATTGCATCATTTTATGGAAGCGCAGCTGTGTCATTGATGCGCGGCTGTGTCTGGTAAGCGTGGCTGTGTATGCTTGCACTTTGGCTTGGGTGGTGTTGGGTCATAACCTCGGCCAGAAGAGTGGTGGACCTTGGACTGCGCATTCGGGTGGTCTAGACCTGCACCATGCCTGCAATTATTTACATTAGGATACATGAGGAAATTCGATGCACGAGGAGGCCATTCGGGCCATCATGCCTGTGCCACATCAACACTACACCATTTTATTACACAAGTTGAGTCACCCGTTCAAGATCGGGTTATTTAGACATTAGCAAAACGTCAAGAAGATGATACTTAAAGCTGCAGCAAGAATTAACCCAGGAGTGCACCACGGCAATGTTGGGTCAAACGGCCTAATTTCCTCGTTTGAGATCAGTTTCTCAGTCTCACATCATCATTTTTACCCCGTGCTCACAAAACACAAAGTTGGGTTAAGCATTTGGTTCGCTTTGTTTGTCTATCTCTGTTTACAAATGTCAGTTTATGGTTGAGGACCAACCTAATTTCAATTGAGCGGTGTATTTTGAACATGAATCGGAACATGAATCAGGAGCGAACCGGTAGTTTAGCAGTGCTTTGGCTCTGAAGTTGTTCTGATCAAGCATAGGCAGAGAGGAATGAGATGTTTGTTTTTTTTTAGCCTGTCTGTCTGGCAGTGAAACAGAATTGAAAATCATTCCAAACAGGAAACTAACTGTGTTTAAGGACGTCATAAAGGACACAAACAACAAGTACGAAGAACTCATGTAACGTGTTAAATAAGGTGGTGAACAAGATTCTGCACCAACGGTGGTAAACTTCCGCAATTGTTTTTCTACGACATTTAAAATCCTTATTTTATTTCATTTGAATTATATACTTGAACACTGTCAAACACAAATAGCCTTTTTAGCACTTTCAAAACCCCTTCAAATTTGCCGCTCCTCGACCCCGTCCGTCCATGTCCTTGTTTCTCAAGACAGCGTGGGGGTAAGTTGTTCTCTGAACTCTTTCGTTTTTCTATGATTTTCAGACTACACAATACATTTATACAAATAATTACCTTGGAGAAGGGTTGGGGGTGGGGGGGGGAGGTTGTTCCCATGACTTGGGTAATTGCAGAGGACACTCGCAATATGGTATTAGATTTTGCAGACAGTTCCATTACAAGCTTCAAGTATGTGTGAGGGTTTGAGGGGGGGGGAATTCGGTTTAAAATAGTTATATTTGCACACATAGTATATAAATAGCCCCTTAATTGAAATTTTGGGTTCTTTGACTGCGTTCATGACTCTTGCTGATTGAAAGGGCCACTAAATCAGGTACAAGGGCTAAGACATATCTGAACTCCTTGATAAGTTAAAACATCAGAAATTGTATCAGTGTAGAGTAAAAGTTTCACCACATTGCTATTAGTTTGATGGAAAGTTTAGTGATAGTGAAAGACAAGAGTTGTTAACCAAAAAGGTAAGCGCACCAGAAGCACCAAGTGGATAAGCGTGCCAGCAGCAAGCTTTGTCCTAAAAAAAAAAAGGCTGGTGTTGGGGTGTGAGTTCAAGATTAGATGTTGTAAATACAATATCAAGCAGAATAATGTTAATAGCAAGAAAGAGAGAGACAGACAGGCAGACAGTAGAGAAAGGTGGTGAAGTGAGTTTATTAACAGGCAGACATCGTCAGTTCAAAGGCCACAGCACAGGCACAATATTAATATATGAGTGACAAGGAAAGCACCGTAAGGACGACTTTTCATCGTTTACCAACATCAAATGCACATAGACTGCAATACACGCACGCACGTGCGCACACACTCACACACACACACACACACACACACACACACACACACACACACACACACACACACACACACACACACACACACACACACTCACATCCTCCGCATGGATTTCCATTGCATTTTTACATCACACTGTGAAAATAATTTGTCACATATCCTTATGGCAATCCCAGTATACCTCCGACACGTGCAATGCGGTACAACGCTCACACTAACAATGGCACAAAACCTTCACTGGAGGAGAGTCTTGTCTCTGTTCAGCACGTGTTCCTCACATCTTTCATCACCATGGACCTCTACAGGCCAATTGTGTACCGTAAAAATAGACTGTAACAGTGAATACAACTAGGGGGGGCGGGGGGGGGCATTAAAACCAGAGGTGTTGAACTTTCCGGTCTTTCCTGAATTGCCGATGTGTATACATACACTGCAGATATTTTCTCTCTCAATTATTATTTTGTTTTTGTTGAGGAATGCATTTGGCATTCTTGTTTCCTTCGAAAATAGCCAAGAAAACAGCAGGGATGCCTTTGAATTTGGTCTACTGGAATAGAAAAGGCCTCTGGAGAATTCTTCGTTGAAGTTGACGAGGAAATAAAACTTCACTGAGAAATAAGAATCCAAAATGTACTTGGGGTTGATAAATTGTCAGCCCATGTAAAAGTTTATGGCAATTGGCCCAGAGGCAACGGTGCAATAAAAGAGTGGTGCAGGCCATGGTGTGACATAGGAAATAAAGGCCAAAACTGCAGTGCAACAGAGGGACGTACTGTAAACATGTTGGTCTCGGTGCAACGTAGGGAGAATAGGCTTTTAAGGCTGTGATTCAACAATAGTGGAAAGATGGGCCTGGGTCAAGATTGTGGGGCTACGGGTTGTGTAACAGAGAGGAGGGAGAGAGAGAGAGAGAGAGAGAGAGAGAGAGAGAGAGAGAGAGAGAGAGAGAGAGAGAGAGTGTGAGAGTGTGAGAGTGTGAGAGAGACAGAGAGACAGAGAGAGACAGACAGAGAGAGACAGAGAGAGACAGAGACAGAGAGAGACAGAGAGAGACAGAGACAGAGACAGAGACAGAGACAGAGACAGAGACAGAGACAGAGACAGAGACAGAGACAGAGAGAGAGAGAGAGAGAGAGAGAGAGAGAGAGAGAGAGAGAGAGAGAGAGAGAGAGAGGGTGAGAGGGTGAGAGTGTGAGAGAGAGAGAGAGAGAGAGAGAGAGAGAGAGAGAGAGAGATGGAGAAAACAGAGCTCTGCTGCCATGAATAGGACGAAATCTCAAAACCACAAAGTAATCATGTGATGCTCGGCCTAAGCTGCAGCGAAGTCAAAAGGCAATAAATCGAAGCTCCGTTACGTGAGAAGAGTCAATGGCTTTGCCTGTGATACAGGGAAGGATCAATGTTCTACGGTCACTTGGAGGTACAATTATGCTGAGCTCATGTGTGTTCAGAGTATTTTGCTCCGGCCATAATGCCAAGGTGTGCTGAGCTTAACATATTTCTGAAATCGAGAGGAAGTGGTCTCTTGCACTTCAGGCAACTCAGGTCCACCATGATATTAAAAACCTGTGTGCTTTCACTAAAAGCGTTTGTAGAGTAAAAAAGGTCAATTCTAAAAACGAGAGAGAGAAAAACGGTTTAAATAAAAAACAATTAAAACGACATTAAAAAGGGCCATACATTTCAAACAGCCATCACAGACTGATCATCTGCAAGCAAAAATGTATTTGTTAATTAGATTAACAGAGTCTAACAAGGACCAAGTGGAGGTCTGGATAAATCCCTTTGAAATTGAAATAAAAGAGCCATTTCAACGAACTATTTTGATATGCTGTACCGGTCTGTGATTTGTCTGAATAGAGAGACTCCGTTCATTTGGACAGGTAGGCCAAGTTCGATCAAGACTCGGATCTTGACCCCATCTCATTTTTCCCCCACCCCCTCCCCCGTATTGGTAACGAATAGCCAATCCCATGTGACAGATAGAGACTGGTAAATTGTAAGCGCCATCATGTCAAAGGGTATCATTCAAAGTTAAACCGCAACGCTTCACGACACTAAAACACCCCTTGTCCTTTCAGTTGTCCCGTTTTATAACTGCCGAGCAAGCTTCCCAGGCCAAAAGCAAATATCCCGCAGATCGGTCAAAATGTTTCGGATGTGACACAAAACAATAAAACGTAAAGTGTACCGCTCTCCTCTCATGGGTATCTGGGATAACGGTTGGACTCGACCAAACCCACTTCACGGTGGGTAAAAATTAAGGTCGAGGGAAAGGACGAAATGACCTTACGTGAGTCAATATCTCTGCCATTCTTGCATAATTCCAATCAGATGAACTAAATTGTTGCTTACGTCACGATTATGGAGGCGCGGTGTACGCTTTGGTGCGCTGGTGAGGATGTGGTATACGGGCATATGATTTGTCTGAACCCAAGCGGGATTTAAAACGAGAGGCTTCTTTGGGTTACTAGTCGTACGGCATTGACCAAGTAACCATTATTTACCACAACACGCTCACAAATGCCACTGGCTCACTGCACACAAGCATATAATAGTAAACGCACTGACAGTCAACCGTCTCACCTATCCACATCATACATCGCGGTTTCATGAACTTCACAGGAAGTTTGATCTGTTTCTTCAGTCGTTCCCAGTCACAGCAATCACATAACTTTACAATCAATCATCAAGTCCTTTAAACCCCCCCCCTCACTTCCCATAATGCTCCTCCCAAAATTACTCTCAGTGTATCTGTGACGTCACTGATGGTCATAACATGCCCTCCTCAGCGCCATGTACCCTCCGTTACACATAGTTTCCCCATCATTAAAACCTGGAAAATCTCAAATTGACACAGAACTCCAGGTGATTAACTGTGTCGTGCTTTTGTACGAGATGGAGCATGGAATCAAATCAGCTGCTCTTGGAAATCAGATCTGAGCTGATCTAAGTTTCCAATGAGAAGCCTCGTTCCCTGCCCAAGCACAGGTACACCAAACAGGTGAAGTCCACATATCACATGACCAAACAGCAACGACGCCTCCCTTTGGGTGACTTTGTACCTTCCATTGTCAAGGCGACCACACCATCACCGCCATCCGCTCCGGTCTCTGCAGAGACGCCTTCGGTCTTGGCTCCATCCTGTGCAGCAACAGCGGGAGGAGAGCCACCCGCCCCGCCGTCAATCATTACGAGCTCTGCTCTGATCGGTCCATCGTCCTGCACCTCGGTGATTGGTTCCGCATCTTTGTAGCCCGCAAACACCAACGTGACAGTCTTGCGGTGGGAAACGAAGGGATAGGTGGGATTAGTGAAGAACCCATGAGAGATGGACACGAGGCAAACAAAAGACCCTTCGATGGCTCATTTAATCAGGACTCTTGCAAAATTCGTTTGCTGAGCAACCAAACTTTTGATGTCCATTCTTTTTTGGACTTCCACATACTACATATGCATCGACATCTAGAATATTCACGGTTCAGTTGTTCGATTTGCAACAATACATGGAGCCAACTACAAACTGTCATCCCGGTGATCTGCAAACGGGTTCTTCTTTCGTATGCAGCGCAAGGCTGTGGGGTAGCATCATTGTCTGAAGGTGTGGTTGTGCCGCTGATGCAATGCCCTCTCCAGGTTTGGGCAGGAATTTGTAATTTGTTCACGGTGCTGGCGATGGTTCGCCTACTCTTTGTAAAGGACATCATTGGATCTTTAACGTCTACCGACTGATGTTGGCAGACGGGACACCCAGCTTAACGTCCATCCGACGGACGGCACACACACACTGATGAATCACCTTGCCTGTGAAACAGTTTATAGCTGGGTTGGGATTCGAACCCAGGCTAGACAGCTTAGAGGTGAGTGTGCTTTTCTTACCTTTTGATCATCTTCAACTATTGCGTCACCAGAGACTGCTGCTGGTACAGGGGAAGTGCTATCAGTCCGTGTTTGACCTGCTGTTGATCCTCCACTCAACGACCCGCCATCCTCCATAGAGCGTTCTCCTGATGAGTACGTCTTGATTTCGGTGCACACCTGACGTTCGACCCTTACTGTTGTTGTAAGCACCACTAGGAAATGGGGGGGGGGGATGGAAAGTGTTGAGAAAACAATGAGCAAGAGGAAACATTTACAAAAACTACTTTGAGGATGTGTAGGCTACATTTATGGGCTTGGTAAAGGCAGAATGGAATTAAATTGTGTGTGTGTTTGTGTGTGTGTGTTTGTACAGTATGAGTGTATGTGTGTTTGTTTTTGTATGTGTGTTTGTTTTTTGTTTGGGTATGTGTGTGTTTGTGTGTGTGTTTGTGTGTGTGTGTGTGTTTGTGTGTGTGTGTGTGTTTGTGTGTGTGTGTGTGTGTTTGTGTGTGTGTGTGTTTGTGTGTGTGTGTTTGTGTGTGTATGTGTGTTTGTGTGTGTGTGTGGGTTTGTGTGTGTGTTTGTGTGTGTGTATGTGTGTTTGTGTGTGTGTGTGTGTTTGTGTGTGTTTGTGTGTGTGTGTGTGTTTGTGTGTGTGCGTGTGTGTTTTGTGTGTGTGTGTGTGTGTGCGTGTCTGTTGTGTGTGTGTGTGTGTGTGTGTGTGTGTGCATGTGTGTTTGTGTGTATGTGTGTTTGTACAGTATGTGTGTTTGTGTGTTTGTTTTTGTTTGGGTATGTGTGTGTTTGTGTGTGTGTTTGTGTGTGTGTGTGTGTGTTTGTGTGTGTGCGTGTGTGTTTGTGTGTGTGCGTGTCTGTTTGTGTGTGTGTGTGTGTGCATGTGTGTTTGTGTGTATGTGTGTTTGTACAGTATGTGTGTTTGTGTGTTTGTTTTTTGTTTGGGTATGTGTGTTTGTGTGTTTTTTTTATTTTTTATTTAGTTATTTATTGGTTTATACTTATTTATTTTTTGTGTGTGATACAATTGTTAGCAACAGATGTGTGTGGAAAAAACACGAGATGTGTGGGTGTGTGTCACATACACACATCTTATTATTCCCAATTTTAGTGAAGGACCATCTAATAAAAAAGGCCTCGCCCGACAAGGGTGCCAAAAGTAGGGGACAGAAAGGGCTAGTGCCCACCTAAATCTTTGGGGGGGATGGGATGTGTGTATGTGTGTGTGTGTGTGTGTGTGTGTGTGTGTGTGTGTGTGTGTGTGTGTGTGTGTGTGTGTGTGTGTGTGTGTTTTCATGTGCGTTTTCTATGTCAATGTGTCCCAATGCTTCCAGCACACCTGCCCCCCTCCTCTGCTAAACATTTCCCCTTGTATGCACTGGCCTGACAACCCACCCCTTTCCCTTCCCCCTCACCCATCCTACTTATACACACACACATTAGTTGATTTGATGTGGAACAATATTTATGATGCAATCATAGGATGATGCAAACATGCTACACTTGTTGGTATTGTTGTGATTTGTGAATGTATTTTTTTGCCAACACATTACAATTACTTATGGAACAGTTATGGAAGAAAAAAGTACAACCTTCCCATTGAACAAGCAGCAGGCAGTTATCTATCATTGTAACTACGTAAGAGAACATTAACCTCGTCTTTAAAGCAAAACAATTAGATTGTGTGATGGGAGTTTGACCTGCAAACCTTGCTTCGGAATGGAGGGCTTACCAGAACTCTCATTAGTCCCAAGGGAGCTGGCCTGCTCAGAGTCCGGTGTTTCCTCTTTGACTGCTAAAGACACGATGAGTCCGGGAAGGGATGAGAATTAGCTTTGTGCCAACAAAGCTCAATTTATATAAACAAAGCTTTTCTCCCGTTGGGTTTTTACCCGGAATCTATTCGAGTCAAACTCATCCTTGCTTTGGAAAGTTTTGCATCTACTTGCTTCCTGTCCTTCTCCGGAAGCCGATCAGTCGAAGCAGTTGTAAAAGTAAAGGAAAAAAAAACCCCCAATTATCCCACATGTGAAGATCAAGCCACCATGAGGCCATTTATGAGTCAGATATTTCATTTCCAGCTCTCAGACCTCCTCCACACAACACATATCTAGGGAATACACGACAACTACAATGGATCTAACTGGATTTTTGAATATGCATCAGATAATCACAGTATTTTCTTTCATTAATATTTATTGTATTCTCTCATTCTCTCTCTCCCCCAAGGGTTACACAGGTTGGTGGTTTCCAATCACTTTCCCAGCAGTAGCTAGGGCAGGAATTTGTAATTTAGCCAGCGAGAGCTCGCCGACTCTTCGCGAACAGTTTAACGTCCATCCGAAGGATGGCACACACATTGATGAATCACCCTGCCTGTGAAACACCAGGATGACAGTTTATAGCTGGGTCGGGATTCAAACCCAGGCTAGATAGCTTCGAGGCGAGTGTGCGTACCTCCAGGCCATCCCATCAGCCCCACATACAGTAGATACTAAAAGGTCAGAAACCGAGTGAACGAATAAAAACATAGTTCTTGCGCATTGGAAGTGGCCAATCCAGAGTGGAAAGCTCTGGTGCCAGCGTCCAAGCCCATGATATTTTCACTGACAATACAGTGGTTACTTGTCTAGTGCGGTTCCGTTAATTGTAAGCCAAAGCTTCCCAGGGTGTTCCACTGGTGCAGCTTGAACATTACCGACGACGGTGCAATGCATGCTCTCCCATTTAAAGAAGCTGCTCCTCACCTGTCAGTTGGCTGCTTTGGGATAAATTCTGCAGAAAAGAGAAAAAGTGGCATTCTTGATTAACTCTTTTTTTTGCAAATTCATCATTGATTTGATGGAAAATTAGTGCATATCATAGATGTAAGAGCGAATCTTCACGTTTTGTGAGGGAATATCTATACAATAATGTACACAACGATAACGGATTTTAGATCTCAGCCTTTGCATTATAATTCTCCTTTTTTTGACATTCTTTTTCTCCCCTTTCTCTTTCCAGTGCTTATACAGGGTGGGCCATAAAAAAGGTCAATAAAACAAAAAACCGTAACTCGACACCAGTGACAAATACGAAAGAATTTTTTTATGTGAAATATTTGTACAATCCTCAAGTTTCAATACTTAAACTGCATGGTCAATGTGACCTCCCCTCTGTTGTACACATTTTCCTATACACAGCAACAGATTACACATCACTTTCTGAAGGGTGTCTTGGATAACTTGAAATAATGTGAACAATTGTATCTTTCTACTTATCAATTGTGGTTGGTTTAAAATGAAACACTCTCCCGATGACTAATCCCCATAAAAATATCCAGCGATGATAAGTCAGGGGATCTGGGGAGGGGTGGCACAGGAATTCAGTTCTGTGACTGATAAAGCAAGTAGGAGGTTTTTTCCCTTTGCCAAGTGAAGCATTCATTTGGAGGTGTGGGATGTGGCTCCATCTTGTTGAAACCACACATTTTCATTATTTCTCACCCTGTTCCATAACTAAGTCTTCAGCTTGTGAGGATAACGATATGATGTCATAGTTACAGCCATTTCGGTATCAGCAAAATCGATAAAAAGAATAGGGACCGTAGATTTGTGACAAACTCAATCTAAACCAGACGATGATTTTTGGAGAGTGAAGTAATGCTTCTTCATATTCTTGCGGCCTTTCCAGTTTCCCAAAATGTCCAATTCTGTTTATCCATCATCCAATTCATATAAATACGGCACTCATCAGAGAAAATGATGTCATCGATACTGAGGTCTTCATTTTCCAATGCTTCAAAATAGCAGTTACAAAATTCATCCCATCTTCTGTGATCATTTTCATTATGTGCCTGGAAAAGCTGGATTTAGTAAGGAAAAAGCCAAATCGAAATGAAGTGTAACCGATTCCTGTTTCAGCTGAGAGTAATTTTGGCTGATCTGTGTGGACTTCTCTTGATGTGTTTCCAGACAGCTTCAACAGTCTTTGGGACACGGACACAAACACTCCGTCCTGCACAGTGCTTATCCGCATTTTGTAATGAGCCACTATCTTGCACCCTTCAGGCTAATACCTTTATTGTTTTGTCGGAAGGTATAAGAGATGCTGGGAATCTTCTCTGAAATGCTGTTCGGTGACTTTGTTTGAATCTACATGCCATAAATAAAGATGTGCTTCTCAATGTTAAATTGCCCCCATTATTTTTTAATACCTCGCCAAAAACTGTATCACAGTCAATGTAGGGAAATTTCAAATTTATTCACAACCTTATTACTAAGAAAATCTCGGGATGATCAAATGTTGTCCCTTTTTATGGTCCACCCTGCATAATATGAATAAAGACATGAAGGTCACATTTCATGAGACAGAGACAAAAGTGAACATGTGTAGTAATGGGCGTGGATTTGATCACAGTCATAAGTATTGTGTGAATTGTGCTGACTGAATTAATAATTTCCACCTAAATTCTACCACAATAAGAAACAATCATATTTGGGAACAAAGTGTGGTTACTTATGTGGTTAACGGTAGCAAAGAGGGAGGTGGGAACAGAGAGACAGCATCATTATTATAACCTCCTCAGTGTGTTGTGCCTCTCGAAGCTTCTGACCCAGCTCGTGTTCTCGTGCTGCCCATTCGTCCTGCTCCTTCTGAAGGCCGATCAGTTCCGCCTCCAGTCTGGATTCACAAGCAGCGCATACAAGTTGTACACAAAATCATTTTCACAATAAACAATTGTAGAAATAGTTACTTTCATGGGTTAGAAGAGAAAGACTCAGTAACTTAACCACTGCTACAATGCTTTTCTTAATCACAATTCAAACACACAGATTTGTTAGTCACAGATTTGTGAAACACACTGTTATTTTTAACGGTATGGTGCTCATTACCTCCGCCACCAAAGGTGAAGGAGGTTATGTTTTTACCCATTTCTGTCTGTTTGTTTGTTATTACTTGCAACATCAAAGATGTTTCAAGTGTATTGGTCAGTCGATTTTGTTATTCTGTCTGTTTGTCAATCGCGTACAGGTCACAATTCTTCACCGATCGTCATGAAACTTTACCAAGTTGTAGAGGCAGTCTCAACTGAGAAGGCTACTGATTTTGAGGTCAAAGGTCATCTTGCCGTCAAATTTATAAAATTTGTTTCATCAAGTTTCATCCGATTGACTACAAAATTAAACAATTTCATAGTGCATTACTGAATCGGGAAACCAACTATTTTTGAGATTGAAAGGTCAAAGGTCGACTCAAGGTCAAATATCTGAACATCATCAATTTTCAAATGAAAAATCATCAATTTACATCCTATTCACTTGAAAATTAAACAGCAATTGCGTAGTCCATCACTGAATTTGGAAACCAACTATTTTGATGTCAAAAGGTCAAAGGTCAACTCAAGGTCAAACTTCTAAATCATCAATTTCAATCTGAAAAGTAATCCATTTTCATCCGATTGACTTGAGCTTTGATTGAGATTGTCAATTTTAATCTTAATGAAATGGACAATTTGATGTATCCATGGCAACATTTGGAGAGGGGAGTAGATTTTGCAAGTATTGTGCTCTGCACGACATCTTTTTCTTGTTACTTGAAAAATCGAATATTTTTCAAGTATATTGGTTCATCGATTTTGTTCTCTCTGTCTGTTTATCACCTGCAGGTCACAATTTTAAACCGATCTTTACAAAACTTCACCATATGGTAGAGTTTGTCATAAGGAAGAAACCGATTGTTTTTGAGGTCAAAAGTTCAACAGAGGCGAAAGGTCAACAACTTAGGTGAGATTTCTAAAATCCTCAATTTTCATCCGATTGACTTGAAATTTTAAGAGGATTTGAATATTTGGTCAATTAACTCAACCACCAATTATTTTTTTTAGGTAAAATTTGTTTTATGGATTTTGTAAGTGTTGTGCTCTGCACGACGTCTTCTTCTTGTTTGTTTGTCAATCACCTGCAGGTCACAATTTTAAACCAATCTTCACGAAACTTCACCAGAGGGTGGAGTTTGTCATTGGCAAGAGGCCTTTTGTTTTTGAGGTCAAAAGGTAAACATAGGCCAAAGGTCAACAAATTTTTCAAATCCTCAATTTTCATCCGATTGACTAGAAATTTGAACAGGATTTTCATGTCAGCGAACTGAATTCAACCACCTATTATTTTTGAGTTCACCATAGGACAAAAGGTCAAAATAGGCCAAAAGGCCAATTTAGGCTGAATTTTCTAAAATCCTCAATTTTCATCCGATTGACTTAAAATTTGAAGAGGATATATATTTCAGGTCACTGAATTCAACCAGCCAATTAGGTTTGAGGTCAACATCGACAAAAAGGTCAACATAGGCCAAAGGTCAACAACTTAGGTGAGATTTCTAAAATCCTCAATTGTCATCCGATTGTCTTGAAATTTGAAGAGGATCTGCATATTTGGCCATTTAATTCAACCACCAATTATTGTTAAGGTCAAATTTGTTCAATGGATGTTGCAAGTATCGTGCTCTGCATGACATCTTTCATTGTTTGTTTGTTTGTCTGTTTGTGTGCAGGATATCTCAAAAAGTTGTGTACGCATTCAGATGGAATTTGGTGGACAGGTTGGGTGTGTGACAAGGACAAACTAATTAGATTTTGGTGAAGATCTGGATCTGGATGCAACTACTAGAATTTTTAAAGTGATTTTTCACCATTGAGAGATAAGGCCAAAAAGGATATACAGCACGATTTCTCAAAAGGTTGTGAATGGATTCGAATAAAACTTGGTGGACACGGTGGTGTGTGACAAGGAAGAATTGATTCGATTTTTGTGAAGATCCGAATCCAGATCTGGATCCGAAATTTTTTAAAGTGATTCTTCAACACTGAGAGATAGGGCTAAACCAATATAGAGCATCCACCCATTGGGATCATACCCTGGGCAGAGCATTGGTGCTGCCTAAACAGTCTCCTTGGCTCGTGGGCACAATCCTGGACAGGTTGCCACTCCGACGCAGGATTCCAGTAAGCTGGTACTCATTTTGCTGACCACGGAAAGATGACAGGCAGAGTCAACTCCACCTGGTGTTAATTCAACAGCTGAGGGGGCTCAAACCAAGACCCTAGGATCCTCAGCCAGCACCCTAACTGCTAAGCCAACACCAGGCTTGACAATGTGATTATAATTATTCTAGTGAAGTGAAGTGAAATGTACTGTTTTGAGAAGTGAAGCATGAGAATGGGTGTTTGAGAATGTAGCTGTATGTAGAAGAAGAAGACTAAAGTCTCAGTAACCGTGACTTAACTTGGAATAAATAATCACCGATATTAATTATTTGTAATATTGCAAGGACTATTGCTTTTCATTTGGGTTTCTTTGTTTTGCAATTTTTTTTTTTTTTTTTGTATACCTTGGTCGAGGCTCGTATGAGAGCAAACACACAACTAACAGCAAGGAGGCATGAGACAAGAGGGGCGGGAGTGGAAGGGACAAAACAGTGGGGAACAGACACATTAGGTGAATTGTGGAAGGGAGAGGGATGGGGATGGGATGGGGAACATGGCGAAGAGAAGATGGACATTTCAGGGACTTTCAGGAAGGAAAGCAGGAGAAATGAAGGAAGTGGGCTTGGGTGGATTATCGGGGGTAGAAAAGATCGAGGATTTGGATGGGGGAAGATAAGAGGTGGTGGTGAACAGCTGTTTTGAAAGCCTGGAGGGAAGAATGGGAAAGAATAGAGTGAGGAAGTTTATTCCAAAGGCGGGAAAAAAGAGGAATGAAAGAGTGAAGATGAGCAGTGATTAGTGATTTTGGTAGTTTTACCAGAAGGGGGTTGTTGGCGGACCTTGAGCGCCCTGTGGAAATGTGGTGGGGACAAATCGCAGAGAGAGCAGGGGGGGCAAGGCTGGAGAGGAGTCGGTAGAAGACAGAAAGACCACCGACTAACCTGCGGTGATTGAGTGAGAGGCCCAAAGACTCAGCTTCATTGCGGGAGATGCCGATGATCTTAAATGCCCTGGTTTCGACAGCGTTAAGCCGAGAAAGGTGGGAGGCAGGAGCACCAGCCCAGAGGGGAGAGCAGTACTCCATCAGGCTACGGACAAAAGCTTTGTAAGTGGTCAGGAGCTCAAGAGGGCTGAGGAAGGACTTAGCACGACGGAGGATTCCCAGTCGGTGACTGGCTTTTGAGGCGAGGTTGGAAATGTGACTTTCCCAGGAAAGGTCATGGCAGATAGTGAGACCTAGAAGCTTGAAAGAAAAGACTTCTTCCAGAGGATTGTTGAGAAAGTGGATGGGGGGGTTTTGTAAACGGTCCTTTCGAAGAGACATAGTGAGAGTGTGAGATTTGTCTGGATTGAAAGACATGTTCCACGTGTTGGACCAGTTTGTGATTTTATCCAGATCTGCAGTGAGCGAAGAAGCTGCTGCTTGCCGCAAAATGATAGGACTTCAAATGATAGCAAAAAAAAAATGATAGGACTTCAAATACATTAATACATCAACATACAATATGAATTGATGTTGGGATAGATGGGTGTATAGATAAATAATCATCAAACTTCAAAGCACGTTCATGTCAATGAAAGTTTATAAAAACGACTTTGGAGTCAAATTTGACGTTTTCATCACCAATTTTTGTGCAGAATGATATTTATAGAAAAGAATACAAATAAAACTAGAAGGGCACTCGTAGAGTTCATAGTCTCGCCTCGTGCGTTCATTAATTATGAATAAAAAATACCATCATTAATTGAACACGCCAAAATTATTGCCCACTGCTATTATGGCCCACATACCCATATCAACCATGCACCCTATTATATCATATAGTTTGTTGGCATGGGTTATGAGCGTCATTCACATTCACTCACATCGGGTCATAAATCAGATATGAAGTTTCAGATTTTTCAGATAAATATTTCAATTCAACCAATTATGGTGGGAATACCAGTTCACCGATGACGTCATCGTTATCACCCTATATAGCCCACGAGGAGTTGACATATGCCAAGTTTCGATTTTTTTTTAATTGAGCAGTTTTGGAGAAAATTATGTCCAAATGTTTTCCTTTAATCCAATATGGCTGCCATACCATGTGGCATACGATGTCAGAGTTAGTAAAGGAATATTCTTCATGGAGAGTCCCTCCTATATTTAAAGTTTTGTATCAATCGAACAAGAAGTTGCAGAGAAAACCATTTTTAAAGCAATATATATATATATATATATATATATATATATATATATATATATATATATATATATATATATATATATATATATATATATATATATATGGACATTCAGACAGACAGACGACATACTGACACAGGGGCATTGCAATAGTCTTGCATCCCCTTTGGAGGAGACGAATGAACAAGTATGATGGTAATAATGATTTTGCTGAGAATAATGTGCTATAACCTAGAGATTTTCTCCTCAAGTAGCTGTGTCCGCTCTTCACTCTCGGCGAGGAGCCGCTGAGCAGCATCGGGTTCCTCGGACCCCTCGGAGCTCGTGCCTTCGAGCAGCCAGCGTTCCCTTAGAACCTTGGTCTGGGTAAGACAAGAACAACAGGCAGTCTTCATCAACACCGATCTTCATAAGTGTTTTGTTTTTAATGTGACCTCATTACCTTCGCAAACTTTGTTGTGAAGGTTATGTTTTGATCGCTGTGTATTTATTTATTTATTTGTGAATATGTGTGTTTATTTGTTTGTTTTTTTTATTCGCATAACTCCAAAAGTATTGAACTGAATCGCAGCACATTTGGTGGGATGATTAGTTATTATCTGAGGACGATTTGATTAGATTTTGGGAGCGATCGCGTCAAAGGTCAAGGTCAAGGTCATGAAAAGGTCAAAATCGTCTTTTTACCATAGTGCGGTCAATTTGTATCCAATTTGCATGCAACTAATGCCAAAATGTTCAGAATTCAATGCCCCATCTTGTGATATGCGACATGACACAATGACGTAATAACCCTTATTAGCGGTTGGGAGTGAAAGGTCAGGGGCGGTCACGACATTGCAAAATGTGCGGTTTTAGTCATAACACGGTCAATTCTTATCCGATTTGCATGAAATCAACACCAAAATGTTGACAGTTCTGTTTCCCACACTGTAATACCAATTACAAAATTAAGAGTACAAAGGTCAAGGTCAAGGTCATGAAAAGGTCAAAATTGTCATTTTGCCATAATGTGGTCGATTTTTATCCAATTTGCATGCAACCAATGCCAAAATGTTGTGAATTCAATGCCCAATCTTGTGATATATGATATGACACAGGAAATTTAATGTTTTTAAGCCATCATAACACATATGATATGGCAGATGTGGTATGGGATTAAATACCCTCACAATCAACGGTTTCTGGGGGGGGGGGGGCAAAATGTAGCGTTGGGAAGGTATGCGCTCTACTGAGTACCCGTTCTAGTTATCCAATGGCATTCTTCCCCTTCTCTCAGGGGCTCCCATCGTCACTTCCCTGTGTTGTATAAGTGAACAAAGCTCATTCTCCTATGACTCTGTAACCCTACATACACCTTGATGCCATGCACTATAGACCATGGACATACAAAAAAGAAAGAAAAAAGATTTGCTGTATTTAAATGATTAACTTGAGAAAATGCATGATAACCTTTGGCTGGTTAATCATTTTGTATCAATGCAAGGCTCTGCCAGGTAAAGTTTTACTTCATTTGCAAACAAAGGCTCAAACGGTGGGATAATAGGTAGGAAATGGAAAGTGAATAAAAATAACCGAATAGAATGAGAGCACGGCAAGTGTGCAGAGTCCAGTTAGAAAGATGTTGGTGGAACAGGGCGAAAGAAAATCAAGATGGATGGAGATCGACGGACCTTGCAATGTTGCAAATTTAGTTTCTCATCTTCAAGACATCGACGGTGTTCTTCTATTTCCTTCTGCTTCCGTCGGCGTTCCTGCAAGCACATGGTCACACGGTCACACCAATATAGTTTATTGTTTTAGAGGTTGTTGTTTATGTTGATTTACAGCAACGGATAAAGTTAAAATTTTTCAGTCAAATAAACAATTATTATGGTCAAAAATTACTCGTGTGATATGGTTTGAGATTTCCGACATTAAAGTAGCTACTGCATTGCTCTCATCACTATACCAATGAAATTATGCCTCATCATGAAAACAAACACAATTTTTTTGTCCAAAGAGTGGGACACCATGGACACCAAGACTAAACACTTAATCCCTCCCTCTGAGAACCACAATTAAAAAATAAGGGCAATACCCCTGGGCACTCAGCTGGTAGCAGCTGGATAAGAAAATCAGGGAACCACTGATAGGTGTGCTTAACCCATGAAATATGTAATGGAGAAGAAAGTAAACACCTATGGACTTTTTTTTTTAATGTCGTGAAAAAACTTTAGCACATCACGGGTGATGAAGTGTGTATGTTTTTTCTGTCCCCCATCTCTCTTTCTTTCTTTTTCTTTGTCTAATGGAGGGTGAATCTTGTAAATAGTTTTTGTAGGGTTCACTTGGCTGCACCTGGATGGGTTTGAGGGTAGAGGAATAGCAGCCTAAACCCGAATCCTATCCAGGTTCCTCCTGATGGCTCCATATATATATATATATATATATATATATATATATATATATATATATATATATATATATATATATATATATATATATATATATATATATAGATATATATATATATATATATATATATATATATATATATATATATATATATATATATATATATATATCTCTCTCTCTCTCTCTCTCTCTCTCTCTCTCTCTCTCTCTCTCTCTCTCTCTCTCTCTCTCTCTCTCTCTCTCTCTCTCTCTCTCTCTCTCTGTTCCTCCTGATACTCCAGTGCTGTATTTGGTCAGTTATTTGATTTCATCGAAATTGTGTGTGTAGTTTCAGGGAAGAAAGCAAATACTTAATTTTTTTTTGGGGGGGGGGCTGGCAAACTCCCTCCAGAGACTCCGTCAGACCTTCTTTTCTTCTTCTTCTTCTTCTTCTTCTTCTTCTTCTTCTTCTTCTTCTTCTTCTTCTTCTTCTTCTTTCGGCTGCTCCCGTTCGGGGTCGCCACAGCGCATCATCCGTTATGATCCGCATAATGATTTGGCACAGGTTTTACGCCGGATGCCCTTCCTGACGCAACCCTGGTTGCCTCTTACGACACAGGGATATGATACACCTATTCTAACCGGGGCATACACCGGGCCCAGTACACTGGTACTCACTTCGCCAACCTCGGAAGGATGACAGGCTGAGTCAACCTCCTGGTGTGAATTAATTCAAGCGGCCAACGGGGCTTGAACTCCGGACCTTTTGGATCCCAAGCCACTACCCTAACCACTATGCCAACACCAGGCTGGACTCCAAGATTTATGTGACGTCATTCGCATTTCTAGTGTGGTTATGACTTAAATCGTTGAGCGGCAGCCTATTAATTATATTATATTATAACCGCACTAGAAATCGAAGTGTCAACATCACCGTCATACCGAAGGAAAAAAACCCCCCCCAAAAAAACCATGGAGTCTGGAACACTGACGGGTTCCTCCTGTGTGAGCCCCATTTTTATATACCGATTCCCCTAAACGCTGCCAATATGCCATTATACGGTAGCTGTAAGTTAGAAACACATTCAGCGAGTTCTTTGGTCGTCCGGAAGATGTCAAATACGTCTACATACGTCAATATGCGTTGGAGATACGTTACTCATAGGTTCAAAGCACGTTACTCATAGGTTAGAAATAAGTTTCGGGTACGCGAAACACTACCTTGACGTGTTTCGACTTATAAGTAACTTACAAGTAACGTGTGTCAACGATCGCATAACGTGCCTACAACTTATGGCCAGCATATGCGGAACGTGTGAGTCATACGCTGGCATACATCTAAAAATTTTGAGCATGCTTAAAATTTGTCGACGAGCTCGGCGTACTACGAAGTATGCCAGCGTGCTCTTAATGTATACAAAACTTACCCATAACGTATTCGACATGTGCCAGCATTTTAGACAAATTTTTCATACGTCGGCATACGCTGGCTAAAACGTCATTGTGTGACAGGGCATGACGGTGATGTTGACACTTCGATTTCTAGTGTGGTTATGATTTGAATCGTCGAGGGGCAGCCTTTTAATAGGCTACGCCACGTGATTGTCGGCGATACGCTGCCGCGCGCTTTGCATACGTTAGATTATCGTTGGGCATACGTTGTGAACGCCGACAACACGCTAAGCATTCGTTGGTGTAAGTTATCTATAATTTATCGAAACGTTCTGTGTACGTTACTAATACATTATGCATACGTCCAACTCGTTATGAATACGCCATAAACTTAAAAAAACCATCAGTAGTTCAGCATACGCCAGTGTTTTACATACATTTTGATACGTTGCCATACGCTGGCTAAAACGTCAAGGTGTGACAGCCCCTTTAGGACCATGATCATCTTTCCCCATAGTGATGATCGACTTGCCCCAGGGGTGGGGCAAGTTGAGCATTTCGACCACAAATTTTGAATTGACTTTTATGGACATTCAACGATCTCTAATATTCTCGAAATTGGGCAGTTACTTGGGGCGATAAATGGACTAACGAATGGCAATTGAATGGTGTTTGGCTGGCAAATGATCTGACGGCAAAATGGACAAAACCAAAAAGGGACCATCTTGCTCCACTCTCCCCTAATTAGGTCCCTTCTTTTTGGAATGTAGACGGTGTAGGGTGGTGTACAGATGCATTTTTTAAAAATAACAATAAATACAAGGCACAGGGAGGTGAAATTCACTGCACATGATGTGTAACGCGCACAGAGTAAAACGAGTGTTCATTTACATACGTGCGATGTCCAATAAATTAAGCATATTTAAGCACACCTGACGCTAGGCCGAGGCTTCAGGCTTTGGCATACTCACAAGGCTGTACCTCCGAAATGAAGGGTCCCAGAAGATACAGAAAATAGGATAACATTTGTATGTGTCGTGTTTTAAAATAACTCTTTTTGTTGCGACAAAATATACCTTTCAGTCTGAATATTTCAAATAAAATAATTCCAACCAGTCATTGTTGATGGGCTTTTATACGAGATAAATAATTTTTAAAAAAAAAACTAAATTATAAAAAAAAAATTATTCTTCACGAAGCGGGACATCACGGACACCAAGACTAAACACTTAATGTCTCCCTCATAATTATTTATGATGAACCAACCAAATAAATACATTGTTAGAGGGTCACCTGACTTAACACGATCTTTCATTCGAAACTCACAATATGGAGCCTCGATTGGTTGCCTGAGTGGTATAGACCAGGAATGCTTCGAATGAGACAAGATGGCTAATGTTGTGCGCGACCGATACAAATTATTTGAAATTTGGACAAAATACCCGACCATTTGCTTCCACTTCAAAGGGATACCTAGGGTCTATCATATTCACATTGCCAAGATGAAAATGCTGGAGGTGAGCATACATGACCACTGAGCTACCCTACTGTATGGACAGTATGGAAATAACGAAGCATTGGGTTCATGACGAGATGGATATCTACATGTTAAACAAGTGCCATAGTTATTTATAGGCCACGGAATTGCAATGGAGTTTTTATTGACATGTGTGGAGTTGGCTCGTGCTGCTCAGAATTCCTGGATGTATCCACCCATTGTCTACCGATGTCCTTGTAATTCAGATGAAAGTACATTGTTGTTTACTAATGTCTGTTCCGCATGGGATTTATGTACAAGCTCTGCTGTACCATCGGAGTTTACGAAGATCACAAAACAAACATCTGCTTCCCTCTTTCAGGTCGTCATCATTTGTATGCAGCACCGAGCCGCAGGCAGTGTGACCACTCCTTGGCTTTTTTCACAAGATCTTGACTATTCGTTGTTCACCTTGGTGTCTTGGTTTTCTATAGGTTTTCTGGGCGTATCGGTTTTCTATTATTATCGCTTTTCCGAAACCTTGTGAATTCTTGGCTTTTTAAAATTGGCTCACCTTGGCATTTATGAAAATGCGGAGTGGTCACACTGGCTGCAGGTTACATCTTCTCTAAGGGTGTGGCTATACCGCCGATGCAGTGACCCTTGTGGGTCAGGAGAGAAATTTTGAATTTTACCAGCGTGCCGAAGACATCACCTAATCTTTGCGATATTCATCATCGGCTCTTTAATTTCCACCAGCTATCGCTGACAGATGGGACCCTGCCATCTGATGGATGACACGCTCATTGATGCAATGCCCTGTCTGTGAAGCACAAGGATGATGGTTTATAGTGCGATGAGCAATTGCACCCAGTAGACACAATTCAAAGGCGAGTATGCTCCTCTCTAATCTATGTGATGTTGTCATTTTGAACCTGGTCCAATAACCACTGATCCGGTCATCAATGACACCACTACTATTCTCAAGATATCATTGTGATCACAGAGTTTCTGCCCTACAAGTGGACAAAGCTTCCTCAATTGATGTGTATTGTTTAACTGTTGTCCGTTAAAGTTGATCCCTCATTTTTATTAGGACCATTTTCTTCTTTTGAAAGGCCTGAGTTCTTTGTTGTAATTAATTAAGTAGAAATAATTAATCCCAGCTTTGGTGTGCTGCGTCGAATCGTATTCACTCGAATGTACAATCTTATTGGGTTGCTGTGGATCGGGTTGAAAACTCACACTTTACATCCTATTTGTTACATCTGTCTATTTTTGAGGTTAAGGGAATGAACAACTACTGTGCTGATGTCTGTCGCATGCTTTCTGAACAGTTGGTCCGTGTTGGTGATCAAGAAATTGTTTTTATATCAACTCTTGCATTCATCATCATGACCGTCGTGGAGAAGTACGCAGCCCGGGGTTATTGCTCTTCATGAAGTTATAAACAAACGCTCTGATTATAAACGATGGTTGGCACAACAATGAACAAATCTCTCTGAAAATTGAAAACTGTTGGTCAATTTTTGGCAATTTTTTGTTTGGATCCATGTAGGACTGAAATTTTTTTAAATAAATAAATAAATATATATGAAATTTTTATATATACATATATATATATATATATATATATATATATATATATATATATATATATATATATATATATATATACATATATCTATATCTGTGCCAAGAACACTGAAGGCTGAGACAATACGACAGGGCAGGAAGGTGTAGTGCATTTAATTTCCGCTCAAAACATTCATAATCGGAGGTTTACAGACCAGGTCTGCTTCCACCTATACGTACCGTAGTGGCTTCCAGCCGAGCCGCTTGGATATTTTCCACGGTCTCCATCCTGTCGGGGGAAATATGCACAAGCTTAGAACTTCCTTCTGTGTTCTCTCCTGCTCTTGGGAAAGGTTTCGTTGGAGCAGCGAAAGATGAAAGCATCAAAGTAAATTAAAAAAATATGTATTTTTTTATATTTTTTATAAACGACACAATAACATGTTTCTGAAGGAGAAAAGGTGAAAAAAAAAATCGAAATTTCTTCCACCAGAGTTTCATCAGGTTTCTGTTAATATCGATGCAGAGAAATGATGATTGGGATCAGGTGAAACGATACAAGTTCGGAGGAGGCCACTCGGTAGAGCGCATCCCTCTACCAGGTTGGATAGCTCATGTTTTGTATCCCACTGATTGGTTCAGGTCCAGATGCAGATCCTAAGTCGAATCGGCTTGTTCTTGTCACCTCCCCAACTCATTCACCAAGTTTGTCATAACTCGTCGACAACTTTTTGAATTATTATGCTCGATATGGTTTTTGGCCCCATCTCTCAATGGTGAAGAACAACATTAAAAGTTATAGCGTTGGGATGCGGATCTTCATTAAATTCTAATCAATTTTTCCCTGTCCACCAAGTTTCATCCGAATATGCCCACAACCTTTTGAGATAACAAACAGACAGACTGCTCACAGACAAACAAACAAACAGACAGACAGGGGAGAACTGAAAATGTAACCTCCGTCCACCTTCGGGGGCGGAGGTAATCATGCCTCCATCATCATTTGGATGTCCATATTCAGCATTAGGACTACCCGATGAAACCTCGTGGGAGAAACATCATTTCACTGCAAACGATGCTTGTTCGTTGCATTTACAACAGCGAAATGGTGTAAAATGCTGTTTTTCAGTCTTGGTTGTTCAGGTGCCCTCCACAACCCCACCCACGCCCTCCTTCAAACATTTCCCTGCACTCCATTATCGTGGCCAGAAAATGCCACTTGTGCCCAAAGGATCTTGACATTTCCCATGGCTCAAAGAGCGAAACTGACCCAGTTGAAATACCATGCCTACATGAGTAATCAGTCAACAATACAGTGTTCATTGTATTCTTTATGCTCAAAAACAGTATGGTGAGTTACTGACCCACGGCCACAGAGATCTCAAAATGTTTGTCTGCTCAGTATTAATGGTCACAACAAAATAATTACAAGCAAACACTGGATAAACTAAAAAAAACAGCACTCGGTCGAGCGCATACCTCCGCCACGGCTGAACAGTCCACGATTTGTATCCAACTGATGGGCGGGATCTGAATCAGGACCTCAACCAAAATCTGATCAACTTGTTCTTGCCACCGACCCAACTCATCCACCAAGTTTTGTCATTATTCATCCACAACTTTTTTGAAGTTGTGCTATACGTCATTTGTTGTGCTATACGTCATTTTTGGGCCACATCTCTCAATGGGCAAGCATTACTTGAAAAATTATTGTGTCCGGATTCGGATCTTCACCAAAATCTAAACAATTTGTCCTCGTCGAACATCCAACCTGTCCATCAAGTTTCGTCCGAATCCGGCTGAAACTTTTGAGATATCCTGCTCACAGACAGACAAACAAGCACACAAACAGACAAACAGGGGTGAAAACATAAACATCAGGTCATAAGTTGAGTTAGTATTAAGGTTTTCTGTGAGTTTTATGCGACGTTACATTTCCAATAGTATTGGGACGTAAATAAGGTATGCAGGGTTAGTTCACATCGCGAGATGTCCCCGTCACGAACACAACGATCAATTTTGTGAATACATCAAGTGTGTAATAATGTGTGCTTCCTCCTTCACATCAAGAGCAGGTTCAGTGGTGAATTGTGATGTGATTGACTCCATCCTTCAGGCGGGATTCCCAAAAAAATCCCAGAGTAATGTCCTTGAGGTTTTGTCCTTGAACTGATATCCTACTAATTCATGTAAAAGTATACTGAACTGTCTACTAATGGACTTGTCCAGCATGTGATTTACTAGATCCTCCATTAGCCTTACCATACTGCAGATTTTGTTATATTTTTGTTCTGCCAGGTTTAATGAAGTTATAGCTCCAGGCTGCTCAATGAAGATTTGCAGTGTTGGCCTACAACCAAACATTACATACATAGCAGACGTGATGACCCTCACCGTATGAATTAAAAACAGCAAGACAGCATCGTCCAAAATGGCACAACAAAACATCTTTATAATGTACTCGTGGGATGTGTTTACACATGGCATAAGCATACGAATGTGCTTCCGCATTGTCTTGGGTCGCTCACCTTGGATTTGATTTTTCCATTTATTTATTTTCATTTACGGATGCTTTCCGATGGTTCTGTGATTTTTCCTGGTGTATCGGCTTCGATGTTCGTCGGCGCACAAAATTACCGTGCTTCCCCATTGTCTTGGGTCACTCACCTGAATTTTTTTTTCATTTATTTATTTTCATTTACGGATGCTTTCCGATGGTTCTGTGATTTTTCCTGGTGTATCGGCTTCGATGTTTGTCGGCGCACAAAATTACCATGCTTCCCCATTGTCTTGGGTCACTCACCTGAATTTTTTTTTTCATTTATTTATTTTCATTTCTAGATACTTCCCGATGGTTCTGTGATTTTCCTGGTGTATCGGCTTCGATATTCGTAGGCAAACAAAATCACCGTGCTTCCCCATTGTCTTGGGCCGCTCACTTGAATTTATTTTTTCCATTTATTTATTTACATTTACGGATGCTTTCCGATGGTCCTGTGATTTTTCCTGGTGTATCGGCTTCGATGTTCGTAGGTAAACAAAATTACCGTGCTTCCCCATTGTCTTGGGTCGCTCACCTGAATTTATTTTTTCATTTATTTATTTTCATTTATGGATGCTTTCCGATGGTCCTGTGATTTTTCCTGGTGTATCGGCTTCAATGTTCATAGGCAAACAAAATCACCGTGCTTCCCCATTGTCTTGGGTCGCTCACCTGAATTTATTTTTTTCATTTATTTATTTTCATTTACAGATGCTTTCTGACGGTTTTGTGACTTTTCCTGTTGTTTCGGCTTCGATGTTCGTCGGCGCACAAAATTACCATGCTTCCCCATTGTCTTGGGTCGCTCACCTGAATTTTTTTCATTCAATTGTATTTTAATTTTGGATGCTTTCCTGCAATTCTGTGATTTTTCCCGGTGTATCGACTTCGATGTCCACCAGCACGCAAAATTTCAGCTTTCTGCATCACCCAGAATGTACCAATCTTTAATATCAGTCAGTGAGTCAGTGAATCAGTAGTTAGAATGAGCTTCATATATTGGATGTACTGCTTTCCATTTGTGGGAAGAAATGTGTGTGCGCAAACTGGGATAACTCATTTCAAGTTTGCGTGTGCTATTCCAACCTTCTCCTTCATTCGTATGCAGCACAAGGCTGCGGGGAAGCATCATTGGTTTGGGGTGTGGATGTGCCACTGATGCAATGCCCTCTGCTGGTTAGGGCCCTGTCACACCTTGACGTTTTAGCCAGCGTTTGGCAATGTATCAAAATGTATGTAAAACGCTGGCGTACGCTGAACTATTGACGTTTTTTTTCAGTTTTGGGCGTATTCATAATGAGTTGGACGTATGCATAACGTATTAGTAACGTACACAGAACGATTCGATAACTTATAGATAATTTATACCAAGGAATGCTTAGCGTGTTGGCGGTGTTCACAACTTATGTCCAACGATAGTCTCACTACTGCATAGCGCGGCAGCGTATCGCCGACGATTACGTGGCGTAGCCTATTAATAGGCTGCCGCTCAACGATTTAAATCATAACAGCACTGGAAATCGAAGTGTCAACATCACCGTCATGCCGAAGAAAAAAAAAAAAAACCATGGAGTCTGAAACACTGACGGGTTCCTCCTGTGAAGCCCATTTTTATATACCAATTCCCCTAAACGCTGCCAATACATCATTCTACGGTAGCTGTAAGTATGAAACACGTTCAGTAAGTTCTGTGGTCGTCCGGAAGACGTCAAATACGTCTACATACATCATTATGCGTTGGAAACACGTTACTCATAGGTTCAAAGCACGTTACTCAGGGGTTAGAAATAAGTTTCGGGTACGCTAAACATTACCTCAACGTGTTTCGACCTATGAGTAACTTACAAGTAACGTGTGTCGACGTGTGTCAACGATCGCATAACGTGCCTACAACTAATGGCCAGTGTATGCGGAACGTGTGAGTCATACGTCGAAAAATTTTGAGCATGCTTTAAAATTTGTCGACGTGCTCGGCGTACAACGACTTATGCCAGCGTGCTTCAGCGTGCTCTTAACGTATACAAAACTTACCCATAACGTATTCGACGTGTGCCAGCGTTTTAGACAAATTTTTCATACGTCGGCATACGCTGGCTAAATCGTCAAGGTGTGACAGGGCCTTTAGGGAAGGAATTTGGAATTTCGCCAGGATGCCAGCAATAGCTCGCCTACATTTCACAAAGCACATCCTTGGATCTCCAATGTCCAGTAATGAATGCCGGTAGATGGGACGCCTGTTTAACGTCCATCTGAGGGATGGCACACACATTGACGAATCACCATGCCTTTGAAACACCAGGATGACAGTTTGTAACTGCATCAGAATTCAAACCCAGGCGAGACAGCTTCCAGGCAAGTGTGCGTCCACCTCGGCCATCTTGTCAGTCCGAATTCCAACAAACAATGGTAATATATGTAGTACTGTATATAAATGAAAACAAATAAAATCATGTCTCTATAGTAGTAGCTATCAGTCCAATACACCCACATTTCTCTGGGTCATAAAATAGCAAAATATGTCATGATGGCGATTTCTCCCTCTGGTTGAGTGATGGTGATTTCTCCCTAATAAACCTGTCCTGGTACTCTTGCACATCCTCCTTTTGCTCTGTTCACGCTCTCCTTTACCCGAGGGGATATTTCATCTGCTTGGGAGTGAGCCAAAATCACATCATCATCATCACATAAACATGGTGCAAAAACAGATCATCTTAACTACACCATCGGCTTATTTTCCATCCTCAGAAAGGTTATGGAAGCCATTATCGCAGTTGACCTCAAATCCTCATTTTTCTCCTGCGGCACGATCTCAGACAATCAGTTCAGATTCAGCCCCGGTCACTCTCACCCGGACATTCTGCTTCGACTCTCCAAACTAAGGATTAAGGCCCTCAATTTCAGACATGAGATCAGGCTCGTCTATGTAAAGATAGCTGGAGATTTCGATTCAGTCTGTCATCCTGTTTAACTCTCCAAACTCTCTGCCTTTAGCATCCAAGGCTAACTCGACACATTGTTCAATGGCTTCCTCTACTCTCGTAGCCAACATGTGGTTCTCAACGGAATCCTCTCATCCCCTCTCCCTGTAAAGACCGGAGTTCCCCAAGGCAGTGTTCTGGGCCCAGTCCTATTCCTGATTTTCATCCAAGATCTATCAGACCCTTTGGAAAATCCTCTTTGGTTCTTTGCTGATGACTCCACCCTCTGTGGTGGCATCCCTCATCCTTCAGATAGGTATGCAGCAGCCTCGTCCCTTTCTGCAGACCTTGACAAAATAATGAACTGATCCACAAAACACTTGGAATATGTCTTTCAATCCAGACAAATCTCACACTCACACTATCTCTCATGAAAGTCAGCCTGGAAATCGTCCCATCTGCAGCAGCCTGCAAAAGCGTTCACCCCCGACCAATAATGCCACGTTTCGATGAATTATGAATGATGTAGAAGCAATTTTTCCAAATGAACTTTTTTATTCATAATTGAAGAGATCAAACTAAACACTGTTGTAGTTGAAGGAGGTTACATGTCAGGAATACCTGTAAACCACATGGACAAATCAAAATTCACTGGTTATAAAAGTGTTCAACCACTTAGGTCAGTACTTGGTGGAAGAACCTTTTGCAGCAATGACTGCTGTGCGTGTTTGTGGGTCGGGACTCTACCAGATTCGCACAGTGAGATGGTGAAATCTTTACCCATTCTTCACGTGAAAATTGCTCTAGTTCTGCCAAGTTTGATGGAGATCGTCGATGGACTGCAATCTTCAAGTCTCGCCAGAAATGTTAAATTGGGTTCAAGTCAGAACTTTCACTGGGCCACTCAAGAACATTTATTTACTTCTTATTCAGCCAATCCAGTGTGGCTTTAGCTTTGTGTTTCAGATCATTGTCCTGCTGAAATGTGAATCTCCTACCCAGTTTCAGATTCATGGCTGACTCAAACAGGTTTTCATTGACGATTTTCCTGTACTTTGTGCTGTCAATTGCCCCTTCTATCCTGATAAGCTTGCCAGTCCCTGCTGATGAAAAACAGCCCTATAACATAACGCTGCCACCACCATGTTTGGCAGTAGGGATGGTGTTGACTGGGCGATTACAGTGTTCGGCTTGATCCAGACATTTACGCTTTGAATTTAGAGCAAAAAGTTCAATATTTGTCTCGTCTGAACATAAAAAGTTTCTCCACATGCCTGCAGGATCATTCAGATGGTTTCTCGCAAACTCCATACAAGCTTTTAGATGCCTCTTTCAGTAATGGCTTCAATCTTGCCACCTGTCCATTGAGTCAGGCTTTGTGAAAGGAACGGGATATGATTGATTGATGATCACTGACCCCCATCTCGGACATAGAGCCTTGTAAGATCTTTAAAAGTCACCGTTAGATTTACAGTGACATTACAAACCAGTTTCCTGCTTGTCCGGCTGCTGAATTTGGATGGGTGACCAAGATTTCACCATAGTTAAAGGGATAATGAGTGACTTTGAAATCTTCTTATAACCCTCTCCTCAACGTTGCTTCTCCACCACTTTAGGTGGGACTTCTTTGGAAAGCTCCTTGGTCTTCATGTTTGTCTTGTTGATTTACCGAGTGAGTTTCACCTTAAAACTCCTTCGATAAGCGAGGGAGATAAATTTTTTTAAGTTAAATCACTGATTACATACAGGTGAAACGTATTACACTTATTTTGTAACCTTCTAGACAAATAATTTGTTCCTGAAGTGAGTTAGAGTTAATTAGGTAAAGGGTTTGAATACTCATGTAACTGAGAATCATCAGATTTTCTCTGTGAATTTAACTTATTCACATTTTATGTGAATTTTTTTTAGCTTTATCACTTTGGAGTAGTTTGTGAAGACTCTATATATTAAGTTTGATGTGAAAGCATTATGGAATAAGCTCAGATGGCATCAAAGTGTGAACACTTTGGAGGGGGTGAATACATTTTCAGGCCACTATACTTCCTTAAAAAAAAAAAAACCTCTTGAAGAAGTTAATTCACTCAAATTTTTTTGGCCTCACCATCGGCATTGATCTTTCTTGGGCCAACCACATATCTAGTTGGCCTCCAAAGACAGTTACATCTTTATAATGGTGTCTACCAATTGCGTGTTCTATCTCCTCCAATGGGCATCTTCCATCGTGAATTTTTTTTCCTGAGCACGCCTGAACTTTTATCTACTTACAAGGTATCCATCCACAGCTTTGTGGAGTGCTGCTCTCCCTTCTGGGCTGGCTCTCCTGCCTCACACCTTGCTCCACCTGACGCCATGGAAACGAAAGCCTTCAAAATCATTGCAATCTCCCATGATGATGCCAAGTCTGTCGGAGTATTACTTTCACATCGCAGACAGGTCAGCGGTCTCTCTCTGTCTTGTATCACCTCCTTCCTGGTATCGCACCCTCTGCCCTTGCTGTGTTCTGTCCTCCCGCCCTACCCCCTCCTCCTCTAGGTTCCTGCGGCGTGCACCCACTTATGTTGAAACTCTCAAACTCCAGGCTGATTGCTCACCTCCACTCATTCAGTCCTCTTTTCTCTCACCTGTGGAACCAACTTCCTCAGTTGGTTCAATCTCATTCTTTCCTCATTCAAGGCAGCTGTTCAGCACCAACTCATCATCATCCACCATCCATACCCATGATCTATTCTACCCTCATCAACCTCCCCCCCCCCCCAAAAAAAAAATCCCCTCTATTTCCATGTTTCCTAATACTCGTTCACTCTCTTCTTCTGTTTTGGGGTTAATTTATGCTTCTTTCCCAGTTCTCCCTTCCACTTCGGTGATTGAATCTGCACCTGTGTCCATCTTGTTCACCCCGTGCACTCCTCCCCCTCATCTCCTCTCATTCTTTCTTCCTTCAGGTCTCCTATTTTGTCCCTCGACCCTACTGTTGTTGTGTTCTGCCTCTCCCCTACGTCCACTGTTCTTTTTGTTGTGTTATGTCCTGGTCCGTTCCGTGTTCCAGATCATCCATAAGCTGAGACTCTGCATACAATTGTTTTTTTTTTTTAACATACTTGTCTAATCTCATTGGTGGATTTGGTGTGGGGATGGTGGAGCTTTGGTTCGGACTAACTATTACATTGAAATCTTCGGAGGACCACCATCACAGGTTCCTTCAAGGGACCGGCGTTAATTTTTTTCCAAACCTAAAATGATCCACTGAATGCATTCCGGTGTCACCGCTTCATCTCGTCTTTCCATTACTTACTTGCAGTTATTCTCTCCTCTCGTCTCCTCCAGCTGTGAAGCTGATGCAGTGCCTCCCTGGAGGGTAGACATGAATTTGGAATTTGTTGACAATGCCAATGATACTCAGATATGCATCGTCAAGAGACACCGTGCTATCTTTAACATCCACCAGCGAATGTGAGCAGACAAGCACACTATGTCATGCAATGCCGAGCCAGGGAACCACCAACCCGACAGTTTGTAGTTGGGTCAAGAATCCAACCCTACCCAGACTAAACAGCTCAGCGGGAAGTGCCTAACCTATACACCCCCCTGTCAGGACTGTGAACACTCTATGATATTAACAGCATTCTTAATGTCTAAACATGGAGGATTAGGAGGTGATACGAAGATGTACTGAAATGCAAACGGAAGAGGAACAAGTTTTTTGATGTTACTCCATGTAATGAACAGTATAAAGCATGATACGTGGGATGTAGTGGGAAAGGGTGTATTGTGAATGCTTTGATGGTAGACAAAAAGGTGTATGCACCATAATGCACCCATCCACCCCAAACAAAGACATAACCAATGCAACTGAACCCCTCATTTACTCCTTTCAATATCCTGGATCCATCCCCAAATCTCGAGCTCCACCATGATCATTAAACACGATATACTGGTTCACCTCGACACTTTCTACTGAAGGTTTTAATGAGCCAGCTGGGTTTTTACTGACAATTTGATCATGACAAGGTAATTCTCCTGGGAACTATGCTCGTTTCACTTGGTTTCCAGAATTTTTGAATCCCAATCCTGTATATTGTGCCCCCATCCACATTTGAACCCACGACCAGGGGGACGTGCCAGTCCATTCTCCTCACCAACAGCCCACATCCTTCTCAAAACCATCGCAGCAATCATTTGCCAAGACAACACCTTCCAAAACCCAAATCCGCTTCCACTCATTTCCCTGCCCAGTTCGCAGTGCATGTTCATCTCACACACACACACACACACACACACACACACACACACACACACACACACACACACACACACACACACACACACACACACACACACACACACACACACACACACACACACACACACACACACACACACACACACACACACTTCCCTGTGGACGCTATAATCCCACAATGCTGTTCATTCTTCCCTTTCACAGGTTGTATAAACATCTCCAGCCAGAAATCCTGATAAAATTATGACAATAAGACATTTATTTTGCCTCCAACAAGAGGACATAGTGAACCGGAGAGCTCATAGAACGCAGTACCCCATGCTGTCTTGAGAAACAAGGACATCGGTAGAGTCTACGAGCGGCAAATTTGATCGGTCGAGATGATGTAAAATGCTGTAATATTTTGTCCAAATACTGATAAACGGAAGGGGTGTTGAAAGTGCTAAAAAAGCTATTTGTGTTATACAGACAGTGTTGAAGTCTGTAATTCAATTGAAATAAAAAAATATTTTAAAGATTGGAGAAAAAAAAAATTCCGAAGTTTACCGCCGTTGATGCAGCGTCTTTTACTCCACCTTATTTGACCCGTGACCCCATTAGTTCTTCGTGCCTGTTGTTTGCGTCCTTTGTGACGTCCTAAAGAACAAGATCCCCGTTTCGGGAATGATTGTCGATGTTATGTGATTGCCAGACAGGCAGACAGACTAAAAAAAAATTATCACACTCCTCTCTGGGCATGCGTAATCAGGACAAATTCAGAGCTTAAGTACTGCTAAACTGCAGGTTCGTTTTCCGATTCATGGTCCGACTTGTGTTCAAAATGTAACATTCAATTGAAATTAAATCGGTCCTCGATCATAAACCAACGTTTGTAGACCGGAGGGCAGCCAGCCAGCCAGCCAGCCAGACAGACAGACAGACAGACAGACAGACAGACAGACAGACAGACAAACAGAAGTGAATCAATTGCTTGACCCCACTTTTCGCTTTGCGTACATGGGGGGTAACAATGCTATAGTACTGATGAAGCATGGCTCAGATGATGGCATGCTGTTGGTCACACATCATTTATTGTCATCGTAAACATGCTTCATGAGGAAAGGTCATTTCTTCGAGCAGTATTTCTGCAAACATTAATCTCGGCGTTTGTAAACCGAGCCGGGCTTGGGTGCCGTGGGCAGGAAGCCACGTTTCGCAGAATTCCTCACATTCTGTTCATAGTTCTGGTTAACTCCTTGTAGGCCTTTTTCGGGGTCATGCCAAACACAACACCATGTGGTGTACCTATCAAGATGGGTTGTGAAACTTTCCAGAACACCACGACTTGAATGCACGTTCGTTTCATGTACGGCCTTGTCTTGGATTGTCCGCCGCTCTGTCCATCTTTTAGCGTGCCAGTATCTTTCTCAAACGCGAAGCTGCATTCTCCCTCTGGCAATGCATTCAGGCTCTGCATTAGATATTGATGAGGCTATATAAGTCCCCCTAGCCACTTCACCACCACTAAAGACAAGTGTCGACCATTGAAGATGAGATTAGTTTCTAAAAGTCGGCCATTTCATTTTTGGCTTCAGCCCGGCGCTACGTTCAGCCACCTGAGGAGTACCAGACTCGCAGTGTCCTTATCTCCAACAATGAGTATAAATATCCGGTTTGGAATTTGCCTGGAATGTCGATGCTACCCAGTTCCCACAATCCTCAATGTGATATTTCCCCAAAGGGTTTTCAGAAACGAGTGCGTAGCGGAACGGGACAACGGTCAGTGCCTTCCATGAAGCATTTTTACCCTGTCAAGAACACCATCATGATCTCATTGCCATCATGACACACCAACCTCCACGTTTCTTCATTGTAAATAAATAAATAATAATCATTTTCATCTCAAACTGCAAACAATTGTTCCAAATAACAACAATGCTCGCAACTCCTCGACTACTAGGATGCTTTTCAGCCTCCCTACACCAGGAACTAGAGCGGTACTCGGTAGAGCACATACCTCCATCGGGCTGAACCGTCTACATCTTCTATCCCACTGATTGCTTTGGACACAGATCCGGCCTTTCTTCTTTGTCAAACACCAAAATCGAATTGGCCGGTTATTGTCACCAACCCGACTCGTCCACCAGGTTTTCTCATAACTCGTCCACAACTTTTTGAAATATCATGCTATATATCGTTTACGGCTCTGTCTCTCGGTGGTTTATAAATCTGTATGCAGCCTGTGGCTGCTGGTTGCATCCCTGCTGGAAGGGGACCTGTGCCGCTGATGCAGTGCCCCTGTTGCCAGTAAGCTGGTAGTACTCATTCCGCCGACCTCGGAAGGATGACAGGCTGAGTCAACCCACCCGGTGTTATTCCACGGTACGACAGGGGCTCAAAATCAAGACCCTACGATCTTAAGCAAGCCACCTCAAACGTTGAGCCAACACCAAGGTTCTTCTCAATGGTGAAGAATCGCTTAAATTTTTTAAAAATAATTCTATTATCTGGATCTTCACAAAAATCTCATGAGTTCTTCCAGTTGTCACACACCCAACCTGTCCATCAAATTTCATCCAAATCCGTCCACAAGTTTTTTTAGATATCGTGCACACAGCCAGACAGCCAGCCAGACAGACAGACAGACAGACAGACAGACAGACAGACAGACAGGGGCGAAAACATATTCTCCGTCCACCTTCGATGGTGTAGGTTAGAAAAACGACTGATTGTATGTGAAGGAACCAGCTTGGTGGACAATTCGAAGACATCAAATGCACTCTTCATTTCATGATCCATAATTGATGCGGTGGATCTGTCCAAGCAATAGCAAGGAAGCATGATATAGCATATCGGGGGATGTGGCAAACGTATAGAGAAAGCATTTCAGCAAGTGGTGGAAATGGCAAACAAGATTCTCATGAAGATGGAAGTGGAATGGAAATTCAAGAAGAGACTGTTGTTAGGAATTCTTAAATTTCTCTTTTCGGTCTGGCAGGATGGCTTAGAGGTACGCACACTCGCCTCGAAGCTGTCTAGCCTGGGTTTGATTCCCGACCCAGCTATAAACTCTCATCCTGGGCTTTTTTTCCGGCAAGATGAGGCATCAATGTGTTTGCTGTGTCCATCGTAAGGATGTTAAGCCGGAGGAGCTATCTACCGGCACTGGCTATTGGTGGACGTTAAAGATACCTCCACATCCATGTATCTGGCAAACACCAAGCGCTCTAAATTAAAGTTCCAAATCCCTGCCTGGATATACAGCGGCACTGCATCGGTGGCACAGCTGTGTCAGGTATTATCTAGGTACAAAAGAATGTCTCGCCCTACAGGTATTATCTAGGCGGCGTTTGAATAGTTATAACTTACACCACTTAGACACTCAAGATAGTCCAAGTCGATATTAATAAGAATATCTTTCCTAATTATATCTACTTATCAAGAAATAAATACATTTTAATGTTGGCAAGTCGTGGACAACTGGGAGTATCTTGTTCAGAGGAATTGCTGAAAGCCCCCAGCACATGCATCCAATCCCCTGCGCAATCATTTGTCTCGACAGAAATAAAGAAGAGAATAAATAAATGAATATAATTGGAAGGAAGTGACTAAGATCAGGAAAGGATACTGTTCTCGGTGAAATGCATCATTTGCAGCAGAAATATGAAAAAGCAGAAATGACAAAAGGTGATGTGTGGGTGAACTACCAATTACACTCTAAAATACACCAAGCCCCCAAAACAAGATTTAAAATAGCTGTCGATTTCATTCATTCATTCATTCATTCATTCATTCATTCATTAATTCATTCATGTGTGCAAGTAGCTTCACCTTCAATTAACAATCAATCCAATGCTCTTCAAGCAGCAGATTGTTTGCATACAGAGTCAAGGCTCATGGCAGAGCTCGAATACTGAACGTAGCAGGACACAACATAACAAAAGGGACGGTAGAGAGAAGGGGGAAACACCAACAGCAGGGTTGAAGGACAAAGTAGAGGGAGACCTGTACAAATAATGGGTGTGAGGAGGAATGTGGGGCAGGAAAGGATGCATGAGGTGGATAAGATGGATGCAGACTGAAACTCTCAGGAAGGAAAAACCAGAAATCTGGAAGGGGGTGGGCTTGAGGTAGGGGTTAACGAGGGTAGAAAAGATCATGGTTTTGGGATGGGGGATGATGTGAGTTGGTGCTGAACAGCTGCCTTGAATGAGGGAAGAATGAGATTGAAGAGGACGTGGAAGTTGATTCCAGAGGTGGGAAAAAGAGGAATGAGTGAGAGGAGGTGAGCAGTGATTCTTGATTTGGGGGAGTTTCTCCAGAACGGGGTTGATGGTGGACCATGAGAGCCCTGCAGAAACCTGGGGGGGGGGGACAAAGCATGCAAAGAGCATAGTGTGCAAGACCAGAAAGGAGGTGGTAAAATACAGAGAGACCACTGACCTGTCTGTGATCGTGAAGTCATCGACCCATAGACTCGGTTTCATCGCGGGAGATTCCGATAATCCCGAAGGCCTTGGTTTCCAAGGCGTAAATGAATAGATGGCAACATTTAAAAACACTTCATGATTACAGTCAAGGCACAGCAAATATACTTAAATAAATATTACATAAAGGATTACGGGAATGAGAGTGGAAGGGAATGGTCGTGTGGTCGTGCGGTCGTGATCAAAGACAATGCAGAAAAGATGACGATGATGTCTGGATAGGTGGGGATATGTGGAAACCAGATAAGGCACAGATACTCCGATTAAAAAAAAGCATCCAACTGTGGATTGGTATGACTGGCACATCCAACTGTGGATTGGTTTGACTGGCACATCCAACTGCGGATTGGTTTGACTGGCACATCCAACTGCGGATTGGTATGGCTGGCACATCCAACTGTGGATTGGTTTGACTGGCACTTCCAACTGCGGATTGGTATGGCTGGCAGGACACTCGCCTTCAAGAGGTCTAGTGTGGGTTCGAATCTCGACTCTGGTGTTTCATATGCAGGGCGATGCATCATTGTGTGCACCCTCCATCAGAAGGACGTTAAGCCGGATGACCCATTTGCCAGCATTACTTGGTGGAGGTTAAATATCCCACTGTGACTTTCCTGAAGAGTAGGCACCCTGGACACAATACAAATTCCTGTCCAAATCAGCTTCAGTCCAACGTCACACCTGGCCGGCCGGCTCGTTAAAGACATGGGCCAAAAACTTCCCCCGACCGATCCCACTCATGGCAGGGATAATTGGGGCCGTTCAAGAAGTAGTAGTAGTCTAAATGTGGAAGGGTACTATTGAGAAGAGATGGGATGACATTGAATGTCGGTTTTCTGAAGGTGCGAGCAATCGGAGGTGAGAATGTAATTTAACCATTTAACCATGCCAGTCACAGACGAAAGCTGTTTCCTTCGCACCGAGATACCTGCGTTGGCAGGACATGGGTAACCTTTTCCCCTTCAATCACCAGCCAGAAATTCCAAGCCAAGTCACCGACTCAACCACCTGATTGGAGAAAAAGTCTCATTCTACGCAGAGTCAGCTCGGCCAATCCGGCACAGCGTAAATGACCCAATTTTTCGATTTCTCGTAAGAGTAAAGCACGCAGGGACAGCCTCACCTGCCTGTGGTCGTTTCAACACAAACCGCTTCCTCCTTCGCTCCCGCATCTGCTGATCCGAACATAAGTAAGACCTTCTTGCTCGTCGTTTAAGCTGTTAAACAGTGAAGCATATGGAGGAGCAGTTGTTTCCAAAATTCCAACTGATGAGATATTCAGATCACTTCCTGTGCCTTGAACAGCCGGATGCCTAACAACAATCAGACTTGTCTGAAATGTCGGTTCCAGACTCTTTAAAACCCAGTAGCTTCTGAGAAGCTCCGTCTCTTAGCGGAGTGTCTACCTCGCCTTTGTTCATTGGATTTAGCTGAACGTCGTGTAAGTTTGTAACTATCATCAGGGTGAAACGTGGTGTTGGCTCAGTGGTTAGGGTGGCTGGCTTGGGGTCTAAGGGTCCTGATGGTGGTGATGACTCAGCCTGTCATCCTTCCGAGAACTGCTTTCGGGGCACACAGCATCAGCGGCATAGTCGCGCCCCAACAAAATGATAGCTACCCAGCAGACAAGTGGCCATACACAAGAAGAAGAATCAGAGTCATGGGCCTGATGGTATCAGTGGTAAAATAATTTTATAAGATCTTCCATTGTCGAACAGGAATTCCCTTTCGTTCGATTTGTACAAGTGATCTGCTAAAATTAGCCGACATTGTGCAGAGTAACATTAATCTCAGTAATGAGTCGAACAAAATGGAAAGCTCGTGTCATGGTGAAATGATACGGGATAAATTAAAAGCCACAACATGATGGAGTGAGTGCCTTTTATCTGATTAATTACTATTAGTTTGGCCTTTGTCCGAGTTAAAACTCTCCACTTGTTGTTCATGTTGGCGGATTGGTGAATGGATTCTTAGACTCACAACAAAGGAGCTAAGTCTGCTCATACGAACAGGTCCCGTGCCTTTAAGGTCTGGCATCTGGCTTCACTTGCCAAATTTTCTGTTAATGGCATCCAGACTCTCCTTAACTTCTGGCTGGATCATTTCCTCCGCACATGAAAGCGGCCTGTTGCTTCTGCAGAAGGCACATTCTCTCCTGACTCACCATCTGAAATGCACATCGCCACTGCCATCCTCCACAATCACAGGTGAGTATCATTGTCTAAATCAGTGTTTCTCAACCTTTTTTGTCCCACACCCCACCATGATCGGAGACGCTACAGTATATACTACATTTGTATTCAAAAGGCTTTATTAAAACTTTATTGTAAATTTTATTCAATTGCTACTCACTTCGATGGGAGCCCTGCCCTTGACGCTGGCTGCAGATTTGTTTGATACGAGGAACCAATTTTGGAAGTTTCAGCCTTAAATCACCACGTTTCCTGATTTCCAGTCGATTTCTCTCGAAAGCGATCATATATTAATTAATTAATTCTGAATGCTCATGCCCCCACTAAAATATTGTCGTGCCCCACCTTGAGAAACACTGGTCTAAACGCTTCTCTTGATATGTATCAGAGAATGGTCAGTGTTCTTAATAGCAAGTGGCTTTATCGCTGACTTGTAGCGGCCTGGCAGGATAACCTCGGCCGCAGACTCCCTCGAGGTATGTGCAATTGGCTTTG
>NC_140966.1:93043684-93066184 GCF_056783735.1 Eptatretus burgeri | reverse complement strand
AGGTTAGAGGAGGAACGACACGATACAAGGGATCACACACACACGTGGGAGTAATAGGGGACAATGGGGGTGAGCTGGTGGAATGTACTGGGACCCGATGCAAGCAGCAGGATAGCCTCCTTCAGGAACGAGGGGAGACGCTATGTCCCCTTGAAGCGGATCACGACCGGTTGAGTTCGGTCGCGCCGTGCGAGGTGGAGCGGATGAGTGCTGTGAACGGGTACACGCTCAGCTTGGGGGGGGGGGGTAAAGAGACCCTGGGACCCCTTGTGTTAGCGCGAATCCCCAGCATGAATGTCCGGTGTGTGTGTTGAAACGTGAGTATGGTGTGAGTAAAATGGCGCACGTAGTCCCGCGTGGGGAATTCCCCGAGAGCGAGCATTGTTTGTGACGTGCAGGGTGACGTCAACGCTACACGGATCGGCCTTCGGAAGGGACGTTGGCATCGCCCAGAGGGACGAACGGGCGTGCTGAAAACCGTCACCATGGCGTTGCAAGAAGAAAAAAAAAAAGCCTCGCTTCCAAGTATACGGCCCTGCAGGATGTGGTGGGCATCCTGTGAATTAGGGCAAAAGAAGCACTAGTTAGTGGGAAGGGTTAGCAATAGTTAGACTGGCTTCATGGGGACATGGGTTGTTCCTCATGGAGTCCGTGGAATGGGTTAGTTAGAGGGATTTTAGGATAGAATTAGAAATAGAAAATGGATTTTTGAGACAAGGACAGACAAGGAATGTGTAGTGGGGATGTAGCTAAGCTACGTCGATTAAATGGAACGTGCGTTAGGATAAGGGATGACGAGGTAGCACGAGTTAGCTAGGGGAGTTTAGTTAAGAGAATGGCAGTGTTGGAGTGTTGGTGTGAAATGAAAAATGTACTTGATGAATGAGTGAGGGCCAGCGGGCCTGAGTGTGTATGGAGTGAATGTGGAATGGATGGTGCGAATGACTGATTGGGGGGAGGATTGATTCCCTCCCAAGGGACCTACATGGTTCGTGTAAAATAATAGTTAAGTAAAAATTGTAAACAAGTTGAACCCCACCTGCATGTTTGTTATAGCGCCGGCAATTTTATTTAAGTCATCCATATGAGTCTGTGTGAGTTTGTTAGTTACGCAGCGCATTCGGTTATTTATTTTTGGGACACGTATTTGAAAAAAAAAAAGAGAGAAAAGAAAAGAAAATGTCGCACTCAGAGTTCCACCCGCCGACATCCCCGACTCACCGAATCAGTGACAATGACACATGATTTTCACTCTGAGATGTTCATCAAGATTTTAAAAAGCTCTTTTCAGTGTTCGTACACGAACTGTCACAAAAACACGGTAAATTACAGGACACAGCAGCAGCAACACACTTTTAGAATGAGGACATTAGTTAAACAAATGAACATTGGATATGGGAATCGAACATGGAGGGGATCTCAACATCACGGGCGAAGTACTCCAAAGGTAATGTGAACCAACCAGGTTAACTGTGTGATCAGGTGCACGTTCTATTTCAAATGTGCAGGTAAAATATCTGTTACACAGTCTCAGCTTATGTAAGCATCACACAGAACAACTCAGAGCGCGCGCGCGCACACACACACACACACACACAAAACACACACACACACACACACACGCAAACACACACACACACGCAAACACACACACGCAAACACAGACACACACACGCAAACACACACACACACACACACACACACACGCAAACACACACACACACGCACACACATACAAACACACACACACACACACACACGCACACACATACAAACACACACACACATACAAACACACACGCAAACACACACACACACACACGCAAACACACACGCATGCAAACACACACACACACGCAAACACACACGCATGTAAACACACACACGCAAACACACACACACACACACATACACACACACACATACAAACACACACACACACACACGCACACACATACAAACACACACACATGCACACACTTACACATGCTGGTCACACAAAAATTTGACGACTCGGGACGAGTCTGTAAAAAGGGGAGGGGGTAGTGTTGCGAATCTGGAAACCTATCGCACACAACATTCAGCTTCTATAGATAAGTTATATTGGTAAGTATGTGTTTTATAGATAGCTTCCTTCCCTTGTCTAATGGGTAATTCAATGTGAATGCGCTGTGATTTATTTTAGGAAAACCTCATCTTCAACGTCAGCCGCAAAATGCCCGTTGGTTGCGGACACGCTGCAGAACAGCAAAAGCCCTCAGCTCCTGGCGTCCCCCGCGCGCTTACTTGGGGAGAGGTCAACTCCCACCTCCCGAATAACAAGCGAAATAGTCCATGAGCTGAGCCCAGTATTTTCATGAATTGGTACCAAATTGCGGGATAAAACGAGACACTTCTTTTTGGATAGGTCATGACCTATAGTTTGAGAATATATTTGCTTGCCAGCTCAAACACGTAGCTTTCTTGGAGAAATCCGCTAGGGGGCGCTTCAAGGGGGGTAAAATACCGATTTTTTTTTTTTTTTTGCATATTTGTTAACTTGATGCCATGTAAAATTGTTCTAACTTCAGTGTCAAGCTGAAACTGTACTGAAAAGGGTAAAGAAAGGGAAATTTATTTGAATTTTTTAGCTGAAATGAGTAGAAATTTCAAATTTTAAATGCAATTTTCTCCAGTTTTTGTTTTCTTGAAGCCAGTAACTTCATCGACCAATTCCTAAAATATTGCTGTGCAGAATATACTGAGAGGTTTTGTTTGGTCTAATACTACTACACCTGTTAGTTAAAATTTGAGGCATGTGATAGCGTCAAAAATTAACTGGCCTGAGGGGGGGGGGGTGGGGTAGGATGTTTTAGAAGAAGTTTACACAGACTTTTACACCGTATAAGTTTGACGTGATATCGACATTAAATTTGTACTTGTAACTGACTGTGCATCACAGACATCCTTGCCATCACTGTATAAATCACTGAAGTCCTTAATCTTCATCATCACTTTCATCGTTATCGGAAGACTCATCATCAGAAACGTCCAGAACTAAGTCACTGTCCTTCGTGTTGCTGCTATCCTTTAATCGGCATTTGTCCGTACATGGAAGGTTATTGTCTAAGCAAACGCAATTACCAGGTTCGCACGCTTTGCGGCACTCACAGAACATGAAGTCCAAAACTACCTGGGACGCTGGCAGTCCTGTCATCCAACATATTTCAAGTCGACCATCGTCAGTTGTGCGCCAGCCATGATTTTCTGGAGCAGGCACATAAGGCTTTGGATCAAGGGATCGTCTCCATACAGCGGCCTGGTAATTTGCTCTAAGCATGTGTTGGTGAAGGGTGTCTGCAGACGGTGGTAGTTGCCCGGATTCTACAACACCCTTTTTAGCGCGCCATAGATTGAAGCGTAGAGCGTTCACTTCTGTATCATGGGTTCGGGACGCATACAGCTGGCATGTAAATGCCTGCAGAGTATTAACAACATCCCTATTTAATGTCCATTCACTCCCCAGCTTAGACAATGCATCCATAACTCCTTATTTCCTCGCATCAACTTCAGTCCCTTGATCTTGCCCATACCTGAGAATGCACTGACCGAATCGCACCCTGTGAATGCGTGTAGACCCAGCAACGAATTGCCATTAAGTCCTATTCTCACTTCCATCGTGTCAATGCTAAAGAGTCGAATCCTTCCCTTAGACGAAAGTCGCATACATAAGCGGGTGCTGATATGAGCATTGAATGCCAAGAGAAGCACAAGAATATCAGTGTCTTCGGCAACAATGACGACTGATTTGAAACCCGATCGAGCAGCGTGTGACGCATGTAGCAAAACCCTAGTGTCCGCTTCCTCATGCGACGAATCAAGTTCACGCACTTCCATCACAGTATCCTGCGTAATTCGGAGGCATTTCGAATCAGCTGTTACGTAGAGTTCTTTCTCACCGATCAATGATTGTCTCTGCTGCCAGTCACTGGCAACGAATCGCGTAAGTTGACGCTTGCTTGCTGGGCGAGAGAGTATTCCTCTTCAGTTTCTGACCGTGAGTGGGCACTATCTGTGAAAATAAGATACCCCGGTTAGCACCACGATTGACCCTTTCCGCATCCTTGATTGATGAGTCTAAGTATATGTCAAACACCACATCTACTCTTTTACTGTCTGGGTGACTTTCGAGAGCCATCTTTAGCAGCCTCTCGGATATTTCCACAAAAGTTAATTTATTTCCATCAAGTTTCTGAACAAGTTCCATACCGTCGATGATTGCTACGGAAGGTCGAGGTGTAGTTTCCTCTGGAAGCACACCACTTTCAAGATGGTTAGCAAGTGCTGCCTTGGCGGTCTTTTTCAGAGATCCATCGTGGTTGGCCAGTGCCCAAGGTATTGTTCCCAAAGGGTGCCTCAACACTTCCTACATGTCCAGTTGCCTACTGCAACCAATGAGGAGCATCCTTCCGAACAAGCGGTTGTCAGCCTTCAGCATGATTTCTCGATTGCCAGCAGCTGTTTTCTTCGTCACTTGCATTGAGCCAAACGTTTTGTGATTCAGCTTTGTTAAAGGGTCGTAGAACTTTTCTCATTTACTAAGTCTTTCATCCACAAATTTCTTTGCAGCACTTCGACTGACCTGCTCTGCTCTTATCAAATCCTTTTTAACACCATCTGGAACTATGATTCCAGTCGAATGGCTGGAGATTTGCGTATCTTCTCTGGCAAACGGGTGAACCCAGCTTGTTTGCAGCAATTGTGAAACTGCCTGGACATCTCTCTCATCCCTTTGCATTCTACGATTTCCAAGGTCTGGGTGGCTCACTTTTCTTTGTCCTTCATCCCCGTCTGTCAACTGTCAGATTTGCCTTAACACCACGCTACGGAACTCTGCGCTAAGGTAATATCTTGCCACTGCAGATGTATTCAAGCTGAATCCCTTGGTTCCCCCTGCCGTCTGAGTGTCCTTATTTATGGTCTCCTCAAGCGTCTGATCCACTGGTACACGACCAAAAGGGTTATTGTCACTCAGCTGCACAGAGAATCCTCCATCCATCATCTGTTTGTATATCTCTGGATGGTCATACACCAGCCTCGACATCTGTGCGAGATACACTGACAAATACCTCGCATAATTCACTTTATCATAAGCGAAACACCAGGGTAGCAGCGACCTTACTGAATGAAGGTGGAGGGACCAGTTGCCCTCGCGTGAAGCGCGAATCATGGCTCGCAGGATTTCAACAATGTCGACATCTGTCATCCAGAACGCAGCCATTGGTCCTCTCTCGTTCCGCATTTCGTCATAATACTGAGAAAACAGGTTGAGAATGCGAACTGTTGGTTGATGTGACAGCAATTTTTGCATTGTTTCACTATCTGGATTCCTGGAAATGGCGCCCAACTCTTGGAGTGCGACGTCAAGAACATCTCTGAGGCTTTGTTGGGATTCAATCTCTGAGAAGAAACCCTGCCATAGCAACCTGAGTAGACCCTCATACACAATCTTATGAAGACGGACTCCTCTGTTGTAGTGTCTACCATCAAGAACTTTCAATATTGAACCTTCCGCGATAATGTTGTTTTCTACAGCTAGATCACGAAGCCCTGCATCTCCAAAGCGCTTGCCGAGTATTGAAAGCAGGTTACACATAGTATGGAATGTTCCCATCTGAAGAATGATTGGACTGAATCGAGCCTGGTCATTCCACACAATCTCGGCCGCTTTGGCGTAGAGTGCCTGATCAAAAACACAAACTATCTCGGAGAGTTGCAATGAATTCATGTAACTCATGGCTTTAACCAGTACTTGATGCACCGTAGACATATTAGTAGCAGGTGTATTAATTGTTGGGAGGTACCCGATCGTATCCTTTGTGATTGAAGGGATGTCCTGGCGAGTCACAATATTGAAGCCGGTCCAGGCACTTAGCGTTTGGCCTGTAGGTTGTTGTTGTTGCAAAAGCGACCAAACTAGGTTTTTTTCCCAAGCCAACACTGAAGCACTATCTTCAAGAACTGTCGGCTCTCCTCGGGACACTGCTGGTGGACTCTTTCTCTGGCTCGTGTTGTAAGGTGGCATGACAACGTTCTGTGGTGGCAAAGTTCTCTTCCTCTCTCTGGGAAGGTTTTCTCGTCTTGGAGGAGGTAGAGGTCCAATCACTCGAGGCTGCACAATGATACCATTTACGCGATGAGATGTTCCAGCTCCGCTTAAGGTCTCTTCCAACCGATCGATGTAATCAAAAGCAAGGACTGTCGGGACATGGGGGAAAATACCGGACGGCAAGGCTGTGCCACTGTGTTCCTCCATCCATAGCTTCTCCAATCACAAGGCAGTCTCCAATTCTTCAAGTTTTGTATATGATATACCATGTCCCAGACGATTTAGCAATCGAATTGTTTCTGTATTTCCTGTAATGGACTTTACAGCCCATGGCAAGAGAATGTGTTTTGGTTGCTTGTTTCGGCCAGTGCTCACATGATAAACTATATCCTGAGCAAGGGAGTGTGTAATCCTATAGCTACGGGAACTACATTTTTGGGTGTCTGAATGCCCAGTTAGCAAGACGGTGAGGAATAGTTCAAGTGACTGGGGTATCAGAATTGAGTCCTGTGTCAGTTCTTGTGGATACATGGGCCATTGCTGCGGGGTCTGTGCATCTTTGATATGATTCCAGAGACGCGCAGCAATTCTTGAAATGTCCCCCTTGGAATCAGAAGGATCAGCTAAAAGTAACCGCAACTGTTCTTTCATGGCAAAATTTTCCTTGGCAAGTGTTTCCTTGGTAAGGGCATTGGACGTCACCAGTACCCTGTTATTGTAGTTCACTATGAACTGAAGAGTAGACTCGAACTTTGTCTCAAGGACACGGCGTATGTGCTTTTTTGTCGATGGCTTGATTATGGCTATACAGAGGGTATGCATGTATTCTTCAAGTTTTAAGGTGAGTTGAGATAAGGGCACAATGGAGGGATTATCAATAAGCGATGTTCGGATATAATCAAACAATTGTTCATAACCATCCGACTCTGCAGCCTTGTATGCTACCTCCTCGGCATCGTCCGTCTCCTGAGTTGGTTTTTCAGGTCTCATCCTTGTGTAGTCTTTATAACAGGAATGGTGGTAGTGAGCCTCCGCAGCGACTATTTCCCTGGATGTCAAGGCCAAAATTGTATTGTCGATTTCGCAACTTTTTCCTGTTCTGCCGGGCATTGCAATATTTCGCACCGCAACTGACCGCAATGTTTCATCCACCCGCAATTCGCGGCATTTAACGAGTTTTTCACGTGACCGCCCCTTTGCATATTTTGACTCCCGGTCGCAAAATATACATTTGATGGGGTAAACCCGTTCAGAAACATCCGTAGATTGTCTTCGAGCTCGAGTTGGTTCTGTTATCGTGGACTGCGGCAAAACACTTCCACATTGACCTGCACGTTGAGCCTCTAGGTCTTTTTTGTTAGTAAAACGATTTCGGCAAGGTGTTGCGTATCTGATAGATTCTGGTAGTTGTTCTATAGAATCGGAAAACTGCAAAACAGGTTCATAATTACGTATTTTTGCAGCATTAAGCAATGTTAACTATGAAGATAAGTCTTTTGGTCCAGTTAATTTTTCTACTGCAACTTCCTTTTTATAAAGAATGGAAACACCACAATCAGGCTTGTGCCTCTTTGCAGGTTGGGAGCTTGTCGGGTCCATTTTTATGCTGTTCATACTCTGCGTTCACCTGAAAAATAATGCAAAATTTAGTCTTGAGAAAAAAGTAAAATGGATACATAATTCGAAAAAATTCCATACTCATCTTCGAACCCAAATTCATTGGAGACGAAACACAAAAGAAGATTATCCATACCTCAATGATGTAGTTCTGGTGGCCATCTTGGATTTCCAACTGATTTTGATGATCAGCAACGACACCTATACAATGTCTCACGACTCTGACAGACGACCAGTATTCATAGCATGGGTCAACATCCGTCACGTTTTGATTATGCTGGAAAAAATATAATATTTTAGAAAATTGCATTTGAAATTTGTAATTTCTTTTCATTTAAGTTAAAAAATTGAAACAATTTGTCAAAATTTTACCTTTTACATTACTTATATAGCCTCCAACTTGATTTAGGATGATTGTCCATTGCATCTGGTTGCAAAATCTGCAAAAAAAAAAAAAAAAATCAGTATTTTGTCCCCTCAAAGCGCCCCCTAGCGGATTTCCCCAAGAAAGCTACGCTTTTGAAATGGCAAGCAAGCGGATTCTTAAACTGGCGTTTAACTTAACCTACTCCAAAAATGGTGTCTCGTTTTATCCCGCAATTTGGTACCAAATTTTGATCTGGCTCATGGACTAAAAGCCCTCAGCTCCGGGCATCCCCCACGCACTTAGTAGGGGAAAGGTTAAGCCCCCACCCACCGTTTCGATTAGAAAAAGCGCCAAGTGGGGGAGGGGCTGAGATACGCCCTGTGGTGGCGAAACGAATGTCTGCAAAAAGCGAGCGTACCGGGGAGGATAAAAGGAGCAGAGGATCCTCACAAGGGGAGTCTCTGGAGTCTGTTTGCCTGGGCTTAGTTGTCACCGTCATTTTCTTCCTCCTCCTCCGCCGCACGATCGAGCGCTCGAGAGACACTGTCTTCCCCGGCAAGACGGAAAGGGGTCGCTCGCCGGTGCCTGGATTTGGCTTGCCTCTCGCTGGGGCCTTGGTCGACTCGACTTGAAGAACACACGAGGCAGGCAGGTCCGAGCTCGGTCTCAATAAAGACCAATTGGTCCGGACATCTTTGGGTGTGTGTGCGTGTGTGTGTGTCCGTGGGCCCGTCCAGAAGTAGTGAACTGTATAAGTGCTTTCTCGTTGTATATCATTGCCTTGCTTTATTCGGTTCAATTCTGCTCTTCTGTGTTCCCTAGTCCCCTCATTACTGTATAAATAAACCCCGATTGTTAAATGTATCAGCTCGTTTTGTGTTTCTTACATTGGTTCGACATGACGCGTGATTGAGAAGTAGTTAAAGCTGTTACGGCCCTAAGGGGACATTTTGACCGACGGTTCTTGGCGATTCAACCGCTCGGCATCGCACACGGAACGGGCGCGCTAAGGCTTTGGTCACATTTGCCACGGCGGCCGTGGGGTCTCCAAAATCTACGGCCACTAGCAATTATATGGCGGCCGCAGTATTTCCACGGTCACACAATGTAGCAGTCACATATGTTTTTATTTTTCGGGGAGCTGCACGGCGTGTTTATAAATTGTGGAGACCGAAAACGTGGGGTTGCCGTACGGTCTTTGATTTGATGTCGAACGGTGACCTTAGGGCGTTCCTGCGGCAGCCATAGAATTTTCAAGGCAGACGCAAGGTAGCCTCAAGGTGCCCGCAAGGCGAATGTGCGGCCAGACGGACAGTAACGGATGGGTTAATTTTTTTTTTTTACCAGTTTTTTTTTTTTCGGCTTGTTGAATTTCTACGGCGAACGAAGAAATGAAAAAAGTTATAACTCCGCGTTATAATTGCACGGCGACCTTACGACCTGTAAAATATAGCCAAACGGCGTAAGTCCACCCTGAGGCCACCGCAGAAACTCTGCGGCCGCCGCACGTTTCTGTCAATTCAGAGGGTGTACGGCTGCCGTATCCTCGCCGTAGAGCAAATGTGACTTAGGCCTAAGCGGCTCGTTTTCGTACGAGTTCCGTCGAGGGTGAAATTACCCGGTAGTTGGACCACATGGGTATTTAGTTAAATTGAAATTGGCAATCGACCCTACCCCACGTGGTCTATCCATTGGCGAATTTTGGTCCGATAGAGGACCCGTCAATTCCGGACTTATCCGGGGCGACAATCTGAATTCAGGGCGATCGGTCGAGCTGACTTGCGGCTCCATCGGGCGGTCGTGCCGCGGCCAACGTCCCGGCCCTGCAACAGTATCGCATCCCAGTATGGCATGAGCAAAGAGAAGGTGATCACATATATCCTTACCAAGTGTGGCTTGAACCAGCTTGATGTTCCAGCATCTTGGTGTCTTCTTTGAATTCAACTTTGGTTGAGGTCTGAAATAAATGTCAAAGTATGTCTCTGATGAATGCCATACTTGTGGATCGACGTGCACATGGTGATCTACTGGGAGCTGCGGAGTCATGTCCTCGATTTTTGTTGTCACTGACTATGCACTGTGGGAAACAGAAGTCCTTCCTACACTTGACATGCACAACTTGGCCGGGCACAGTACTAATATTTCTGTTCCGCAACTCATTAGCCTTGGCAATGCCTTCACATCTTTTGATGCGTAATGTGGAAGTTGGTTCTCCATTGGATAGAGGTTCCTCACAGAAAACACACTTGTCCATGATCAGCGAATTACACTGTAATATGAAAAGAAAGAAATACTTTAGTGCTATGACAACAATAATACAATGTATCCAACATATCTTAGAATTTCATTCATTTCCGAAATGTCTGAACCAAGGAAATTTCAAGATGTTTTATTTATATATGAATCCCAAGTAATTGCTTATATTTGGCTATTTCTAAGTATGCTAGTTTTGGCACCATTTTGGCGGCCATTTTGAATGTGAAGTCTGTGACAAGTTTAAAAATGTCAGAAACGGGTTTATTGTGTCCATTAACATGTACCTCAGTTTTTCACATATATTTTTAGCATTATTACTTGCTGATATCGGGCTGATTCTAAAATTATCAGTTTTGGCGGCCATCTTGAAAAATAAACATGTTCCTCCACTTGGATTTTCGGTGACTTTTAGTATGTCATTCTAAAGCATACTTGGAGTGAAAAAACACTTGAATGGTTTCTATTGCAATTTGTGGTGGGTTTGGCGATATATTTTCATCGATTCCCTGGCCTATAAAGCCAGGAGGAGGAGATTGGGACCATACTCTGTGCAGAGCGTTGGTGCTGTCTCCTTGACTATTGGGCACAATGCTGGACGGGACACCACTCCGACACAGTATACCAGCATGCTGGCACTCATTTTGCCAACCACGGAAGGATGACAGGCCGAGTTAACCCCACCTGGTATTAATTGAACAGATGAGGAGGATTTGAACTCGGGACCCAAGGATCCCAAGCCCACCACCCGAACCATTAAGCCAACACCAGGCAAGATTAAAGCCAGGAGGTTCTGTTTTGCATGTGTATGTGTATATAAGTGTGTGTGTGTGTGTATACGTGTGTATGTGTGTATGTATGTGTGTGTGTGTGTGTGTGTGTGCATATGTGTATGCATGTATGTGTGCATGTGTGTATATGTGTGTCTATGTATATGTGTGTGTGTGTGCATATGTGTATGTATGTATGTATGTATGTATGTATGTATGTATGTGTGTGTATGTATGTGTATGTGTGTGTGTGTGTGTGTGTGTGTGTGTGTGTGTGTGTGTGTGTGTGTGTGTGTGTGTGTGTGTGTGTGTGTGTGTGTGTGTGTGTGAATGTATTGTTGCGAATCTGGAAGTCGTGAGCACTCAACATACAGGTCCTATAGAACAGTTATATCGGTAAGTATGTGTTTTTAGTTAGGGTCCCCGTCCCTTGTTTAATCGGTTAATAAATGTACATGCGCTGTGAGTTACTTTGATAGTCAGGGTTTTCTTTTATTTTTAAATCCTCAAAACTACAACAATGCCAGCATCACCCTCACCTTCACCTCCCTTCCTCACTCCAACGCCATGGTGGACGGAGTTCAAGGAGGAGCCTCGTGGCGGCCCGTGACCAATCAGCGTGCTACGACTGAGGTGGCCGCCGCTCAGCCAATCAGATCTGGCGACAGTGAGAAAGGCGGTCCGTGTGACGTCACCACGCCCCCCGGGCCAATCGACAGACTTGCCGCTCGTTTTGGCCAATGACAGGGTGACGAGCGATTCTGCGCGCCAAAACCGTCCAGGAAGGGAGAGCGGGGAGGGGGGAAGCACCCCCCCTTCCCCCCTGGACAGGGTGAATAAGGGTGCGGCGCGATCAGACCAAGAGCAATAGTTTGAGAGATCCTTCCTCCACAAGAACTGCAAGGGTTGCACGCCATGTCTCTGTCGGTGAACAAGGAGAGAGAAACGGGTGACACGAGTGGTCATCACGCTCGCCTCACACGCGAAAGCTGTTAGTCCCGCTACCCCGCCAGCTCGAAGACCACACGAGGTGGACAGGTCCGAGTGCAGGCTCTGGTCTTCAGCTCGCCTTTCCCTCAGAGCTGGAGGCCTCAATAAAGGCTATGACCACCGGCTCTTGGGTGTATGTGTGTGTGTGTGTGTGTGTGTGTGTGTGTGTGTGTGTGTGTGTGTGTGTGTGTGTGTGTGTGTGTGTGTGTGTGTGTGTGTGTGTGTGTGTGTGTGTGTGGTGCCAGTCTATTAAATAAACTGCAAAAGTGCTTGTACATAAATTGCTATGCCTTCCATATTCGGTTAACTCTGCCTTCTTGTGTGCCCCCCTGCTCCATTATTAATAAATACATTTGTTAAATGCATCAGGTCGTTGCTGTGTTTCTTCCATTGGCTTAGCGTGACGCGTGTTGGTGAATTGTAAAGGCTGTTGCCACGGTAAATGTATGATTGGACCGACGGGACTTCGGCAACCGTCCGCTTGGGTTGCGCACGGGTCGAGCACGCTAACGGCTATACTGGTACGAGTGCCGTCGAGGGTGTGAATACTCGGTAACTCGCCACTTGGATCTCTAGGTATTTTGAAGATTGGCAAATAACCCTGCACCACATAGAATTATTGACGATTCACGATCCGGTATGGAACCCGTACTTATTGGAGTTTTCCAAAAGGTATGATCGAGATTCCGGGTGTTCGGTGGAGTCGACTCTGCAGCTCCATCCAGCGGTCGTGCTCGTCGCCGATACCCGGCCCGACGTATGTATGTGTGTGCCTGTGTGTGTGCGTGCATATGCGTGCGCGTGCGTAATCAAATCTCAACGAAATGGATATCAAACTCAACACTGTTATCGTTGAAGGAGGTTACATGTCAGGAATACCGGTAAAACATGTAAAAATCAAAATTCACTGGTTGTAAAAGTATTCAGCACTTCAGGGGTCAATCTTTGGTGGAAGTACCTTTTGCAGTAATGACTGCGATGAGTCTTTGGGTCGGTGTCAGTCTCTACTAGCTGTGCACAGTGAGATGGTGAAATCTTTGCCCATTCTTCACGTGAAAATTGCTCTCGTTCTGCCAAGTTTGATGAAGATCGTTGATGGAATGCAATCTTCAAGTCTCGTCATAAATGTTCAAGTCAGGACTTTCACTGGGCCACTCAAGAACATTTATTTACTTCTTATTCAGCCACTCCAGTGTGGCTTTAGCTTTGTGTTTCAGATCATTGTCCTTCTTAAATGTGAATCTCCTACACAGTTTAAGATTCATGGCTGACTCAAGTAGGTTTTCATCAAGGATTCTCCTGTAATTTGCACCGTCCCATTGTCCCTTCTATCCTGACAAGCTTGCCCGTCCCTGCTGATGAAAAGCAGCCCCAAAACATGAGGCTGCCACCACTGTGCTTGGCAGTAGGGATGGTGTTGACACAGTGATTTCACTCACCAGCTCATCAAGAATTTCTCCAATTTCAGGAATACAGTGTTCATCAGGAGAAGATAATAGTTCCAAAAGAAGAGAATACATTGAGCAGGGCTAAATCACACCACCAATTGCAAACAGGTGCAGAATCTCTAACTTTTCAGCACGAATCAGTGCACCTATCACATCAAGTTGATCGAATCATGGATGGATTAAGCAAGACACAGGATGACGGTTGATACTTGCTGTATTCGGATATGCCGGGAATTAAAGAACACCCTGTCTGACTCAGGGTACAAAGCAAAATGAGAAAGCTGATCGATCCATCCGAATCTCACATCAGCCAACGATGATTAAATTTCCTGTTTTTCAGAGAGAGGCCATGTCCTTGCATTTGAGAAAGATAAAATGGTGACAACAATCTCAACACGACAGATGTGACATATGGGAGGTTACACCGTCAGTCAAAAACAGATGTGACATATATAAGGTAACTCAATGAGGAAAATATGCAAGCAAATTAATCACCCACAATAGACTCATGCTCACGGAGGAGTTTACATAGACTCATGCTCACGGAGGGGTTTAGATAGACTTATGCTCACAGAGGAGTTTATATAGACTCATGCTCACGGAGGGGTTTAGAAAGACTCATGCTCAAGGAGGGTTTATATAGACTCATGCTAACAGAGGGTTTATATAGACTCATGCTCACTGATGGGTTTATAGAGATTCATGCTCACGGAGGGGTTTATAGAGACTCATGCTCATATAAGGGTTTATATGGACTCGTGCTCATGGAGGGGTATCTACAGACTCATACCCACAGAGGGGTTGAAATAGACTCATGCTCACGGATACGTTTACATAGGCTCATGCTTACCGAGGGGTTTACATAGGCTCATGCTCACGGAGGGGTTTATATAGACTCATATCCACAGAGGGGTTGAAATAGGCTCATGCTCACGGATGCGTTTTTATAGACTCATGCTCACGGAGGGGTATATTTAGACTCATGCTCACAGACGGGTTTATATAGACTCATGCTCACAGAAGGGTTTACGTAGACTCATGCTCAAAGAGGAGTTAATATATCGACTCATACCCACAGAAGGGTTTATATAGACTCATGCTCACAGATGGGTTTATGTAGACTCATGCTCACAGATGGGTTAATATAGACTCATGCTCACGGAGGGGTTAATATAGATTCATGCTCACAGATGGGTTTATATAGACTCATGCTCACAGAGTGGTTTATATGGACTCATTATCACAAAATGGTTTATATAGACTCATGCTCACGGAGGAGTTTATATAGACTCATGCACACGGATGGGTTTATATTGACTCATGCTCACAGACGGGTTTATATAGACTCATGCTCACAGACAGGTTTATATAGACTCATGCTCACAGAAGGGTTTATATAGACTCATGTTCAAGGAGGGGTTTTTATGGACTCATGCTCACAGAAGGATTTATGTAGACTCATGCTCATAGAAGGGTTGATATAGACTCATGCTCACGGAGGGGTTTATATAGACTCATGCTCACAGATGGGTTTAGAGAGACTCATGCTCACAGATGGGTTTATATAGACTCATGCTCACGGATGGGTTTATATGGACTCATGATCACAGATGGGTTTATATAGAGTCATGCTTACAGAGGAGTTTATATGGACTCATGATCACAGAGGGGTTGACATAGACTCATGCTCACAGAGGGGTTTATGGAGACTCACATCCACAGAGGGGTTGAAATAGACTCATGATCACGGATGGGTTTAGAAAGACTCATGATCATGGATGGATTTATATAGACTCATGCTCACGGAGGGGTTTATATTGACTCATGATCATGAATGGGTTTACATAGACTCATGCTCACAGATGGGTTGATGTAGACTCATGCTCACAGATGGGTTTATATAGACTCATGCTCACGGAGGGGTTTATTTTGACTCATGCTCATAGAAGGGTTTATATAGACTCATGCTCACAGAGTGATTTAGATGGACTCATTCTCACAGAAGGGTTTATATAGACTCATGCTCACGGAGGAGTTTATATAGACTCATGCTCACAGAAAGGTTTATATAGACTCATGCTCACGGAGGAGTTTATATAGACTCATGCTCACAGATGGGTTTATATAGACTCATGCGCACAGATGGGTTTATATAGACTCATGCTCACGGATGGGTTTATATAGACTCATATCCACAGAGGGGTTGAAATAGACTCATGCTCACGGATGCGTTTATATAGACTCATGCTCACGGAGGGATATATTTAGACTCATGCTCACAAAGGGGTTTATACAGACTCATGCCCACAGAAGGGTTTATATCGACTCATGCTCATGGATGGGTTTATATCGACTCATGCTCACAGAGGGGTTTATATCGACTCATGCCCACAGAAGGGTTTATATCGACTCATGGTCATGGATGGGTTTATATAGACTCATGATCAGAGATGGGTTTAGAGAGACTCATGCTCACAGAGGAGTTTATATCGACTCATGATCACGGAGGGGTTTATATAGACTCATGCTCAAAGAGCGGTTTATATAGACTCACATCCATAGAGGGGTTGAAATAGACTCATGATCACGGATGGGTTTACATAGACTCATGATCATGGAGGGGTTTATATAGACTCATGCTCAAAGAGGAGTTGAAATATCGACTCATCCCCACAGAAGGGTTTATTTCGACTCTTGCCCACAGAAGGGTTTATATCGACTCATGCTCACGGATGGGTTTATATGGACTCATGATCACAGATGGGTTTATATAGAGTCATGCTTACAGAGGAGTTTATATGGACTCATGATCACAGAGGGGTTTACATAGACTCATGCTCACAGAGGGGTTTATGGAGACTCACATCCACAGAGGGGTTGAAATAGACTCATGATCACGGATGGGTTTAGAAAGACTCATGATCATGGATGGATTTATATAGACTCATGCTCACGGAGGGGTTTATATTGACTCATGATCATGAATGGGTTTACATAGACTCATGCTCACAGATGGGTTGATGTAGACTCATGCTCACAGATGGGTTTATATAGACTCATGCTCACGGAGGGGTTTATTTTGACTCATGCTCATAGAAGGGTTTATATAGACTCATGCTCACAGAGTGATTTAGATGGACTCATTCTCACAGAAGGGTTTATATAGACTCATGCTCACGGAGGAGTTTATATAGACTCATGCTCACAGAAAGGTTTATATAGACTCATGCTCACGGAGGAGTTTATATAGACTCATGCTCACAGATGGGTTTATATAGACTCATGCGCACAGATGGGTTTATATAGACTCATGCTCACGGATGGGTTTATATAGACTCATATCCACAGAGGGGTTGAAATAGACTCATGCTCACGGATGCGTTTATATAGACTCATGCTCACGGAGGGATATATTTAGACTCATGCTCACAAAGGGGTTTATACAGACTCATGCCCACAGAAGGGTTTATATCGACTCATGCTCATGGATGGGTTTATATCGACTCATGCTCACAGAGGGGTTTATATCGACTCATGCCCACAGAAGGGTTTATATCGACTCATGGTCATGGATGGGTTTATATAGACTCATGATCAGAGATGGGTTTAGAGAGACTCATGCTCACAGAGGAGTTTATATCGACTCATGATCACGGAGGGGTTTATATAGACTCATGCTCAAAGAGCGGTTTATATAGACTCACATCCATAGAGGGGTTGAAATAGACTCATGATCACGGATGGGTTTACATAGACTCATGATCATGGAGGGGTTTATATAGACTCGTGCTCAAAGAGGAGTTGAAATATCGACTCATCCCCACAGAAGGGTTTATTTCGACTCTTGCCCACAGAAGGGTTTATATCGACTCATGCTCACGGATGGGTTTATATAGACTCATGCTCACAGAGGTATTTATGTAGACTCATATCCACAGAGGGGTTGAAATAGACTCATGCTCATGGATGCATTTATATAGACGCATGCTCAAGGAGGGGTATATTTAGACTCATGCTCACAAAGGGGTTTATATAGACTCATGCCCACAGAGGGGTTTATATAGATTCATGCCCACACAAGGGTTTATATCGACTCGTGCTCACGGATGGGTTTATATGGACTCATGATCACAGATGGGTTTATATAGAGTCATGCTCACAGAGGAGTTTATATGGACTCATGATCACAGAGGGGTTTACATCGACTCATGCTCACAGAGGGGTTTATGTAGACTCACATCCACAGAGGGGTTGAAATAGACTCATGATCACGGATGGGTTTAGAAAGACTCATGATCATGGATGGGTTTATATAGACTCATGCTCACGGAGGGGTTTATATTGACTCATGATCATGAATGGGTTTATATAGACTCATGAACACGGATAGGTTTATATAGACTCATGATCATGGATGGGTTTATATAGACTCATGCTCACGGAGGGGTTTATGCAGACTAATGCTCAAAGAGTAGTTTATATCGTCTCATGCTCATGGAGGGGTTTAGAGACTCATGCTCAAAGAGGAGTTTATATATCGACTCATCCCCACAGAAGGGTTTACATAGACTCATGCTCACAGATGGGTTTATACAGACTCATGTTCACAAAGTGGTTTATATGGACTCATTCTCACAGAAGGGTTTACATAGACTCCTGCTCACGGAGGAGTTTATATAGACTCATGCGCACGGATGGGTTAAAATTGACTCATGCTCACAGAAGGGTTTATATAGAGTCATGGTCACAGAAGGGTTTATATAGACTCATGCTCATTGAAGGGTTTATGTGGACTCATGCTCATGGAGGGGTTTATGTACTCATGCTCACGGATGGGTTTTTTCAACTCATGCTCACAGATGGGTTTATTGAGACTCATGCTCACGGAGTGGTTTATATAGACTCATGCTCACAGAGGGGTTTATATAGAATCATGCTCATGGAGTGGTTTGTACAAACATGCTCACTGAGGGGTTTAAATAGACTCGTGCTCACAGAGTGGTTTATACAGACTCATGCTCAGAGGGGTTAACATCGACTCATGCTTACAGATGGGTTTATATTGACTCATGCTCACGGAGTGGTTTATAAAGACTCATGCTCACAGAGGGGTTGATATAGACTCATTCCCACAGAAGGGTTTATGGAGACTCATACCCATGGAAGGCTTTATATAGACTCATGCTCACGGAGTGGTTTATATAGACTCATGCTCACGGATGGGTTTACATCAACTCATGCTTACATATGGGTTTATATAGACTCATGCTCACAGATGGGTTTATGTAGACTCATGCTCACGGAGGGGTTGATATAGACTCATGCTCACAGAGGGGTTTATTTAGACTCATGCTCACAGAGGGGTTTACATCGATTCATGCTCACAGAGTGGTTTATATAGACTCATGCTCACAGAAGGGTTTATATGGACTCATGCTCACGGAGGGGTTTATATGGACTCTGGCTCATAGGGGTTTATGTAAACTCATGCTCACTGAAGGGTTGATATAAACTCATGCTCACGGAGGGGTTTATGTAGACTCATGCTCACGGATGGGTTTATATCAACTCATGATCACAGATGGGATTATACAGACTCATGCTCACGGAGTGGTTTATATCGACTCATGCTCACAGAGGGGTTTATATAGACTCATGCTTATGGAGGGGTTTGTATGGACATGCTCACAGAGGGGTTTATATAAACTCATACTCATGGAGGGGTTTATATAAACTCATACTCATGGAGGGGTTTATTTCGATTCATGCTCACTGAGGGGTTTGTATAGACTCATGCTTACAGAGTGGTTCATATAGACTCATGTTCAGAGAGAGGTTTACATCGACTCATGCTCACGGAGGGGTTTATATAGACGCATTCTCACGGAGGGGTTTATATAGACCCATGCTTACAGAGGGGTTTATTTAGACTCATGCTCACAGAGGGATTTATATCGACTCATCCTCACAGAGGGGTTTCTATCGACTCAAGCTCATGGATGGGTTTATATAGACTCATGATCATGGAGGGGTTTACATCGACTCATGCTCACAGAGGGGTTTATATAGACTCACATCCACAGAGGGGTTGAAATAGACTCATGATCACGGATGGGTTTATAAAGACTCATGATAATGGATGGGTTTATATAGACTCATGCTCACGGAGGGGTTTATATTGACTCATGATCATGAATGGGTTTATATCGACTCATGATCACGGATGGGTTTATATCGACTCATGATCATGGATGGGTTTATATAGACTCATGCTCACAAAGGGGTTTCTATCGACTCAAGCTCATGGATGGGTTTTGTAGACTCATGATCACAGATGGGTTTATAAAGACTCATGATCATGGATGGGTTTATATAGACTCATGCTCACGGAGGGGTTTATATTGACTCATGCTCACGAAGGGGTTTATATTGACTCATGCTCACGGAGGGGTTTATATTGACTCATGATCATGAATGGGTTTATATCGACTCATGATCACGGATGGGTTTATATCGACTCATGATCATGGATGGGTTTATGTAGACTCATGCTCACAGACGGGTTTATATATACTCAAGCTCATGGATGGGTTTATATGGACTCAGGCTCACAGGGGTTTATGCAGACTCATGCTCACTGAAGGGTTTATATAAACTCATGCTCACGGAGGGGTTTATGTAGACTCATGCTCACCGATGGGTTTATATCAACTCATGATCACAGATGGGTTTATATAGACTCATGCACACGGAGTGGTTTATATCGACTCATGCTCACAGAGGGGTTTATGTAGACTTATGCTCATGGAGGCGTTTATTTAGGCTCATGCTCACAGAGGGTTTTATTTCGACTCATACTTACAGAGGGGTTTATATAAACTCATTCTCACAGAGTGGTTTATGTAGACTCATGCTCACAGAGTGGTTTATATAGACTCATGCTCACAGAGTGGTTTATATAGACTCATGCTCACAGAGTGGTTTATATAGACTCATGCTCACAGAGTGGTTTATATAGACTCATGCTCACAGAGGGGTTTATATAGACATGCTCACAGAAGGATTACCGGACGAGATCAGACTGGAGTCTCCATGGACTATGATATTCGTCGATGACATCATGATCTGTAGGGAGAGTAGGGAGCAGGCTGAAGCGAGCCTTGAGAGGTGGAGGTACGCACTGGAGAGAAGGGGAATGATAGTCAGTAGGAGTAAGATGGAGTACATGTGCATAAATGAGAGGGAGGGTGGTGGTATGGTGCGGTTGCAAGGAGTTGAGGTGGGGAAGGTGGATTGGTTTAAATACTTGGGATCAACTGTCCAAAGTAACGGAGAGTGTGGGAGAGAAGTGAAAAAGAGAGTGCAGGCAGGATGGAGTGGGTGGAGAAGAGTTGCAGGAGTGATTTGTGACAGAAGGGTAGCTGCAAGAGTGAAGGGGAAAGTATATGATGGTAGTGAGACCAGCTATGTTGTATGGTTTGGAGGCGGTGGCACTAACAAAAAGACAGGAAGCGGAGCTGGAGGTGGCAGAGTTAAAGATGCTGCGATTCTCGTTGGGAGTGACGAGGATGGATAGGATAAGGAATGAGTATATTAGAGGGACAGCGCAGGTAGGACGGTTTGGAGACAAAGTGAGAGAGGCGAGATTGAGATGGTTTGGACATGTGCACAGGAGGGAAACGGAGTATATCGGGAGAAGGATGTTGAAGATGGAGCCGCCAGGCAGGAGGAGAAGAGGAAGGCCAAAGAAGAGGTTCAGGGATGCGGTGAGGGAGGACATGCGGGTGGTTGGAGTGTCAATGGAAGATGTGGAGGATAGAGCGAAATGGAGACAGTTGATCCGCTGTGGCGACCCCTAACGGGAGCAAACCGAAAGAGGAAGAAAATGCTCACAGAAGGATTAATATAGGATCATGCTCATAGAAGAGTTTTCTAGACTCATGCTCACAGGGGTTTATGTAGACTCATGCTCACAGGGGTTTATGTAGACTCATGCTCACAGAAGGGTTTATATAGACTCATGCTCATTGAAGGGTTTATGTAGACTCATGCTCACAGAAGGGTTTATATAGACTCATGCTCATTGAAGGGTTTATGTAGACTCATGCTCACAGAAGGGTTTATATAGACTCATGCTCATTGAAGGGTTTATGTAGACTCATGCTCACGGAGGGGTTTATATAGACTCATGCTCACAGAGGGGTTTCTATAGACTCATGCACACGGATGGGTTTATATTGACTCATGCTCACAGAGGGGTTTATATAGACTCATGCTCACAGACGGGTTTATATAGACTCATGCTCACAGAGGGGTTTATATAGACTCATGCTCACAGAGGGGTTTATATAGACTCATGCTCACAGAGGGGTTTATATAGACTCATGCTCACAGACTGGTTTATATAGACTCATGCTCACAGACTGGTTTATATAGACTCATGCTCACAGAGGGGTTTATATAGGCTCATGCTCACAGAGGGGTTTATATAGGCTCATGTTCACAGAGGGGTTTATATAGACTCATGCTCAAAGAGGATTTTTCTCTCGACTCATGCTCATGGAGAGGTTTATATGGACATGCTCACAGAGGGGTATATTTAGACTCATGCTCACAGAGGGGTATATTTAGACTCATGCTCACAGAGGGCTATATTTAGACTCATGCTCACAGAGGGCTATATTTAGACTCATGCTCACGGAGAGGTTTATATGGACATGCTCACAGAGGGGTATATTTAGACTCATGCTCATAGAGGGGTATATTTAGACTCATGCTCACAGAGCAGAAGCTGAGAAGATCACTTTACGGATTACTAACATGAAGGAAGATCCCTAACTGTGGGAAAAGAAGATTCCAGATCATTGGCTCTTCCCGGTGGTCTTTTGGGTTCAAAAATCATCTTGTAGTTTTATTTTGTCAACTTTAGCACAGACTTCCAGACGCCCTGTAATCCTAGACAGAGTG